>NC_136743.1:9527500-9887500 GCF_936440315.1 Barbus barbus | reverse complement strand
AGATTGTTTCTTTCACTGTTAGAGTAGGTGAATATTTATTTATTGATTGTTTTTTTTTATGTGAAAGGATAGTGTTTGGCTTCTTTCAGTGGTTTTGTCAATAGCATACCTCTGAGTCATTGCTCTGGCTCCCGGGCTGAAACCACACCCTTATCCTTAAAATTTGAATTCCGCATTGCCAGTGCCATAATCATACTTACAAGGAAACAAAACTTAGTCAAGTACTGCCAGTGCCAGCACATCCACAATCATGGAGGAAACAGCTCCAGCTCTGCATTCAAGTGGATCCACAGATGTCGAGTGTCATGCATGCGTTGGAAAGAAGCGCAAAGCCGAACAGACTTGTACTGAGTGTGAGGAATCATACTGTGAGCATCATCTTTTCATGCATAACTCTTTGCACGTGGGAAAGAGGCACAGGCTTGTGGAGCCGAATGCAGCATTGCAGGAGAACATATGCTCTGATCATGGCAAAATGCTGTTTGTGTACTGCCGCACAGACCAGCTGTGCATCTGTCACCTGTGCATTACTGATAAACACAGAGGTCATGATGTCATCCCAGTGGAAGAGGAAGTAGCCAATATGCAGGTCAGAAATGTGATTTGAAATGCAAAATTTCATTCTTAGAAGTCTGAGCCAGGCGTTTAGTAGGCTGATGTTAGTTTTGTATTGAAACGGTCAATTTCAATTCACCTTATCTGGAGAGTGAGTTGACCAATGGACACTATAACGCAATATTTTTTTGTGATGGGTGTTTCAGAGTCAGTGGCCCTAAAAAACATCTAACCCCTTTCCAAACAAATAAATAAAAGGTAGATATTTCTCTTAGCTTTCCCCTTAGAAATGAATAAGGCACTGTTGATTTCCCTGGATTCCAAGGATTAAACCACACCCAAAATATTTGAATGAATTCACAAAGGTAGAAATTTAAAAGTTTAAAAACTGTGTAATACAGTAAGAACAGTAATATTATAAAATATTATTACAATTGCAATTTATAGATGTGATGTCAAAGCTGAATTTTCAGCAGCCATTACTCCAGTCTTCAGTGTCATATGATTATTCAGAAATCATTCTAGTATGTTGGTTTGGTGCTCAAGAAATGTTTATTTTTATTATTATCAATGGCAAAAACAGTTGTGCTGCTGTATTTTCTTTAATTATGTGTTTGAAATTTTCAAATAGGCAAATGCAATTGAATTATAGCAACTGAGATAAACAACTGAGACATTTTAAATTTTCTTGAAGATTTCTTTTAGATTTTGGATTTTTGACAGTCAGACATGTTTAGTGATCATCCAAAAATGACCAGATACCAGCCAGCTCTGAGTCTAGTCCAAGTCATTCTTTTCTGTACTATCAGTGCCAATAAAAGTGTTAAAAGGCTTAAAAACACTAGAATTTGTACTACTGAGTTGAACTGCAACTGAACTGAACTAATCTTTTAAAGATTAAGTTGGGGGAGTTGCAGAAGCGGACGGTTGACATAATTGAAGCTAAGGAGAAAGATGTGCAAGAGCTGAGACAAGCTGTGGAGCTTTTCGAGGCTTTTATCTTTGCTTTGAAACGGTCTTAAATTTTAATGCTATTGTATTGCTTGCATAGCCAAAGATGTCCACTCTGCTCCCTCTTCATTATTAGGCTTCAGCAAATAAGGCACTGGAGAAGAATGAGAAGAACTTCACTGAGATGATCCAGTCTATGAAGGACAATCAAAGCAAAGTGACAGAGCTGATCCAAGGACAGACAAAATCTGCAGTGAAGGAAGCGGAGGGATTCATAAAGACTCTACAGCAGGAGATCAGTAATATGAGGACCGTAGATGCTGATCTACAACGCCTGCAGCTGCTCTCTCATACAAACACTGATGTTCAATTTCTAGAGGTACAGTGAGTGAAAATGGCTGTGAAACAGAAATGGATGTCTGTTTAATTGTCTTGTAAAATCTTCAGGTAAAAGTTCAAGTCACATTCAAGGTGTGTTTTCTCTTTCTCTCTACAGAGTGCTATGTCTCTGCCCTCGCTGACTGAGTATAAAAAACCATTTGTCTTCCTTGTGTATCCGTGCAATTCTTTTGAGCGTGATTCCATGGCGGTTAATGAATTAATAGAAAAGCTAAACACAACCAGCAAGTTGAGTTTATTCATGATTTCCAGAAAAGGTTAGTAGAAGTTTTAATTAAAATATATTACATGATGATATTATGGGTTCTTCTCAGTTGAAAGAGAAGCACTCTAGCCTGGAAGCCTCAGAAGGACACTGCCTCACTAGTAATCAGCCTTTCAATTAAAATTTGGTTCACTTCCAGAATAAAAACTTCCTGATAATTTACTCACCCCCATGTCACCCAAAATGTTCATATCTTTCTTTCTTCAGTTGCAGAGAAATAATTTTTTGAGGAAAACCGTGCCCTGAGACAAGAACCAAGGTTGTCTCCACATGTCTAAGGCACGTAGGCATTGCCGCGTGACCTTGATCATGCGAAGCGGGTTTCCCCTCGGGGAGAACCCCTTGGTCTTGGGCCCCCGCTGTAGGGGTCTCATGAACAGCAGGCAGTGTTGGGAAAGTTCATTTTCTACATGAACTAGTTCAAAGTTCAGTTCACACATTTTAAAATGAACTAGTTCAGTTCATAGTTCATAATTCAAATTTTTGGAACTAAGTTCGCAGGTTCCAAAATGAACTAGTTCATAGTTCTTTTATTTTTTCCAGCAAGCTGTTACCCTAAGAATACTGGCATTTTCCAGTTGTTGCCCCCCATTCAGTCCACACTCGTATCCAGCTGCAGCTTTCACCCTACAGTATATTCTCAGAAACATGAGGAAGAACGTGCTGCTTGAATGATTTTTTTAATGAGGAATTAAGAAACAATCTGAGGTAGGAACCAGGCTGAGGTAGGAAACAAGGATGTACCTCAAAGCGCAAAACATTTAAACATTGATTTTCTTCTCAGTAAGTCACTTTTCAATTTTTTGTAAATGTATTTTTTTCTGAGTTGTTTGCCCAAAGAAAAAGAACAGATCTAGAACTTGGGTAATAAAAGTTAAATGTTTAGTCCAAATGAATGAGAAAAAAACTAAACAAAAAAAACCCTCAATAACTTAAAAAGAGTCGATCAGAGTCCAAGGCATGGTTGTTGATGTGCGGAGTAGCTTCTTGAGACCCGGCGGGCACAGTTTACACAAAAAGGTAAGATTTTTCCCACCTGGATCATCACTGACCTTTTCAAAAAATTATTTTAGGTGGACATATGAAGTTTCATTCATCATTGAGACAGCAGTAGTGCCGCTGCCTTCATCGGATTTTGCCTCCATTCATTGATTCTTCGCAATTTGATGACGCATGCGCGGTGCGACTCTGTGGTGGCTGGTGTTGCCAGATCTGGTCTTTCCCCCTATATAATAATGCTCGTTTTAGATTGTGTTGTAGCGGTTGTAGCCTAGATATTGTAGAGTCAGTGGTTGTAGCCGGGATTTTGCCTGGCTCCATGGAAATCTGGCACTCTCTAGAACAAAATTGAACTACGAGAGAACGACGTTAATAAACGCCAGAATGAGCGCGTTCACGTTCACGTTCATCAGGCAGATTTACAGCACGTTCAGTTCACGTTCACCCAGAATATGAACGAGTTCATGAACGATCGTTCAATGAACTCGTTCAGGCACAACACTGACAGCAGGCCAAAAGTTATCACGTTGGACGCAGCTGCCATGAGCCCCAGCAGTTTCTGAAACTGCTTGACAGTGAGTGACCGGCCCTCTTTCACTCTCTTGACTGAGGTGAGGATCGACTCGATCCGAGCAGGAGACATACGTGCCTGCATCGTGGTCGGATCCCCACCACGCCTAGATAAGTGGTTCTCTATACTGGAGAAAGCACACTTTTCTTGGCGTTCAGTCTCAACCCCTTCAAGTGCGTGAGAACGACACCTCAATGTCGAATCGTCAACTGCTCCGATTGAGCTAGAATCAACCAATTGTTGATGTAAAAGTCCAGGGTGAGAGTGTAAGGCCAACGGGAAGAACCCGATATAAGCTTTGCCCCCAAAAGCAAACCTCAGGGACTTCCTGTGAGTGGGAAGGATGGAGACGTGGAGGTATGCGTCCTTAGATCTATCGTGACAAACCAGTCCTCGGACTTGAGCTGAGATACTTACCTGATTGAGTTCTGAGCATCCTGAACTTCAGTCGCATAACTGAGCGGTTCAACTGATGCAGATCTAAAATGGGACGCAACTGGTGGTAGAGGAGAGACCCCCCCCCCCCCCCCCCCCACATGATTGTAAAGCGCTTTGGGTGTACAGCAATACACAATAAAGCGCTATATAAATGCATCATTCATTCATTCATTCAACCCTCCATCCTTCTTCGGAACGATGAAGTACCGGCTGTAGAACCCGGACTCTCTTCCGTGAGGAGGGACCACCTCGATGGCCTCCTTCCTCAAGAGAATGTCTACTTCCTGTTCCATGATCAGAGCCTGCTCGGGGCCCACGCCCCGTTGAAAGGCAGTGGCAGAGCACCGAACTGAATACAATAGCCTCTCTCTACAGTACGCAGGACCCACTCAGGAGCACAGTTTCCATGCTGCCAGATGGTCTACTAAGGGAACCAGTCTCTCGAGACTGGCCTCTGATGTACCCAGAGCTGCTGGCTCAGTGCCCTGAAGCAGAGGACTGGCAGGAGACGGCCGAACCAGGAACTCTAGAGACCCCCGCAGGGGTGGCGAGCTTCTCAGCTCCGCTACACTCCCGGGCGGAAATAACTGAGAGAAGTGCTCGCTGGAGCCAGTTGTACCCTGGAACTCTGGCAGGGTTGGCAGACTGGTCTCCCGAGGGCACTGGGGGGAGACGGACACCGTATTATGAGGTGTGACCCGCTCTGCCCCACAGGGGTCTGCCCTCGTAAGCCCTGTTCCACGCATGTCAGGGCTTTTTGGCCGAGGATCTCTTAGACTTAAGAACGGTCCGCAGACCCGGCTTAGCCTTAGAGGTCCCCGACCCAGAGCGTTTGCCGCCACGGCCCCACCTCGGTGGGGTGCGAGTAGCCACGCTCTGTCTTGTGCCTCTCTGTACGAGGGGCTGGCACACGGCGAGGCCTTTTGGTACCTGTCGACAACGGAATTGACGGCGTCGCCGAACAGACCAGAAGGCGCAAGCGGGGCGTCCACGAGGAAGACCCTATCTTCTCCTCCATGTCAGATAGGGTCAAACACAGACAACGTTTCTAAGGAGCTCAGAGATCAGCTTATATTTCAATCAAATTGAGCGCCTATCCCTCATCTAGCTCTCTAAGCAGGTATGTCGGCTTGGTACACCTGTAACACTGCCATGGTGTGCAGATACGTACCAGCCTGACCTGCAGCCGCGAGCCTTCAGAGACGACGCCGCGCCAGGGGACAGATAGCTTGCGAGCGTCTGTTCCACTCGGGGCCTGCTTCTGATATGAATGAGAATGACGTAATGCACGTGTCGCCCCGGCAACTCACTGCAACAGCGAGCTCTCACTCAAAGGGGGAAGAACCGCACCGCGGGCTTCCATGAGCGACAGCGCTAGATCTGGGGAATGCAGGAGGAGATAGGGCGAACCCGTCTCCAACCCGTTCGCCAGATCCATGTTGCGATCCCCGCGATCTGACTAGCTGCCGTGCCTCAGCAGCGGCGGGAATGCGAGATGTACGGTGGGGAGAAGCACAATCAGCCCCCTTTTCTTTTTTTTTCTTTTTTTAAGAGCTGCCTGCGCGCCGTTCTCATTCATAATATGCTTGTGCAAACACTGTTTAATTGACGCGTCCACACCCATGGAGGAAGACGGGACTTTAGGAAAGGCAAGAAGATAGGGGCTCGCCCGTCTTCCTTCCACGAGGAACACTAGTGAAAGCTCACTCTTCAAAGAGAGCCTTCCGAGAGCAAGCAACGCAATGACAAATGCTCACAAAACGACTCTGCGTGCTCTGCTCTCAAGCAGACCACACGTGATGTTTTATTAACAAATTTCGGGAGGAGCACGCGCAGATAATTAACACGGCCAATTCATCATCAGCAATCACACCACCTATCCAATCAGCACGAGAGAGTATCCCTATAAATAACCAAGCAGTCTTACCGTCATTATCTCTCGTCTTCCGACATCCCTCCACCACCCCAACTCCTCACCACAGCCGGTTCCTACCCCAGCACGGGGAGGAGCACTCAGGGGGGGAGCACTTTGGGTCCGGGCTAAATGCCGAGCTCGTACCCTCTCCCCGGTCGAGGGGAGTACCCCGGGCTCGGGAATGATTACCGAGCTCGGAGCCCTCCCCCTGGACAGCACGCCAAATACGCATAAACTTGCTCCGTTATTATTATATGTAAGTGTGAACTCGTGAAACGGACTGTGTGTATCCCCAGCTGAGATATAACTTTGTTTGCAGGGAGGAACATACAGGCTAAAGCGATCTGCTATCGCCCAAGTGCTTGCACATATCGTGGAGCTTATTTCAAGTGATTGTGCTTAGGACAAACAACACTAAATAAGACTCACAACACAGATCGACACACACACAGACAGAGAAGCGGTTGCTGAATGACAAAAAGCAAACGCCGGCTCCGCCGCACATGCTTTTATGCTTACCGGTCGGTGACGTCAACCGCCTATGACGTCTTGCCCTTCCATTGGACAGATTACACTCTGGTTCAGAGCACGGTCACGCTGAAGGCGTTTCATTAAATGGAGAAAAATCCTGGAATGTTTTCCTCAAAAACCTTAATTGCTTTTCGACTGAAGAAAGAAAGACACGAACATCTTGGATGACAAGAGGGTGAATAAATTATCAGGAAATGTTTATGGAAGTGAACTAATCCTTTAAGAAGCACGCACCCTATGTCTGGAAATCACCTTAACTATTTGTCTTTGCAGTGAGAAACACTAGAATCGTAAGATATCACCACCACCACATACACGAGAAGAGTTTCTACAGTGTAAGTTTCCAAGAACTGAACATGTAGTAGCGTTTTATTTTCTGATTGTGAAGTAATGCAACATACTCCTTTATGTTTGGTGTACTAATATTACATTTTTTATATGTCCATCTATCTACCTCAGATGCATCAAAACTAACTTTTAATACCAACTTAGCACATGAAAGTCTCATCTTGAGGAATGAGAACAAGGAGGTGAAGGCCTCACACCTGCTTCAAGACTATCCTGAACACACTCACAGATTTAACTGCAGGGCACAGATCCTGTGCAACGAAGGTCTGAGAGGGTCCCCTAAATACTGGGAAGTGGAGATTGGCGGGGGCACTTGGGTGTGCATCACTGTGTCCTACCAAGAGATCCGTAGAAAAGGCAAGCAGCGTACACTCTTTGGGAGAAGTGCCCAGTCATGGGGACTACGCTGTAAACGTGTCCATGTAGAATTTTGGCATGACAATAAGACAACACTTTCGAAGTCTCAATCATATGGTTCCAAAATAGGAGTGTATTTGGACTACAGGGCTGGAATCTTGGCATTTTACAATGTGTCTGACAACATGAGTCTCATTTATAAACACCAAACTGTTTTTAAAGAGCCTATTTATCCTGGGTTCGGACTGGCTGGGAATGGTTCCTACGTGAGACTTTGCGATCCAGTGAAAAATTAGACCAAACCATCCCTTTCGTCTCCATTTATGTTTGGTAGTTTGTAAGTTGTAATGTTTACACATGCAGCTATCATGAAATGCATCATATTCTCAAACTAATATGCAATCGTTCATTAGGATTTAGAGGAAGGATGTGGTTTTTGCATGTAGACACTTGGTGGCAGCACTAGATAAGTTTTGAATTCAGCCTTTTTATATCAGCATCTGTAATTATGAACAGCTCAACTTTAGCCAAGAATAGAGAAAAAGAGAAAAAAAAATCCATGTTTTGCATTGTATGAATCATTGCATGTTTATTGAATGTCTGATTTTATATATTGTTTTATAAACTATAGCAATATGCATAATCTCTATTTTTAATATCTGGATTTTTATTAAATTAATGCACATCTCCTTATGCTAATATGTTGCAAGCGCTTACCCATTTCACATCTGCTGATCTGAATGAAAATCTGTCGTCCTATCTAATCCTTCCACCACATCCACATACTATGTCTGTTCCTGTTCCCACGTTCTGTCTATATTTTATTATTTTGCATTAGTCTGTCTCTCCTGCCATGCTCCCTTCAGGCTGCACTCTTCTACTATTCCAACAGTTAGACCTACATGGTCTCTTTTTCTCCCTTAAACCACACAAATGCACATACTCACACACATGCACATCATCTCATTGAGCAGATATATACCGAGGCCCAGAGGGTTGGTACAAGGGACAACACCAAAGCCAGTCGCCTCCTGCCCTTCCCCCTGCTACCCACCCTTCCAAACATAAAATCAGCCTAGGGGTAAGTGTTGGGCAGACACGGTTTCAACAGAGCAAGCAATGCCAGAGCAACAGAGAAGCGCAGGAAATGTGTGTAGAGGGAAGGATAGGCACTAATAGCGAACATCATAGAGAGAGAAAGTGTGCCATGGTCCTCAGGGAGCCCATTTACAGTTCTGTCCAATCACAGACATAATTTTCTGCCTGTATTATCCTTTTATGAGTGACGGGGATTTTAAAATACTCTATTATGAAAGAAACCATTTCCCTCACTGCCAAGGACACTGACACTAGTCTCTATAAATACCCGTTTTTAAACACTGAGTCACTGTGTAGACTCGAAACACTAGGCACAAACACCTCCTAGCAATTACCCAGCAGGCAGATTCTGAGGTCTGTCACTCTTACTGCTAACAAGGTGCATGACTCCCTTGATGCTGTTGGAGTAAGTTGTTGTATAACACAGTTTTCTCTCTCGCACTGATGTATTTACTGTTGAATAGAGAGGTTTGGCTGGGACATATTAGATGGCTTGTCACTGTTTTTTAAATTAATAGCCCTATAGGCTAGTCAGTTGCAAGTGGTCTTGGGGGAGGGGCTTATTCTAGAGAGCATTTGATTGGACAAAAATTTGTACAGTGCAAGGTGAGTCATCAATATTTATGGTCTGTTTTCCCAAGCAAAAAGCTATTTTGCTAAAAGTGAATTTTGTCAGCATTTAAGAGAACACTAGCATATTTATTACCCTCAACAGATGGTGCAAGAAAATCCACAGAACATTTTCTGCCTGTTTTTCTACCTGTTATTATCTATCTATCGAGGTAGCTAGCTATACACTTTAGTATACTTTTAAAATAATATTTACGGAAATAATTTACTGAAAGCAATTAAACATTTGTATTGAAGAAGTTGCAATTTAGTACATTTCAAATGTATTATCTTTAAATTTAATATGAAAAACTTAAAATTATAATCAAGTACTTCACGTGCGTGTTAGTGAACCCTTCAAAATAAACTTCTTTAAAGCCTTAAATTGTACTTTAAAGCAAAACTTTTAATTTGACATTATTGTAAAAAAAAGTACGAAAGTGTGTCAAGAAACAGTCCTGAAAGTGTACTTTCTTTAAGTACACTTAAGTGGCATTTTATTACTTTAATATTATATTATCTAAAAAACTACAGTTTTTACAATATACTTTTAAGATGTAGTCTACACTACAAGTGCTCATTCAATACAATTAAACGCACTTCGTTTTCACAAGGTTGTATCTATCTATCTATCTATCTATCTATCTATCTATCTATCTATCTATCTATCTATCTATCTATCTATCTATCTATCTATCTATCTATCTATCTATCTAGTTATGTTGCCATCCAGGCACAAACCTTGCGTTTGTATTATTAATTCATCGCTTTACATAGATAGGCTGTATGCCCACTTGTGTGTGAACTCCTCTCTCATGCCCTCCTCCTCCTCCCCTCGCTGGCTCTCTTCAGTATGATATGTTTATAGGCATTGGCTGAGGGAGAGCGAGCATTATAGCTTCTCCTGCTTGATAAGGAAAGGAAGAGGAGAGGGCGCTGGACGTCATGGCATCCAAAGACACCGTCGCGACTGCTTTTCTCACCGTGAGTCGGGAAATGACAGGTGATTAAATCCAATTGCTCTTTTTCTTCTTCCTATCCAACATTCGACACGCGCACCGTGGGATTTGTTAAGCGCGTCCCCCGCTCTCGGCCGGTGCTTTGTGTTTTAGTGGTTTGAAATCCTCACAGCGCTGAATGTTTGATAAGGTGGCATTTGTGTAATGATTTCTCATATAGACTGCATGTGATTAACGATTGAATCATTCGTTTCGCGGAGCATGTGTGCTTATGGTCGCTCTAATGACGGTCACTTCGTGTCCATCTTCAAAAGACAAAATTTGTACAAATCGATCAGTTGGTTTCCTGTATGTGTGTGCGTGTGTGTCTGTTGCGTTCGCCTGCAGTGTGTAGGTAGTTGTGTGTGTGTGTGTGTGTGTGTGTGTGTGTGCGTGCGCGCGCGCGCGCATGATGCTGTTCTCTCTTTGATGTGTCTCAGATATGAGTTACTTTGAGTTCTTTACACATTTGCGTGTCGCTGCTGACGCAAGTTCGTGGAGAGGTTGATACACTTCAGTCACATTCATCATGTGTGTCTTCAGGGCTGATGGAACACACACACACACACACACACACACTCATCATAGAGGCCGTCATCTTTGCGCACGGTGATGCGTCCTCACACTTACTGACACATACAGTGACACACTGAACACACACTAGCAGTTTGACATTTGGAGCGCTCTCACTGTTAATTACCTTCACACATTATTATCTTCCTTTGGTAATTAATCCCTATTACTAACCCAGTATTTACTGTCCTGCTCTCAGTCGCTCGTGCTCTCTATTTCATTTTTTATTTTCAATTTCCATTTAGTGCACTGGGGGGAAAAAGCAATTCTAGAAATGATAACTTGTTAACTGGTTAGCTTAACCATATACCACATATGCTCTCTCTCTCTCTCTCTCTCTCTCTCTCTCTCTCTCTCTCACACACACTCACACGCACACACACACACACACACACACACACACACACACACACACATACATATGTGACCCTGGACCACAAAACCAGTTACAAGGGTCACTTTTTAAAAATGGAATAAATAATCTTTCCATTGATGTATGGTTTGTTAGGGTCGGACAATATTTGGCCAAGATTCAACTATTTGAATATCTGGAATCTGAGGGTGCAAAAAAATCTAAGTATTGAGAAAATCGCCTTTAAAGTTGTCCAAATGAAGTTCTTAGCAATGCATATTACTAATCAAAAATAACATTTTGATATATTTACAGTAAGAAATTTACAAAAACATCTTCATGGAGCATGATCTTTGCTTAATATCCGAATGATTTTTGGCATAAAAGAAAAATCGATAATTTATGTATTGTTGGCTATTGCTACAAATATACCTGTGCTACTTATGACTGGTTTTGTGGTCCAGGGTCACATAGACATATAAAGTGTGAGACAACACGTTATCTTACTGTAAAGTTTTTTTTTTTATTGTATTATAATTTACAGCGATATTGTGTAATTTAACAAAGCAGTACATGTACTTTTATGGTAATATCAGGGTTGTCACTTTAATTTACAGGGCACAGGACCAAATTATTGGGACCAGTAAGCTAGGGGACCTTAATATTGCCCCATTGCTTTGGGCCCGGGACAGTGTTCCCATTTGTCTTTCCCTGGCGATGGCTCTGGCTAAAATGCTTTAAAGTTTAGAGCTTTTATAAGTATAATCAACTTATAATTTATGGGCAAAGTGGCATTCCCATAATTATTTGTGTGAAATAGTTTCAAGTGATTAAAAAAATCAACTTATTTCTGGTATTAATTAGGCTACGTACATTACATTGGAGTGTTTATTTTAAGCTATTTTAAGTTCATGTTTATTGCATTATTCTGTCATTTTTGTGATGATGTTTGTGTGGGTGACACTGTTCATTCTGGTCTCTGGAGAGGTGAATTTTAATGAATTGTGAGTCATCATGTGGCCCTCCATTGTACCATCTGTATCATTATCAGCACTTTTGCAGTAATCTGCAGATTCTAATAGCTCAGATAGGATGGCATATTAATATTATTTTCCTTTTGGAAAAGCTGAAAAGTCAAAAATGGTGAACAGTCATGACGCCTAAAATATCGCCTAAACTTTTTCATACATACTGTAGTGTAAATTCAGATCAATTATGCCGCTTTAGACAATAAACATCTCAATAGCAATATGCCTGAATTCATCTAAATTTTTACCTAAAATCTTGATGTGCTAAAAAGGTAAAATGACAAAAGAGCACAAATACAAAAATAAAACAATAAATTGGGAAAATGGACAGTCAGTTGGTCATCATCGAAATAAACCCACCTCAACACCAAGCTTATTTCATGGCTACCTGCTAAATAAATATATAAATGCATGTAGATTATTGATTTGAGCTGCAATTATTGGATTATGTGAGAAGGAAGAGACCATAGAGTGATGTGAGAAACATGAAACTGGTGTAGTGCAGGACAAATATACATTTAAGTAATTACATGATAAACACTTGACCGGTCAGAATCTAGCATTTCAGAACAGCATGTAATCAGCTAAAGTAAACAGTCCAGAGTAAAATAAAAAAGGAACAATAAGCACATTTAACAAAAATGGTAACATTAATTGAAGATGAAAACTAGGACTAGATATAAAAATAATCGTTAGCAAAGGTTTAGTAATGGGGGAATAGTGGGCATGACAGATCACCTACCACAATATGAAGGACAGTGATTGAAGACGTTATGTGCTGCTAGAAAACAGCAGCCTTTAGATTCCCCTAATAAAAATTTGAGCAAAATTACAAATGTGTGGTCTCTCTCTCTCCATCTCTCTTTTTCTCAGTCACCACTTCTTTCATCTAATCTACATCTCACTCCATCACTTATTCCATTTGTTTTATTTTCTTTTTCATCTTCTCTTTTGCTCTTTCTTTGTGCACATTTACATATCCCTACCCCATATACCCATTTATTTACCCCCCCGTGACTCGCTGTAATGGAAACATGTGCTCTAGTTTGGCCCTTTGCTGTTCTTAGTGTCAGTCAAAAAGCCTAGGATCCCGTGATTGGGTCTTACACAGATTAAAGTTGATTGCGACTGCATTAACTGTTTGTCTTGCTTTGATCCTTCTCTCCCTCTCTCTCTTTTCTCTGTTATTCCTTCTTCTGCTCGCTCTGCCTTTCTATTCCTTCTCTGAGTCTTTCCTCTTGGTAAAATGCATATTCCAGGAATTAGATCACAGGTGTCATATACAGTATGTGTGATTTTGTATGATTTTTCTCATTCATTTTCTGCTTTTGCTTTGAAGCACATCTTGAAGTGCTTTTTATTTGTGTTGCTATGTACAGTATGCATGCAGAAAGACCACCTACACGAGTGGACAAGGTGTAAAAATAAAGCATATGGCTGTAAAGCAGTCATTTTCTAACCCTGCGTGAAAATATGTCTGAGATAGATAGAGTGCTTCTCCTGCCGTTAATGCATCGCCTTTCTATTTTGCAGAGAGCATCAGACGAGTTATTGACAAGACATCAATCAAGTTGGTGAGAGCTATCAAAGTAGAGAACAAGAGTGGCAAATCAGAAGATCGGATTCTGGTAAGGCACTGCATTTAACTTCTATATTTAACTGCATTTAACTCTCCAAATGTCCTTAAAAGTACAGTTAACGCAAATTAAAATTGTGTCGTCATTTATCATCAGGTTGTTCCAAATTTTCCAAAATGTTTGTTCTTCAGTATATTTGATTATGTATATGTAATAAATCATGATAAAAAAAATTCTAAATATAAATAACAGCATATATCATCATATAGATATTATTAAAGTCTACATATAAACATTTTATGTATAATTTTTTTTTTTGCGATATTTACCTATCAGGTATTATATATGGCAATTTCACTCATGATATAGGGCAATATAATATAAGTGTGTCATATATTACATTTCAGTAAAATTCTTTATTTTCCATATAATTACAAAGCTTTCAGGGCTCAAAAAAAGAATACAAAAGCACCATAAAAGAGCCACAGAGATGTTTCTTACTTCTTCCAAAGTCATAAACAGACTGAAGAGCAAGGCAATTTAAGAAATTTAAAAAAGTCCTTCACTGATGATCTTCACCTCTAGTTAATTGTGACTGGATCATTGAGTGAGTGTGTTGAACTCAAAAACTGAATTAGTTTGATTCTTGAATGACTCATTCAGACCATTCAGCTCTTAACTGAAGCAGCCTGGTGTTTACTGCTGGCTGAAAGCTTTTGTCCCTGTTCTGAAACAGTGTTCCACCAAAGAAAGTCAACCAGGTTTGGAACAACATGAGGATGAGTTTTGAAATTGTCAAAATTTCATTTTCATTTTTTTTTGAGTGAAGTAGTCCTTTAAAACACATCAACATTGGGTAAACGTGTGCATCCACTCTGTGCCTTTATTTTGTGCTTCTATTATGCAGCAGCAACAAAAACAATGAGCCTAAGACTTTAACCTTTCCTCCTCTGTAATGGTGTGTGCAGTGTTTACTGCCTGCTGGTTGGGTTGTTTTTGCCAAGTCCATTTGGAGAATGGGCAGTGGAATCAATGATAAAAGCAATGTACGTGTGATGGTGTGCACACAAACAGAAATCGTTGGGGACCGGACCCCTGCTGAGCTGTGAGCATTACTGCGGCCATTGAGTCTCGGTGGGTCTGAGGGACCGACTCTATAGGGAGTGTGTATGAGATGGAGGATGGTGAGAGAAGAGGTGGCATACGAATGCCAGTGTGTGTGTGTGTGTGTGTGTGTGTGTGATAGTCACATCAAGACCATTGAAAGCAGCTGGAGACTTGAAATGCCAGGGTTTGGAGCCACAAAAGCTAAATTAATCATCCAGATTGGTTTCAAACACACACACACACACACACACATACAGAGTGAAGGAGGTGACTAAGGTGAGGAATCAAACTCATTTCCTGTTGAGTGTCAATGGACTGTTGTTGACACAAACCCTGAGACAGCTTCCTTTTCTATGCTTGATATCGAAAATAATTTGACTCAGATATTGCTAAATCTCACAAATAATTACAAAGAATGGGAAACTATGTGAATTAACTGTGAAATTTTGAAGTAGAATAACTGAAATAGTATTTTCTTGTGAAATGTCTTCAAATTATCTTGTTTTATTTTATTTTATTAAATACCCCCTTGTGGTGAAAATCTATTTTTAACACTGTTTGTCTGGTGTTTTTAACATGCTTCAAGACAAAATTGGTTAACACCACTGCTCAGCATGTTCCCCTTAAGTGTAGCAAAACAGTCTCTAAAAGTGTGGTTTGAAACCAACCCTGTTTCTACTGTCGCAAACATTTCACCAAGCTCGTCAACTGGGATGGGATTTTCCATATCATTAGCAAAGCATTTCTAACTAAGGTTGCTGATTTTCAGAAGGTAACTCTCTGATATGGCGAACAGGAACATGGTTTGTGTTACAGTAGCTACACGTAATTTGCTGTTCAGTAACATAGTTACGCTAGAGGCTAATGATATTAGTTACCCTTATGTGTCTAATGATGTAGGGAGTGATACATAAAACGCATTACTATTCTGATACATTGACTTGTAGATGACTTCTTCTTCAGAATCAGTATTTAGTTCAAACATATATGGTTAAAAGAGTCCATTATTGCCACTTGCCATTGTATAGTGTTTATTGCTTCTATTAACCAAGTGAAAGTGGAGCAGGTATTCTGAGCTGGTGTGATTGAGTGGAGGCGGGGACTAATTTGCATGTTCATGGTTCCGTGTATAATAAATGAGATAAGGGTGTAGAGTTATATATTTAAGCCATTATAAGGCATGAAGAAATTATGTTAAAATGTTTAAGTATGTCATTTTCATTATAAAAGATAAGTTAAAAAGTATAAAAGATAAGATTAGTGTCTGAAGGGGGACTTAAAAGGGGAAAAAAGGAAAGGAAAGTTCACATAAATTAAAGTTCAGTCAGTACTCAGTAACATATCATTTTGAAGCTGTGGAACACAGAAAGAAAAGTTTAACAAGATGTTCCTGCTGCTCTAAAAGTGAATACAGACTACAGAACAAGTAAATGATGACTGAAGTTTCATTTTTGGGTGAACTATCCCTTTAACCTCACCCCTTCCGCCAATCATCCTTTGTTTCTCTTCCTCTTTCTGACTCTGTCCATTTATATTAGCATCTTCTTCACCCTTCCCCCTTTCCGCTGCGTCTTAGACAGCTCTTTTTTCTTTCTCTGTCATTGTGCTGTTCTTCACATTATATGCTTTACTCAGGCTTGCTTCTCTGTTCTGTCAGATTGATGTCAAGTGTGTATTTTCAGTAGTTTTATGTGCTTATGATTGTGGATGATTAGAAATTGTGCCCAAAGAGCAAAGCAAATTTAAATGTTAGTCCGACACTATGATGAGAGCTTGGGGGTATACAAAAACACACTTACACACACACATACACACACACACACACACATCCAGTGTAGAGATATTTGCTTGTGGTCTGTCACTCGCTGCTCCTTTACCCCAGGGGTTTTGTGTGTGTGTGTGTGTGTGTGTGTGTGTGTGTGTGTGGTGGGATGCCAACTGTACCAGCTTACAAACACACCCTCATCCTCACATCCATCCATACACACAAACACACACACACACACACACACACACACACACACACACACACACATCTCTGGCCCCGATACAGCTGTGTAGAGCACTCAGCAAGACATCAGCAAGCCTTGGGGCACAGCACTAAAAAATATCGCTCAAACACACTTTTTTGTACATGTTCACTTAGAGATCACAGAGTTTTATGTGCGCACACACATACAGAATATATATTTTGTGGACCCACAGCAGAGAGCGATGGAGTGATGTTGGAATAGGGGATGGGATAAGAGCTGGACTTGGTGAACAAGAATACAGCAGGGAGAGGCTCGCAAGAGGGGGCAATGGAGAGAGAGAGCTGGCAAGGGGGTGGGCGGCAGAGGAGATTTTGTTTTGAAGCCCCAAATGTCGCCTTTTCTTCCCCTTCAATTATTTATCTCGGTCTGTCGCTTCAGTTTTTCCTCTCTTGTGGAATAATAGGCCAATTAAACGCTGTGATCTCCACAGTGAGTGACGTGAAGACTTCCTCAGATCCAGACTGTCCGCACCACCACCCTGTCTGCTGGACCGTACTCATGCGGAGCGTTCCTAGCTGCAATGACTGACTTAGTGGTATGCTTAAATTCAGACGCAGTGATTTTATTTGGATATTTCTCAAAAAATGTTATTGGGTAGTTGACAGTGCTGGTAGTGACTTGCAATTCATCTAAAACTACTTATTAATTCAATTTTTAATTTTAATTATATAATTTTCATAGTTTTCATAGTTTTATGACCTCATTTTAATGAGATTTTATGGAATGTACTTACTCTAATGAATTTATTTGACAAAGTGCATTTGTCACTCTGCAGAACCAATTGCAAAACGTTTTTAAAATGGCCTTTAAAATGATAAAACTATAAACTATAAACTGTGAAATAGTGAACAGTCACAGCACCTAGCCTAAATATTACAACGTTTTAGTGCCACATTAAAATAATAATAAAAAAAAAACTATGATTTTGAGAATAAAGTTGTAATGTTTCAATAATAATTATGCCTTCAATGAAGAAAGTCACTAAAACATTTTACAAGAATGCCCCTTTTATATTTTTTTCATTATGGTTTTAATGTCATAATGCTACTCTATTATCTTATTTTTTACTTTATTTTCAAAATATTACTACTTTAAGCTTGTAGTATTATGACTTTATGACCTTAACTGTCTTTATGCTTTATATTCTTTTTTAAAAACATGGTATTAAAAACATACCTTTTTGACTAAAAATAAAATTCATGTCATGATTTGTAAACTTAACTTTTACATGCGAATTATGATCTCTGTTGTGTATACCAAAATACCAGTTAAACTTCATTAACATCATATTTACAGAAATGCACATACTGTACAGTGGAAGTCTATGGCGCAGCTCTTGTTTGTTGTCCCATAGACATCCATTATAACTGCATAACTGTCAATATATTGTTTACAGCTAGTAGCTAAATTTGTATTTATCCCAGAATAATCCTTTAATGTGCTGATAAGTTCACATTAGATCTTTAAATATAATAACTAACAAGGATTATGGGTGTACCGCTCAGGGTAATGCGCTTGCTCTGGTCTAAGAAGTATCTTAGAGTTGCACAGCTGCTGCATTATGATAGTAGTAGCGGGGGAAAGACGAGTAATGTGATATGAAGCGCTTAAGGAGAAGTCTGCGGTGCAAGGATAACCTGTGGAGATGTTGAGAGGCAGTGACTATGGGGGATTGCACTGCAGTCTGGACGGATGTGATGCAAGAGACAAGCTAATCCACATCCGAAGAGGAAGAGAGATGGAGTGAGATATACAGTATAAGGATAATGGTGTGAAAAGTATTTTTCAAAATACCTAAAATTATCTTTTAACAGATAAATATACTTGAGATGCACAATTGTGTTATATATTGAGTGGATTCCATTCATCATTGTGCCATACTGTGAAAGACAGCACTTGAATTGAGCACTCTGAAGAGAGGGCAAAGGCCATTACTGATTCACAGTGTACAGTATGTCTAAACATTTTCATTTGAATTCTGAATGTTGCCTTGAAATTCAGGCTTGTAGATTCTTATACTGTAGCAAGCAAAACTTATGTGTAAATTTAGTCTTTAATCCGTATTTATTTTTGTACCGCAGCAAATAAATGAATAAATAATAAGAAAATAAATTAATAAATAAATCCAGCTACTGGAATCTGTTTCACCACCCCATGCTATGAGATGTTTTTGTAGTGGCTTGAAAGTATGCGGATGAATCTAAACCAGCATCAGTTTGATAAATATTAGAAACTGCTTGTATAAGAAACATGGGAGGAACTACATCCAGTGGCAAGCAATTCAGCTGCCAAAATCCGTTCCCCCTTATTATCATTAAATAATGATTTTTTTTTTTTAAGATTTTTTTGGGCATTTTTGCCTTTTATTATGATAGGACAGATAAGAGCTGACAGGAGGGGGCCGGGATGGGGAAAGGTCCTGGAGTCAAAATTTGAACTCAGGACACCCATAGCACAACGGCTCTGTATGTTGGCACTAACATAATATTTGTTATTATGAATAATTATTTATTTAAATGAATAATTTCAAGTTGTACGTCTTATTATCTTACATACCTTTGCTTCTCATGTAAATTTGCTTTAAGGATGTTTTGGTATTTTCTTGGACAAACACTGAAAAAAATCTTAATATGTGACCCTGGACCACAAAACCAGTCTTAAGTCGCTGGGGTATATTTGTAGCAATAGCCAAAAATACATTGTGTGGGTCAAAATGATCAATTTTTCTTTTATGCCAAAAATCATTAGGATATTAAGTAAAGATAATGTTCCATGAAGATATTTTGTGAATTTCCTACCGTAAATATATTCAAACTTACTTTTTGGTTAGTAATATGCATTGCTAAGAACTTCATCTGGACAACTTTAAGGTGATTTTCTCAGTATTTTTATTTTTTTGCACCCTCAGATTCCAGATTTCCAAATAGTTGTATCTCGGCCAAATATTGTCCTATCCTAACAAAACATACATCAATGGAAAGATTATTTATTCAGCTTTCAGATGATGTATAAATCTCAATTTTGAAAAATTGACACTTATGACTGGTTTTGTAGTCCAGGGTCACATATAAGATACATTTTTGCTGTTTTTACCTAAATACTTTATTTATACTTTGTTTAACTTATTTCTACTACTTGTATTGTTAGTGCAGTATGTCAAATTACACTTATATGAAGTCTTGAAAATTCAATGATTATTTACTCACCCTGGCGTTATTCCAATCCCTTCTTAAATTTGAGAAAGTGCTTTAGGGGTATACAAGGGTTTCATGAAAAACAAACTAAAATGAAATGTATTATTTAACAAAAATCCTAACCTTGGCTTGTGGTCTTACGTGCACAACCATGTGCTCATAAAACTCTATTAGCACAGCAGTTCACCTCGACTGTTGGAATATACAGCATGGTGCATGGGACCATTCAGTGATACTCTTGTGTCTTTTTTTTAAAGCTAGATGTTGGTCACTATTCACTGCCATTAATAAGGATGAGCAAAAACAGGTCTTTTTTAAATCCTCCTTTTGTGTTCCAAGAGAAAGTATGCAAGGCATTATAACAACACCAGGGTGAGTAAATAATAAATGAATGGGTGAACTAACCCTTCAACTAAAAATTAGACAAAAATACTCATTAAGGACAGGCTTGCAATGCAGAAAACTACATAAGTAACATACTTCCTCCAGTCTTAAACTTTTAGCCCCTCCTCTCTGTCTTTGTCTTTCTATCTCTCTTTTATTTCCTCTCTTGTTCTCTCACTCTGGGCTTTAGTTACAGAGCTGCTTTGATTCCAAGACTTTTAATCATCAGTGAATCTGGAGCACACAGCATTTCAGCTCGGATCCGTCCTTCTCTCTATCCTCCTTTCTCACTCATTATTCCTCTCATCTCTTCGTTCATCTCTTAAGTTCAGTACAGTTAAGACGCGGACCTGCCACGGGAGTACATCCATGCTCTTCCTCTCACCTACAAAGGCTGACAGCCGAAATGGGTCCGTCTTAGGCAATGATACCTGCGTGCAAGCAAGTCGGTGTGATGTGTCTGGGAAGAGATGTACAGGGGCATGTTTGGAGCAATCTGCTGCTCTTTTTGAGTCTCCTGGGCACAGCGCTGACGTGTCCCCAACACCCTTTGAATTATGGGTCGTCTTTGAAGTGTCAAGCCAGATCCCTGACATCGTATGATTAATATAAACCCTCTCCCTTCTGCACATACAAACCTCCCCTCCCTCTCACACACACATCCTCATATCTCTCATTCTTTGAAGTCGGTACTGAGAGGTGGTGGATGATTTTTAGGGCAAGCGTTGAACCAGTCTGATCTCCTCAGGCTCGAATGGTCTATGAAAGCCACGGACTGAAGTCGTCCTGTCTACCTTCCATGTCTGCGATCGCAGGATGAAAGTGTTTTTTCAAACCTTAACGAGTGGATGTGGTGGGTGGCCGTCTCAGTCAAACCGCCTGACCTCTGACCCCCTACTCGGAGGATGAGTAGTTGCAGACTTACCCGACCTTGCTTGGGCCCGTCTTCCGCAGTTTTCCTCACAAAAATGCTTGCTCAACAGGGCTCGGATCCAATAATGAATACTAATGTTGATATCATTATGTGCTAGATGCCGTATTCTGTCTGCGCTCGACAGCAGGGTGAGTAATGCGCATCGTAGCTTAACTGCTGCATTCATTACCATGCGATCAGCCACGGTCCCCACCCATGCAATGTGTTAGGTAGTCTTTGATGTATTCTGATCCGTTCCTTAATTGGGGGGTCCCCCCTCTTCCATCCATCCATGCAAACTCGGTCAAGTCCAAACACCCCAGTGGGCTTTAATAATTAATATGGCTGTTTACGTGCCGATCTTTTGTGTGTGCTTCCTTTGATAGTAAAGCCTTTGATGAGTAGACGACGCTTTCTGGTTGCCAAACTGACTTTTCCTTCCTCTATCTGTCTCTCTCGTGTCATCTCTCTTTCTTGAGGGGCGTATTTATATAACTAAGTTTTCCTGACCCGTTATTGAGTTTTGAGGTGGGGTGCACTCTCTAAAATGTCATCTCGCGATCAATGGTTGTGTCTCTGTAAACTCTGACAAAGCATAGAGAACTTCCTTTACACAAAACGCCCAAGCATCCAACCCAAGCTGCCATCAAAGCCTATACGAATACCCGCCATCAAAGCCTATACAAAGTCTTTATTAAGCAGAAATCTGGGATCTCCATCTCTCTGTTTCTTCATCTTGGTGAGGTGCCATTAGTAAAACATTGGAGGGAGGCCTTGAAGAATCAAAAGTGACAGGGCAGAAACAGAATAGATGAGTGAAGGAGGATGAAGAAACCAGGGGGCCTAGGTTGTGGGGGCAGCCCTGAATCAGAGGAAAAGGGAATTTTTGAATTGAATTGAAGAGATGATTTGAGAATATACATAGTAGATCAGACAAAGAACATCTCGAGATGGGTGGAAGAATGTTGGAGAGGGAAAAAAGGGCAGTAAGATGGAAACAAGTTGATGTTTAGATCAGTAGTTCTCAAACTTTTTGACTCAAAGGCCCCCACTGTTTACTGAGCATTCAAATCACCCCTTAATAATTATTTTTTATAATAACATATTGATTTAAATAATTTTAAGCCATCCTGCGGCCCCATGTGGGCCTTGGCCTGCTTTGTTGAAATCCACTGTTTTAGATAATGAGGAAGGGAGTGATTGGTGTGTGGGGTGTGACAAAGTCCTAAATGAAGTATGCTAATGAAGAATGTAAATTATGAATGAGATTACGAGGTTTCTCCAAACCTTACCATGCTATTTCAAACATACATACATACACACTCGCTCTCAAAATATAGTACAATCCTTCTTTTTATGTTTCTCTAATCCTCAGACATCACACAAATCCTTATTCCTTCCTCTCTGCGCCTACTCAGCTGTCTGCAATGCCGTTCACCTCACTTTAGTACACATGCAAAATCCGTAAACAACAGCACCCGTACACAGTTTCTCTATAATTTTGTTATAGAACTTTAAGACTAGAACAACCTCAGACACTTTGATCTTCTGAGATACAGACAATATAAACACAGTGTATTAAAATACAGGCATCAGTTTTCACATCTCACTGAGAAAAGATGCAGGAGAACATTTGTTATTTTTCTTCCATTTTCTTCCCTTCGTTCAGTTCACTCAGTGTGGTCAATAGCAAAATATAATGTTCTACATGAATGCAAGTGATATTTACAGTCATGTTTGGTATCATTTGAAATGTCTCAGTGCAACTGGTACAATCTTACAAGAAGTAAACTAAAAGATAATAAAGATGCTAGTTTAGAGATATTTTGCTTATTGTAGAGGGTGTGTCCTTTCCCAGTGTATCTATTCCCAAAAGGTGTAAACTCTTCACCTCTAGGCTAGACTAGAGCCCTGCATTTCGACTTTTTTTATGCCCCTAGGGCCGGGCTTCGGGCCAATTGTCACGTCATAGTTCAGATGCGGCCCGGGCCTCTGGCCTGTTTTAGGCTTATCCTTATTTTTATATTTTAGACATCCATCAATTAGTGATGAAAAAAATGGCCCCGCTGGTGGAAACAACACGAGTCCGTGCTACTGCGTCTGTCAAGGGCTGCTCGACGGAGTTTAGTGTCCAGCAGCAGCAAGCGTGCGCAGATGAAGAGTTATGCGTTCAAATACACTCAATAAAGCTTGCCGTGAAGCCCCGGCAAAAGTAATTGCCATGAATGTGTCTGGGGGAAATAGTAAGGAGATACATCCCTAAGTGAAAATGTCCAAATTGGCCCCAATTAGCCATTTTCTCTCCCCGGTGTCATGTGACTCGTTAGTGTTACAAGGTCTCAGGTGTGAATGGGGAGCAGGTGTGTTAAATTTGGTGTTATCGCTCTCACTCTCTCATACTGGTCACTGGAAGTTCAACATGGCACCTCATGGCAAAGCATTCTCTGAGGATCTGAAAAAAAGAATTGTTGCTCTACATAAAGATGGCGTAGACTATAAGAAGATTACCAAAACCCTGAAACTGAGCTTCAGCACGGTGGCCAAGACCATACAGCAGTTTAACAGGACAGGTTCCACTCAGAACAGGCCTCGCCATGGTCGACCAAAGAAGTTGAGTGCACGTGCTCAGCGTCATATCCAGAGGTTGTGTCTGGGAAATAGACGTATGAGTGCTGCCAGCATTGCTGCAGAGGTTGAAGAGGTGGGGGGGTCAGCCTGTCAGTGCTCAGACCATACGCCGCACACTGCATCAAATTGGTCTGCATGGCTGTCGTCCCAGAAGGAAGCCTCTTCTAAAGATGATGCACAAGAAAGCCAGCAAACAGTTTGTTGAAGACAAGCAGACTAAGGACATGGATTACTGGAACTGTAATGTGGTCTGATGAGACCAAGATAAACTTATTTGGTTCAGATGGTGTGAAGCGTGTGTGGGGGCAACCAGGTGAGGAGTACAAAGACAAGTGTGTCTTGCCTACAGTCAAGCATGGTGGTGGGAGTGTCATGGTCTGGGGCTGCATGAGTGCTGCCGGCACTGGGGAGCTACAGTTCATTGAGGGAACCATGAATGCCAACATGTACTGTGACATACTGAAGCATTATCCCCTTTCCTTTTTTTAAATAGTCACAAGATGGTCACAAGATAAATATTCAGATTTTTTTCCCCCAGTAGTCTGTTTTATTCAAACAATTATGAACATTTTTGCATTTAGATACAGAAGAACAAACAAAAAATCTGGATCTCCATGTCTGCCATGCAAATCAACTGTTCCTGCTCATCTCCAGACTGGATCTCTTCTCTCCACTTTCCTTAATTACAGATTCAATTATTAGTTCTGTCAGCATTAATATTTTTACACTTAGATTTTTATTGATATCAAACTGTAACAAAGTGTGTCCCAACCAGATGTGATGCTACGCGATAAAAGTATCTATTCCATGTATTTTTTTGTCCTCATCACCCGCGACAGCGACACGTGACAATAAGCAACACGGAATTCTATTTTAAAAATGTACAACATACAACAAACAACATACAAAATATGACAGTGATAATCTCAGGTAATGATTATGTGTTTTATTCAATGTTAAAAGTGTCTAATGTGAGTATGAATATTATTTTGCGTGAGGTTTATAGAATGAATCAGAATGAGCTTTATTGGCCAGGCATGTTTACACATACGAGGAATTTGTTTTAGTGACAGAAGCTCCACAGTGCAGCAGAAAGACTGCAACAGGACAGGACACAGATAATAAAAGAATAATATACAAATGTACAAAATAGCAAAAACACAATATAATATATAATAAACACGACGACTGCACACCATCACACAACTCCAACATTTTCATTAAGTTTGCGGATGACACGACTGTGGTGAGTCTCATCAGCAACAGAGATGAGACAAACTACAGGAGCGAGGTGAGCCGCCTGGCCGGGTGGTGCAGTGACAACAATCTCTCTCTGAATGTGAAGAAAACTAAGGAGATTGTTGTTGACTTCAGGAGAGTACACACTCAGCATGCCCCTCTGACCATCAACGGTGCGACTGTGGAGAGAGTGAGCAGCACCAAGTTCCTGGGTGTGCACATCACAGAGGACCTCTCCTGGACTAACAACACTGTAGCACTGGCCAAGAAAGCACAGCAGCGTCTCTACTTCCTCCGTAAACTCAGAAGAGCCAGAGCCCCGGCCCCCATCATGTGCACCTTCTACAGAGGCACCATCGAGAGCATCCTAACCAGCTGCATCACTGTGTGGTATGGCGCTTGCAACGTATCCTGCCGCAAGTCACTTCAACGCATAGTGAGAGCAGCTGAGAAGATCGTTGGTGTCTCTCTCCCCTCCCTCCAGGACATTTACAACACCCGTCTCACCCGCAGAGCCCTCTGCATTGCAGGTGATCCCACCCACCCGACACACAGCTTCTTCAGTCTGCTGCCATCAGGGAGGAGACTGCGGAGTCTCCAGGCGAGGACCAGCAGACTGAAGGACAGCTTCATACATCAGGCTGTCAGGAAGCTGAACTCCCTTCCGTCCTTGCCCCCCTCCCCTCTTTCACCCCCATTTAACACAGCAACACACTAGGAACTCTGACTCTGTGACCCCCCCCCCCCACCGACCAACAAACTGTGACCGGCACCTGTCACTTGTGCAGTTACCTCTTCGGATAGTCTGACAAAAACTATCCGAACAGTCACATCAACTTGTCACTTTAACAGACTGATAAGCTCTTCTTGCACTACACTCATAACAAAACAAAACAAATCTGCACAGTTTTGTTTTCGTACATTCAACTGGTTTGCACTCCATCTATTCTGCCATGTGCCTTATGCACTTTATCTATCTCTCTTTTTTATTTATTTATTTTTTTCTTTTTCTACAATGTCCTCAGACTGATAAGCTCTTTTGCACTACAAATATATCTACACAGTGTTGTTTTTATTTAACTGGTTTTGCACTCTATCTGCCAGGCGCCTTATGCCACTTTATCGATCTAATTCTTATTTTTTTCTACAATATCCTCATTTGTATATTTGTATAGTTGTATGTACATATGTTTAAACTGTATTTATCTGTATCTGAACGTGTTTAATGTTAACTGTATGCACCAAGGGTCTGAGAGTAATGCAATTACAATTCTCTGTATGTATGTACTGTACATGTGGAAGAATTGACAATAAAGCTGACTTGACTTGACTTGACTTGAATATATAATATAAACAATTATGTGTGTACAGGTCTGATATCTGCAAATTTGAAATGAAAAAAAAAAAGTATGTGTGGTAAATAAATAATGTATAATAGTTTTGTGTGTTCCACGTTTAATGTCAAGTGTTCATGAGATGGATTGCTTGGGGGAAGAAACTGTTTCTCTGTCTGGTCATTCTGGTTTTTTGGACCAGACGGTAACAGTTCAAAGAGGGAGTGTGCTGAATATGAGGGGTCTAGAGGGATTTTGCCAGCCCTTTTGCTCACTCTGGATCAGCACAGTTCTTGGAGAGTGGGGAGGGTTGTACCAAAAAAAATTGTATTGTAGTGAAAGCTACAATAGATATTTTACCTCGGATCTTGAAAATAAATTAAAGCAAACTTACGTTAAAACTGTGAATTCACTGCGAACCAACATCCATAACAAAGATGGTGTCACTCACTCTGTTCAGTCCATTCACATTTGAATCATCTATTTTCCGTGTCCACTTTTCTTTACTTCACACTTGCCATGTTTTTGCTGTCACATAGTATGCACACTGGACACGACAAAGCATTGCAAATCATTTGAACTTTGTGTCAGTACGTCATAATAGAACGACTCATCAGTTTACTGTCGGGGATTTGCTGCGCAGCGTTGCGCCGCATCCAGTGTGGACAGCATCACTGATTATAGATAATAAGTTCTATTGTATTTTGTTGCGTCGCGCCGCTCGCGTGAAGTTCTTTCAGTCCAGTAAGTGTTCATCTTAAAATATTACTAATAATATAAAAGTTATTATTAGGTTCAGTTCTGTCAAAATTTAATAGCAGAAATGTGTACCATGACCTAGTATTATCTTTATGAGTATAGAGTTCAGAAGACAAAATGCTGTAACGTTAAAGTTCCTCATGACTTATATAATGTCTGCTGTCCATAAGATTCAGTTGAACAGGCTGTTCTCCAGAGAAACATAAACCATAATTTCTTCGAACATTGTCTTGCACTTTTTACTTTTCACTTTATTTATTGAGCTTTCATCTTCTCTTTTATCTCTTTTATCTGAGAGGTTTTGGCAACATGGCGGCTGTACCTCATGGCCCCCAAGATACCAACCAAGGTACAGTAGGCAATTACGCACCACCTGTCTGCTCCATCTCAAAGCACTGCAGTAATCTGGTTTAGCATGACTTATGTAGCAAGATGCTCATTTTCACCTCAGGTGGAACAAACGTTCAACTTCCTGGAGATTCGGGCAATGAACACCCACCCGGATAAGCAAGTAGGAAAAGCATTTACAGGGCTCCAGTGTTTTAGCTTTTGTGGCCAGATTTTCCTCTCACTTGTTCTCTCCGTCGTTTTGCTTCACTAAAGCGTGTTCTTTCCTTCACAGATTGTCATAGAAACAGACAAGTCCACATATTCCCTGAGGCTACAGTCTAATGAGCACCTGGATCAGCTGATTAACCACATCAACTTTGCTCTCTCTCGGATCTTCAACAACTCCATCTACACGTAAGTGTCCCAAGAACCCCACAGGTTTACCGTGGTCCCGCATAGCCGGAATTTGACTGAACAGCATATTAGTCCACATTGCAGCTTATTCTGGTGAAGAACCGCCAACTCAGACAAGATTAAACTTTCTGACTGACACAAAAAGCAAAAAACTTTTGTCAAAACCCACTAAGCTTTGTTTTTTTAATTTAATTTAGGGGCATATTTGTTTAAAATAGATTATACCATAATAGGTCGCTGTTGAAAGAATTACTGAAGTATCGGTAATTGTATAGCAGTTTGAGTTTAAACGTTTAAAATCCAAAAATAAGTACTTGTATTATATTATATTATATAAGACAAGCAAGAAAACAAGTTCAAAAGGTCTAGTGTTTGTAATACAATTTTTTTCTTTAACCCTTGCAAAATCTTTACTTTTGTAAAGAAACCTCACATAATATGCATAAGAACATAATACTCCCATTTATCAGTATATGATATGCTGCATTTTTTGGTAATTAATTGATATTAAAGGAATTGTTCACCCAAAAATGAAAATTCTGTCATCATTTTACCCTCGACTTGTCCCAAACCTGTATGAGTTTCTTCTTCTGCACACAACAAGATATTTTGAAGAATGTGGGTAATGGTAGCCATTGACTTACATAGGATTTTTTTTTTCATACTATGGAAGTCAATGGCTACCGTTTTTCAAAATGTCGTCTTTTGTGTTCACAAGCTGAAAGAAATTCATAAAGGTTCGGAACAACTAGGTGAACTGTTCATTTAAGTTCATAAAGTGCTGCGAAAATTTGCTATATTACACTGCAAAGTTTTCTTGTGGATATCTAACTAATGCGGAAGATTTCCCATTAACCTGAAAAATTACATTATTATTTCATTTTTTTTCCATTAAAACAAATCTTTGTTCACAGATAGAATTAAAAAAAAAGTATGTGCCCTGATTTTCAGAAACTGTATAAAAAACAGCCAATCATATTAAAGCTCGCCAGATCGAGATGTGAAATATACCTTGGACGGTCAGCAAATATGACGTCTGAAGCAGAGACTGTTGCAATCTATATTTGCTCACACCATCTGAACAGAGATGCAAATCTGATTTCTGTCGCCTCTGCACTGTATCTCGTAGTGCTAATGTTGTTTTTTGGCTAATCCGTAATGCTGCCTATAGGAGTCGGTATCTGCTAGAGCAGCAGGGGTGTGAGGTACTGCTGAGCAGTTAATTGAGAGATTTTCTCATATTCAGACAGGAGGAGATTAGTGCAATGCATAATAGTGCTCTTTTTCTGTCTCTGTGTTCAACTCTTGCACTCTCTTTCCTGTTTCAGCTTTTTGGCCAGGTGTTCACATGCTGGGTCAGAATAACTCAGATTCTGATGCATTGTGAATCCCCCTCTCCCCCTCCCTCTTCTTTTTCAGCCCCTCCATCTTTCACGCAGATGGAGATGTTACTGACGGAAATCGGAAATTTTCTCCCAGCTCTGAGAGTTCGGTGGAGACGCAAAGGGCATGTGGTGAGAGAAATATAAGTACATATACAGTGCCCTCCAAAAGTATTGGAACAGTAAAGACAAAATTGCTCTGTTGGCTGTGGAGTTAAGACATTTGCAAATATGATTAAAAGATGAATATGAGACAAAACTACAGAATATCACGTTTTATTATTAGCTGTTTCAACACACACGTGTTTTACCAAATAAAAAGAACAGCACTTTTAGAGTTCATCCCACTCATTGATGTGAGCATAAGTATTGGGACAGTTGAACATAAGGCAGATATAAAAGATTAAAAGCTATTATTTAGCTGCAGATCCCTTGCTCACAATCACAGCAGTGAGTCTGTGACCCATAGACATCACCAGACTCTTGGTCTAAACTTTTGAAATGCTTTTCCCAGCCTTTAATGCAGCTTATTCCAATTGTTGCTTGTTTTGGGGAGTTTCTGCCTTTACTCTCCTCCAGCTGGTGAAATTCATGTTCATTTGTATTTAAATCTGGAGATTGACTTTCAGCGATTAATTATATTAATCTAATTAGGCGATTAATCTAAGACTTTCCATTTATTTGCCCTTATAAACTCCTTGACTGAACTGGCAGGGTGTTTTGGGTCATTGTCCTGATGCAATATGAAGCACTTCCCAATGAATCTGGTGGCATTTTCTTGAATATTGGTAGGCAAGATGGTTTTGTTCCCTTCCAAATTCATTCTGCTACTGTCATCATACATTAAGTCATCAGTAAAGTTGAGAGGGCATGTTCCAGAGGCAGCCATGCATGCCCATGCCATGATACCACCTCTACCATGCTTTACAGATGAGGCTGTATGTTTGGGATCATTGCAGTTCCATTTTTTTGTCCACATTTTCGCTTTCCCATCACTTAGATAAAGGTTCATCTTTGACTCATCGGTCCATAAACACAGTTCTGAAACTCTTCTGGCTCACCTTTGTACTTTTTTGCAAACTCTAATCTTGCCTTTCTATTTTTGGTGCTGGTCAGAGGTTTGCATCTTGCTGTGTAGCATCTGTAATTCTGTGTCAAAGTCTCCTGAGGACAGTATATTGTCAGAGCATCACCCCAGCTTTCTGGAAGTTGTTGGTGATTTTACAGACATGTCTTTTAGGGTTTATTTTCACAGCTTTTATGATTTGTCTGTCATAAACTACTGTTGTTTTCTCAGCTGATCTGGTCGTTGTTGGTTGCTGGTGTCGCTGGTGGTTTCCAAACTCTTGATTTCTTCATGCCCTTTGTTTTTGCTAGCGCTCTAATTGACTTCCTCTTTTCTTTTAGCATCCAAATTGCTTGCTTTTCTCTCAAAGTCAGCTCCCTCATCTTCATCCTGGTTTGTGTGTGTCATCATTGAATGCAAGATTCAGAATGCAAAAGTAATGGATATAACTGATACAACATATTCCCTGCATTTAATATCTGAAGAATTAATGCAACAGGACACAGCTGATCACTTAGAAAGACCTGTGAGGCAACTGTTCCAATACTTATGCTCACATCAGATAGAGGGATGAAACTCTAAAAGTGCTGAACTTCTTAGCTGGTAAAACATCTATATGTTGAATCACCCAATAATAAAATGTGACATTCTATAGTTTTGTCTCATATTCATCTTTTAATCATATTTGTAAATGTCTTGACTCCACAGCCAACAGAGCAATTTTGTCTTTACTGTTCCAATACTTTTGGAGGGCACTGTAGTTCATGTATCCACACAGTCTCATAAATATTTTTATTATACTCCAGATATTAATCTCTCTAATCTCTTTTCTTCCCCTCACACCACTGCCGTCGTCTTATAGAATATTTTGCATGCATGCACTTCATTTATGCCATCAACTCGGTTTTCATGTGCTTTGCTATTCATGACAAATTATATAACAATGTTTGTTTTGCCAGCTGCAGCTGTAGACAGTGAAGGACAGAATAAATACACTGTGCCAAATACATAAATTAAGAAAACAACAAAAAGAATAATACAAAAGATCAAGTAAGAATGAAAAAAGTAAAATAAAATCATAATAGCAACCAGTGATGGTGAGTATAAGAAAGACGATGCAAATTACTCAAATTACCTTTATATGGTGACAGGGAGAGATGCAGTGTGCTAGTACAAAATAGTCATTGAGTTTGACTTGTTTTATATGCTTAAAGATGAGAAACAAAACAGTCTTGTTTCACGGTCTTGATGCAATAGGAGAACACTTTAAATCTCTTTTTGTTTTTGGAAGACAGCACATGCTGTACTGTAAATATCCCTACTTCCTGGCAGTTATTATTAAAATAGATGTCATATTGTCTGTGTAAATGGTGGAAAGAATCTGACTCTGGTCCATGTGTGTTATCCAATCAAAAACATCTGTCTCTCTCCTAACTAGCTGATGATGTGAATCAGGTGTGTTAAGACATAAAGAAGACATACAGAATGTGCAAAGCAGTGGGTCCTCAGGATTAGAGTTGAGAACAAAATTTTATTTAAACAAGAGTTTTAAAGGAATAGTTCACCCAAAAATGATAATTTGCTGACAGTTTACTCACCCTAAGGCTATCCAAGATGTAGATGAGTTTGTTTCTTCATTGGAGCAGATTTGGAGAAATGTGGCATTGCATCACTTGCTCACCAATGGATCCTCTGCAGTGAATGGGTGCCGTCAGAATTAGAGTTCAAACAGCTGATAAAAACCATAAAAACCCACATAATTGACACTGCTCCAGTTCATCAGTTAACTGTAATAAAATAATCCACATCAACACTCCAAAACAGACTTTGATTTGAGAAGACAACAGGGGATTAATTTTTTCACTGGAGGAAGTATAGATTAAGGACTGGTATTTTGGCCAGAAGTTAAAACACCTGACTAATGGATTTGTTTATTACAAACATGCAGCTTTTCACTTCACAATACATTAATTGATGGACTGGAGTTGTGGTGATTACTTCTGGATTTTTGTGATGTTTTTATCAGATGTTTGGACTATAATTCTGGCGGCACCCATTCACTGCAAAGGATACATTGGTGAGCGAGTGATGAAATGCTAAATGTTTCCAAATTTCTTGAGATGAAGAAACAAACTCATCCACATCCTTGGTGGCCTGAGGGTGACTAAATATTCAGCAACTTTTGGGAGACTATTCCTTTACGATCCAACAGTAACTTGTTATTCTTTAATATTTAGAAATAAATGTATTTACTGATGTTTTCAAGAATCCAGAAATCAATGAAGAACTTATAATATGACATTAAGAATATAAAAAATAATGGTATAGCCAACTCAAGAACACTATTCTGTACAGAGAAAAATAGCTCTTGATTAGAAGAGAGTTCTTGGCTTTAAGTGTTCTAACAATCATTGAAAAACCGTTATGTGTATGAGCATAGGTAGGACAGTTTTTCATTGTTGGGCACATTATTTCTCTTTCTCCCATTTCAGGGGGATTTTCTGAGACATATTCAGCTCTGTGCGATTACAATGGTATTACCTGTAAAGAGGAAGTGCAGTGGGTAAGAGCTTCCTATTGAACACAAAAATATCCTCCGCAAGAGAAGAGGCCATTTTCTGTATGTGTCACTGCTTTTATTGCACTCTAAATATGTTTTCTTGCTCTTTTTGAGTCTCTCTCTGTGTCTTCTTCTATCTCTTTTGCTCTTTCAGGATGTGGATACCATCTATCATTCGCAGGACAACAGGGAGTTTAACCTGTTGGACTTCAGTCACCTGGAAAGCGGGTAGCCACAAGTTTACATCTCATCTTGATATTCATGTTCTGTATCTGCAACCTCTAATTGCTTGCCATCACTTCCATTGCTATCTCAACGTCCAATAGATTGGTGGTTTAAAAGCTTCTTCATTTTGGAAGGATTAATCTAATGATAACTCTTTGCTTCATTAATTGCTTCTTATTGACAGGGATTTCAATGATAACTGACACAGGCATTCTGACGTCAGCCACTGCTTTGAATGTGTGCTGAATTGCCACAGTAATATACTTTGCCTCTTTCCTTTGGCGTCCCTGCTGACTTCCTGCCTGGTTTGAGTCATGCTGTGTCTTTTTACATCCATCCAATGGGTGTCAGGTTCCTTAACTGATTCTTTATTTTCTGCTGATATTGGTCTGTGTTTGAAGTCTGAAGGCTGCTTCCCGACTCTCTTCCGGTTGAAACAGGATTACATGTATATATATGACCTGTGAAAATTGACGTCAACTCTGCATGCTCAGCTGCACGACCCTACAGCCTTTAACACATAAAGAAGGAAATGCACTTAAAATTTATACTCTGACTCTGAGAAATGATACGGTTCATTGAGCACTTTGCTCAAGGGCAGTTCCGGTTATCTGCAGAAAAATGATTTTTTTTTTTTCGGCAGTCACATGATGAAACTCTTATGGGAGTGCGGCCACTTAAACATCATTTTTGAATTTTAAAAAGGGCTTTTGACTGACAAGACAAAGTGCTTGTCATTTCAGATATACAGTTTTGAGTGGTTTTATTGAGTCTCTTTTAGATGATCGGTGTAATTTAGCAAAGGCTTTGGAGTTCCATCATTGACCACATTTACATGCATGTGAAACTAGTTGGAATTTGCCATATTTCAAATGCATCATGCAAAAATTTTAACAAAAGTTGATTAAGCCAATATAACCATTTCTAGAAATCTTAAGGCAGATGACATATTTTTTTCTTTATAAAATCAGCTGTTTTTTCATGTCTGCATGAAATTATATATATTATTATATATAAATTATATATATATATTGTGAAAAATAAATTATTTATCCATTATAAATTATATAATGAATTATTTATAAATTCCTTCGGAATCTTTTACATATTATTGAGAGTGTATTTTGCAGTTCAAAGCATTTTCGTATGCTGGTGAGGATTAATGATGTGATTTAAAATACTGAGTTTAATAATGAAAATAATATAATAATATAGTAGCAAGTCATTAGCTGGTGCAAGCAGGTTATTAGATGGATCACCAACTACAATGTACTGAAAACCACCGTGACCACATTAAACTGGCATGACCAGCTGGTAGTGGTTTGTTGCTGTTCCAAGATATTCTACCAGCTTGCAGCTTCCAGCTAATGCCCATCTTGGATTAGTTAATGACCAGCTCAGACTAGTCCAGCAACCATATTCCATATGCCATCTACAGTTGGATTTTCAACAGAAAATAATGTTTATGCAAGTGTGGTCACTGGTATATTTCTATGAAATTTGTATTGCCTTTTGAGTTGAAGATCGAGTATTTGCAAAAGAAGAACATTTTAGACAGTAAATCAGCAAATAAGCCTTGATACTGCAGAGCAATCCAACTGCCGTTCTTTTGTTTCTCACTATTTCACCAACAGGCACACTTTTAGACTCGATGCTGCATCTGACTTGAGGATGTTATGTCATTGATTTTTAAGCGTTTGTTCCATTAGAGCATCTAGAGGGAGAGAGATGAGTGGGTGAGGCAGAGAAACTCATTTAGAAGGAGAGAACAGCTGAGTACACACTGCCTACACCCTCACTACAGCATCCAAACCGAGGAATGACGAAGCTGCAAATGAGAACACAGCCATCAGCCGTACTCAACAGGAGAAACCCTTTTGCATTTCTTTCCCTCGCCTTCTTTTTCTCCGTTCCATGGCTATAGGTAAAAAGGTTTTAGGCTCAGGGCCAACTTTAAATGCTGTATCATAGACACATTGCACTGAGTAATTCACTGACCTGGCATCAGTTTTCCCATCGATCCACACTATCCCCTTCCATTCCTCTCTTGGCTTTCCTCTCAGGGAGCATTTATTGCTGAATCTATCATTTTTCTTGAATAATAACATCTCTATTTTAGTCTTGTGGAGAGCTTGCAATCCTATGAGGGCTTGCATGAGGAAAGTGAGAACGCTTCTGGTTGTTGCAGCACTTCACTGTGACAATTTGTTTTGATTTTTCTCTTCTGTGTCTCTTTTTGTCACAGGGACATTGCGGTGATTGTGGCGGCCATGGCGTATAACTCTTGGTTCACCAAACTTTATTGCAAAGACTTGCGCATTGTAAATATCTTTGTATGACCTTCACAATTTCCACTGTGTTTTGTTTTTCTGTTTTTGTGTACAAAATAGTACTGTGCTATTATCAGGGTTGTATCTATGCTGTTTTGGAAACTAATTTGAAAGTAATATGATCATATTCTTTGAAGTGACAATGTTATCATACCCTGGTATATGAATATGATATTCATTCAGTACATTACCGGTCAAAAGTCTGGAATAATTAGGGTTTTTTATATTTTTAAAAGAAGGCTCTATTGCTCACCAAGACTGCATTTGTTTGATGAATGATACAGTAAAAACTGAAATATTACTACAAGTGCTCAAGAATCATCTCTTATTATTATAAATTTTGTGGAAACCATGATTCACTATCATTCAAAGGTTTGGAGTAAGTAAGATTTTAAAAAAGAATAAATTAATGCTTTTATTCAGCAATGATGCATTAAATTAATCAAAAGTGAGTGTAAAGACATTTAGAATGTATATTTATAAAAAATAATATTTCAAATAAATGTTGTCCTTTTGAACTTTCTATTCATCAAAGAACACTGGAAGAAAAGTATGACAGTTTGCACAAAAATATTGAACAGCAAAAACAGTTATTAATAACCATTATTAATAATTGAGCACGAATAATACGCGATAACTGTAGCAAATCAGCATATTAGAATGATTTCTGAAGAATCATGTGACACTGAAGACTGGAGTAATGGCAGCTAAAATGCAATTTTGCCATCACAGGAATAAATTACATTTTAAATGTATTAAAATATAAAACAGTTATTTTAAATTGTACTGTTTTTACTGTATTTTTTATCATATACATTTGTCACTATTCTAAACCTTTTACTGGTAGTGTAAATATATAAATAGATCTTCCTGCCTAAAATCTGTGTCCATATGCATGAGATTACAGTTATTATGGTGGGTCTTCCTGAAGAATTGAATTCTAATGCTTTTCTCTTTTTTCCCTCTTTCTTTCTTTCTCTCTCTCTCTCACACACACACACAGAGTTCAGAGGTCGTAGAACAGATTCTGCACACTGTCAGTAAATCCAGCAGTCTGGAGGAGCTCACGCTGGAAAATGTGGGCCTTAAAGCGTAAGTTATACATCTCTCTATGGCTCTCTTTCTGTTATTCATCACTCTGACCATTTTACTCTTTCTTTTCATCTAAAAGTTCGTTTCTTGTTCTGTCACTGTCATTTTTCCCTTTATGCCGTTCCCAGTCTTATTCCCCTGCCATATCCTTGCCTCCGTATTTCATGTCTGTCCCAGAGTGCAGTACTTTGTATTGCGGTTCCGTTTCTACTCACTTTTTTCTGTCATTTAGAGATTTCCCACAGAAAATGGCCACTGCCCTGTCAGAAAACCCAGCATCAGTCATACACTCCATTAACTTGGCCCACAATACACTGGACAACCAAGGTACGTGCATCAAAGTCTCTTTTTTTCTGCTATACCTCTCCCCCCAACCAGTCTGTCTATTTACCTGCCTTTGTCTGTTTTTACACTCTCTGTATCAGCATGTGCATCTGCTATTTCTGTCTCTGAGTGTTTTTTTTTATTATTATTATTCTTTCTTGTCTCTGCTTTGCTGACTTATTGTGCTGTATCTGTTGCTGATTTAAAAATGGGTTCTTTGAGATGTGTGTGCGCTCTGATTTTTGTAATGTGTGTGTGTTTTTGAATGTGCTGTACAGTAAAAGTAACACTACCATCTTAACTGCATATTAATAGCATGGCAATATATTCTCAGAAACGATACTTCCCCTTTATGTAGATTCAGTATAATTAGATACTTGCTTGTGGTGTCAATAAATAGTTTCAAAGCAGCTTCCTCAACACTGATATGTCCTCTATATGCATCGGTGTCAGATTTTCAGACTGCTATCATGCCTGACACATGTCAGTGCTGATCACATCACAAGTGTACATGTGTGAACGTAACTACAACGTCAGTGTTTGCCTGAAGGTGTGTGATCATATGCAGTGTGTAAATTGGTCTGTGACTGATCTAATGTTTGTGAATGTATATTTCCTTACAGGGGTGTCTAACCTTATCCAGCAGGTGTGTCGGCTCAGTAAAGGCTTGCGTCTACTGAATCTCTCCAAGACGTCGCTGTCTTCAAAGGGTGTGTGCAGAAGCTATTGGTCCCTAGAAGTTTAGTGCCCTCTGCTGGTTAAGTCTATAACAACTATCCCACAATTACTATTCACTTTAGAGGTCTGAACAAGCATTAAACAGAAGCCCATAAGGTTCATGTGAGATCATGTGTTCAATTAGTCCTTTCTGGTAGATGCCATAACTACATTAACTTTCGAGAAATATAAAAAATTCAAAATATATAATCATTAAAAAAATAAAAAAATAAATAAATAAATATTTGTAGGTATAATTAACCAAATATGAATATTTTGAAATTATATATATATATATAGAGAGAGAGATGTATGTATGTGTGTACAATTCAAAAGTATAATTATATAAGTAACTTATTATAATTATGTAGCTATATAATTTATATATAAATTTATATATAATAATAATAATATAACAATACTATAATAATATAACAAACACATATAAAACTATAGGCCTATATGTACATGTAATATTAAACAAATATTAATATTTATTTGTGAAATATTAATATGTATACAGTATATATAAAATATTATTTAAATATATATATATATACATATATATATATATATATATATATATATATATATGTATACATATATATAAACAAATATTAATGTATAATATAAAAAACTAAGAGTATCGAATACGAAAACAAACAATAATATTCATATTTAACAATATATTCATATTAGGCAAATATAAAACTATATATATACACAAATGTAGTTTTGTATTTTTATTGAGGACTCAATAAAAGAGGGTTAGTTTGTGTGCTCAGAATACTTGTTAAAATATAAACTATACTAAAATATAAACTTTTTTTTTTTTTTTCTTTCATTTTTCCCATTAATTACACACCCATGAACTTGATGCAAAAATAAAATAAAATAAACCACAGTCTATCCCACACACAGGACATAGCAGATCTATCCTGCTTACCCTGAAACACAATCTCTGTGTAGCATTTCAGGCTGTAAAATAACGATTCTCACTCCACTGATCTAGAATCAGGTTCTTGTTCTCTGTTAAATCAGTAAGATTATCGATGGATTAGTTGCATCTGACTTTAGACCATGACCAAAGAGCCAGTCTTCTTTTAGAGAGCCCAGACTCAATTACCAGCATCCTTGGTTGCTTCCAGGGTCTAAATCTCTGGTTTTCTCTTTCAATCAATACAGTTTTAAACCGAGTGGATAGATGGATAGCCTTCTAACACGCAACATCAACAACCACTTGAAATAGCTCCCATCATTAATCTTTATTTATAATCTGATTTGTGACAACTTAATTGCAGAAGTTTTAACTTTGAATACAGAACTTAGATGAACTTGTGCCATGAGAGAATACAACTTATTTCAAACTGAGATGTTTTCATTTTGGCATCTGCCACATCCGGTTGGGATTTATAGTGAACTTTGAAGTAAACGCAGCATCCTATCAGGAGTAAAAACAGAAATTACACATATAAAAGCACAACCGAAGACTACTGGATCATGAAAGGTTGCGGTGGTTTTGATGAGTAAATTCCTCCTTTTAGAGAGCGCAATGGGATGTTTTTCTTACTCCCTGGTGAGAAAGCGTACTGGCTGAGTTCACTGGCAAGCTGCCACCTAACAGTTAGTTGAGCTGTCTTTTTGTCTGACGCTACAAAAGGAAATCACCAGCATTCTCTTCATGTATTCAGAAACAAAATGAAAACGCACTCTGCTTACAGAGCATTGTGTGTGTTGTTGTGGTTTAGTGGTCACATACAGTGGAGTCCAAAAGTCTGAAATTTGGGATTCGAAATCTAATTTAAACCTGGAAATACAAAGAAATGTTAGGGATTTGGAGAAATGTCAACACTAACCAAATTTGTGACACTGATCATGCAAACTCCTTCGTTCAAATCAGATGATTTTGCCTGCATAATTGCTCAAGATACTTGTTTTGTCATGCTGGAGAACATGATTATTAGGTTTTAAGCAAACTTGTGGAAGTCATGAAAGTAAAAGGACGACATACCAGGAGCTGCAAACATAAAAAAAACATTCAGATTTTTCTCAATTTCACTCAAATTGCTATGCAGATAATTTAGTTTGTAATGAAATATATATATATATATATTTAGAACATGCAAAATAGATTTTCTCTAGTGGACTTTAAATTTCCTGTGTGATTCAGTCTTTATTTGTCTTTCTTCCTAGGTGTCACATCTCTTTCTCAGGCCCTGTGCTCCAGTGATGACTACTCCAACTCTCTTCTTCATCTGGATCTGAGTAAGAACCCAGGGATTCTGTCTGGAGAAGATGCAACGGTTAGAACCTGTTTTTATCTCATTTTTACTTCTAGTATTCTGTAATTAAATGAATTGCATTTACTATTGTTAAAGTTGTGGTGTAGTGATTAGCGCAGTATTTTGGAAGCAATGAATAAGCTTACATTTCTAGTTACAAGCTACTCGTAAATTAAACTGGTTAAATTTACACAAGTTACTAAAAAAGCAGGTACATTTGGGCCAATATGTATCTTAATATTTAGCGATTTGTATTAAACTGCATTTGAACATATAACCTCCAATAAAAATGGAAAATGCCATAAATTATATAACGCCATAGCTTATATAAGTGGAAAAGTATTGTAGTGCTCAGAGTTGAACTACAGCATTAAATATAGATATTTACATATTTTTGTGTAAATTTTATATAATTTATAATTTATAGATTTGTCTGTGTGTGTGTGTGCATGTATATATGTATATATATATAAATGTTATACAAAAAATAATTGACAAAAAAAATGTTTTTACATTAAAATACATGTATTTAGATTGTCTAGATTATGTATTCAGATTATAAAGCTTTGTCTTCATCAGACCATTAGGTAGCTTCTCACAAAGTTTTTTGGGTTTTGCTGTCTTTGTGAGGACCAACACACAGATGCTGAAAATAACTCACAAATACAGAGACAGGTACACAATACACACGACACACATATACACTGCTATTAACAGCCTCAATACTCTTCATGCAGAATCTGTACCTGTTCCTGGCACAGCCGAACTGCCTGGTGCATTTGGACCTGTCAGGCACTGACTGTACCGTAGACTCTGTGAGTTGACAGTGTGTCTCATCCTGAATTTGTTATTGCCAAACTGCTTTTTACTCGTTATGATTTATGTCATTGCACCCGGGATGCGAGGCAACAATTTGTCTCTGATTTCATATTGATATTTCTGTCACATTTAATGGTCCTTAATTGCAGAATTATTCTAATATTCGTCATTCTTTTACTGCCACTCTCCTTCACTCTCTATTTTTACTCTGTTTTCTGTCCTCTTTCTATTTCCTCTCAGTTATTTGGAGCTTTGCTGCGGGGCTGCTGTGCTGATCTCTCATACTTGAACCTGTCCAAAAACTCCTTCTCTCACAGGTGAGCTAAACTGCCACCCATCAGCTCTCGCATGATAATCTGTGACGTTTGTGTCAGCCTCACAGGTGAGCTAAACTTGCCTGCTTCAACCACGCACATCATCACGAGTCAGTTTGACTCATCTCAGTCAGTTCCACTCATCTCACAGTTTAAGTTTAAAAAAGTAGAATCCTGCAGGAAAGTACTACTGTATACAAAATCGAAGCTTTGCCAGCCACGGTTCTTGCATGGGAAAAAAATGTAATCAGTATTTTCTCTTGTTTTTCAGTAAATATATCAAAACATCATTAAAACAAGAAATTTTAAGTTTATTTCTGCAAATATTAAAACTTATTTTCAGATAATATTTCTTTCTATTAAGTTTAGTTTTCTTATGGCAAATGCAAATAAATTATTTTGGAAAAATTAAATATAAATCAATCAATAATAATTAGTGAGGTTTATGCTTAAAAAATTCATTTACAAAAATTAATTATTTTTGTAAATGGATAAAAAAAAAGAACAAATCAAAAGCACAGTATTATAATTAGCTAAACCTAAAGTCAATAAAACATTTTTGTTACTGAAAATAATTAAATAAAATAAATTTTAATTGAAATAAAATAAAATATCAAAAGCATTAAGCTTATTTTGTTTCAGTAAGTTGCCAAGGCAGTATTTCTCATTTCAGTTTGTTTAATTTTATGTACCTAAATAACTAAGACTAAAAAATTAATAAAACCTATTTAGAATATTAAAGAAAAAAGCTAAAGCTAATATAAATGACCTAAACTGTATAAAATTACTACAACTTTAACTAAAATTAAAATGAAAACAGAAAATATAAATATAAAAACTAATTTAAAAAATTAATAAAAACTATAATATTATCTCTGATACTAAAATAAGCTCTTACCAGCTTGGACTAGATAACAGATCAACATCAAGTCTGCACATACTTTTTCTGATCAACCATCTAGACCAGCTTGGACTTGTTAGTAACCATAAAAGATCCACTTTCCAGCTGGATTCAACTCTCATCAGAGGCTGCTTTTAAATGGGTTTCCCAGCAGGGAAGAGTGCCTGCAGAGATGCAATAAGAGTTAAACTGGGACATGAGTGATCAGATAGAGCTGATGGACCTGCATGCTGCACAGATGGTAATACAGCCACTATAACACTATCAGAAGAAAACATGTTTTTGTGTGACAAAATTGTTTCCAAAAGTAATCTAAAAAAATAAAGCATTTGGAAAAACAGCTTGTAAATTAAGTAAAAAATGTTTTTTATTCTAATAACAATCTAGTAATTCTAATTAGCTTTACAACAAAAGTCTGTGATTTTGCATGTAAATGTGGATGTGCCTGCATGCGAGAAGAAGCTGTAGGCTGAGGAGATACGGAAATACAATTATCCATCTTCCTGTCTGACTCCCTCTGAACCCGAACAGCAATTCCATCTCCCCTCTCGGCACGTTAACGGCATTATGAGAAACTCTCTGAAAAATGAGGCTAATTTTAGCTGAACTTATTGTTCAAATTGGAAGGTTTCTTCATCCTTTGCAACTCCTGCAAATGTGTTTGTTCTTAATTGGGTTTGAATTTGCAGAGGGATAAGTTTTTGGGATGATTGGGTGTCTGAAGATTGAAATAGTCTTGCATTTTGGCTGTGTTGGCATTGAAGTACTAGATTACTACATCCTGAATGATGTGCAGTTGTGCAATATTGTTTATGTAATATTTGTTGAAAACAGTTAGTGTAACACAAAGCCTTATGGAGTATGCTGACCTCATGACCTCATAACTTTCCTTTATTAATCCAGTTTTGTGTGAAAATGTATGACTCAAATTTTGAGTCAACTGATAAATATTACAGTTTTTTACTTCCAGTTCATTCATCTAACAGAAAATGGAAGTTAAAGTCAAATGCATTGCATTGTGGGATACATCTATACAGTGGCTGTGTCTGAAATCGCATACACTTGAGTAGTTGCTTTTTTTAATAAGTAATTACCTCACGTCTGCAAAATTATATGTTCTATTATATAGTATGAATGTAATCTGGATGTGTGACCTACTAATACTGTCATGTGACCTACTAGCATAAAACTGCTTTTTTTATTAAACAGTGGTTAACTGAACAAATTGCTCTTTCTTTAAATAAATTCAGTTATAACAAAAACATTTTTGGATTTGTTTAAGCATACATTAAATAATTTAGACATAATTAACAGGTAAAATAAAATGTGATGAGTATATATTCTAGTCTAATATTTTGCGAAATGCTCTTCTTTGCATTTTGTTTACAAGCTGTTTTATTGACATCTTGCCGTGGTTGAAACAGATTGAACAATTACATGAGGCATAAGTTCATTCATGTTTATTTTGCGTTAAAACTAGTTGTAAAGTGGAATGGATGATTGCACTCACTCACGCTCTGCGCTGCTGTTTGAACTGTGGTTTATACAGTGTTCTATCTCACCACATCAAAGAGCACCAAAATGGCATTTTTGTTTTTTTTTCTGAAAAAAAAAAAATTACTCGAAAATTAGACTTTGTTTCTTATCAAAAATAGCAATATATAAAACTGTTTGCGGGAAAGTCATGGCCTAATGGTTAGAGCTTTGAACTCGTAATCCAAAGGTTGTGGGTTCGAGTGTCAGGCCGGCAGGGATTGTAGGTGGGGGGAGTGAATGTCCAGCGCTCTCTCCACCCTCAATACCACGACTGAGGTGCCCTGGAGCAAGGCACCAAACCCCCAACTGCTCCCCGGGCGCCGCAGCATAAATGGTTGCCCACTGCTCCGGGTGTGTGTTCACGGTGTGTGTGTTCACTGCTGTGTGTGTGCACTTTGGATGGGATAAATGCAAAGCACGAATTCCGAGTATGGGTCACCATACCTGGCCGTATGTCACGTCACTCACTTTAACTAAAAGTTTCCAATGAAGTTCCGCTTGTGCAGTGGTTAAAACAAAGTACAGTGGTGTGAAAAAGTGTGTACTGTGTACACTTTTTCCACACAGGGCCATGTGGGTTTGGATTTTGTTTTCCCTTCATAATAAAAAACTTCATTCAAAAACTGCATGTTGTGTTTACTTGTGTCATCTTTGATTAATATTTAAATTTGTTTGATGATCTGAAACATTAAAGTGTGACAAACATGCAAAAAAAAAAAAAAAAAATCAGGAAGGGGGCCAACACTTTTTCACACCACTGTATTTGTTTGGTACACACATGCATACCGAACCGAAAGACACATACGGTACAAATACGTGTACTGTTACCCTAGAATTTAGAACTGTTTTTCACCTACTATATAGTTGAGAAGTATGCTATTTCAGATGCCACCAGTGTGCTGTGTTTTATAAAGGGCCATTAACAAGACACAGAAACAATATTACTGGAATTGTTTGGTATCATTCATGTCACACAGGAACAATATTTTGGAATCACTTTCAGAACATTTTTTCTCTACCATTTATAACTGTAGCACTCTTATAAACAACAAAACGTTATCGTGCATTGGTGTGAATACTAATATACGTATAGATTCTCCTTATAGTTATCACTCTGGGCCTTCTAATTTTGGCAAATGTAGTTCCTCATTGCATATTGTGCTCAGTATATATAGTATACACTACAGCAGTATTATAGAGTACTGTGTTAGTATGCTATAGCAAGCATGGCCTCTTTTTCCTAGTGCTAATTTCATCCTTTCACAAACTCCCACCTAAACTCCCACACTTGTGAACGTAAGCACTCAGAAACATGCACACCCAAACACAGAACCACCGCACACATGGGCACCTTCCGTAAGAGGTGTGTGGGCATGTGTGTGTGAGTAAATCTTGCTACGCTAGTGCCATGTGAAGGCAGCAATGTAAATCTGTTCGAGCTGATAAGACAGAGAGCTCATGAATATTAAATAGGAATGTTCCCTTAACACTCTCTGCTCTTGTTAACACATTTACACCCCACATTCTTCCCTCTCTCTCTCTTAAATGATAATGTCACTGTCAAACGCAAAAGTGTTATCATGAAATGTCATGTTTTTAGCCCCGTAGTATCCCTCACTGACATTCTCTCTCTCTCTCTCTGTTTTTCTAATTTCCCCATCTAGTTCTGTCCCACCCAAATAATTGTTTGTTCGGTCCAATGACAGCTTGTTAAAATGTTGAATGTTGAATGTTGTTAAAATGTTTAACACGTAATAGAGTTACAAACCAGAGCTTTTCTAATAAGCCAGAGGGTATTCTTTTGAGCCCTTGTTCTGCCATATTGCTCAGGGCTGTGTGAAGTGTGGTATGATGTGTTATGGATAAAAGTCTCCCTTGTTTTCTGTCACGCTTTTAGGAAAGTGAGAGAGACACTTCCTTCATTCCGTCAGTTTTTCAGTTCAGCATTCAGCCTCACTCACATCAGTCTTTCATCTATGAAGATGCCTCCCGACGTGCTGAGGTGAGTCCAGTCGCCGCTTTGGCTTTTTGTGCTGTGCTTAACCCAGGCTTAGCTAGTTTAATCTGGCTTAGTTAGTTTCCCAGCACGACCTAGCTGGTTAGCCAGCTGGTCTCCTAGTCTGACCAATTCACAATTTCTCAAAACCTCTCTAAATCCAACAAACCAGCTTTTCACATTTCTAGGAGATAAACTAACTACATTAGGCTGGTTTAAGCTGTTTTTAGACTTGTATGGAACAAGACAACCCAGGTCACCTTAACCCAGGATTTGGTAGAGCACATTGTCAAGATATCCTGTTGGAAAAAATGATTGTACTGAACTGAATTATCTCGACTATGCAGGTGCTATATACTCTAGTTCACCCAAAAATGAAAATTCATGCTGTTCCATGTCGTCTTTCTTTCTTCTGCCGAATACAAAAGAAGATATTTTGAAGAATGCTGGTAACCAAACTGTTTTGGTGACCATTGGCTTGTATTGTACTGCCAAAGAAAAACAATTCTGAAATTATCTTCTGAGTGTAGATGTTGACAGAAATTTCATTTTTGAGTGAATCTCTTTAAGCACAAAAATCATTATCACCACTGCAGTTTTCAAAAATACACAGTTTTCATCTCAGCATGTAGGCAGCAGTGAAATCAATTTGAACATGTGGATTCATTTTTGTAAATTTTTAAAGGCAAGCATATTTTATTAATGTAATATAGATTTGAAGGACTTGCTGAACAGAGTCACATTCCCCCAAAAAGTGTAATGCGTGTAAATAATCAGTTTTTGAAAACATGTTCATAAACATTAAAAAACATGTTAAAACATTTGTGCTGGCCTGCCATTTTTTCATGATTATTTGATTGAATAGAAAGTTTAAAAATAACAGCATTTACTTGAAATCTTTTATGCCATTAAAATTGTCTTTACTGTTATGTTTGATGAATTTAATGCATCTTAGCTGGATAAAAAAGTAATACTAAACCTAAACTTCTGAATGGAATTATATAATACACACACACACACACACATACATACATACATATAGTGGAGATTTATGAAAAATAAACTTTTACTATTAATGGACATCTCATAATAAATAAACTATTGGGTCTGTAAAAGAAAACTATTGTGCACTACAAAGGAAACTGCAAATAATTTTCCATTTTTTCCTCTCTGGATGAACTATGTATTGAAGGGTTAACAATTTCAAGCGTGAAAAACCTGCTAGAAGAACTCTCTGGGGATTAATTTCTAGTTTTAGAGCTCTGCACCCCTAACTGAGGTCAGAATCAAGATGTTCACGCAGCACCTGCTATTTTGGGAAAGCCAGAATGTTTTCAAACGAAGCATTTCAAAAAGGGTCATATCTCCTCCCGGCTCACAAACGCAAACCGAGCGCAAGACAGGCTGTCACACCCAGCTGAACACCTGATTTTAGCTCTCTTCTGTCAACAGCACCGGCCCACACCAGAAGAGTCGAACTAATCTCTAAGCTCTTTTCCCCTTAATCCTTTAAGACCTGCGTAACGCTTTGACGTGTCCATATAGACCTTTTCTGATTTGATTTATTATGGAGATCAACCATGGAAGCACATAATAGAATGCTAAGTCTCTTCAATGATGCATGTAATGCTGTCAGTAATGACAACGTCCCTGTGTTTGTTCACTGTCACTTCCACAGGGCTCTGTTCCTTGGGCTTTCATCCAATCCTCACATCACTGACCTACACCTGGACATCAGCGGCTGTGAGGTACCCCATCCCCCCATTGTGGACCCAAATCTGGCTTAAGCTCTCTCTGTTGGATCTAGCCTCAATCCTTCAGTCTGTGGTCACTCTGCTGTGTGTACAGATATCTCGGCTACAGAATTAGTCAGACAGAAAACCTTTCAAGGTCTCTTTTGAGAGTGCAATGTGTGTTTATCTCGGTGGGGCCTGCATTGCCTTATTTTGACCTCACAAAATCGTTTTATTCATTCTCGGAAATCAAATCTTAAACTATTTTAACAGCTGCTTTCTTCAAATCTCTGTACTGTGGATTTGAATATAATTATGTATAGAACTATGTATAGAGGAAAATGGGGCTAGGTGTCACGCAGGCTATACAGTACAGTATCCCAGCAACTAGATTTTAGTGAAAAGTCAGTTTCCACAAGTGCTTATCAGCAATATTTTGTATATTGTATATTTTGTATATATGTAAATAAATGTTAATGGCAGATTCCACTATGAACTTACCCCACAGTTTTTCTCTCAAAATAACAGTGTAACAGTTTAGGTGCTTTTTAAAAAAAATTTCAGTGATTTTTTTTTTATACGGAGTGTCTATTTACACTAAGTGCAAATAGCCCGCCAATTGTTGGCAAAGGCTATTTACACTAACTCCGCCCACTAACGTGTGATTGGGTTAGTCAACACTAAAAAAAGACACAAATTCAGTGTTAGTTTCAGTGGCGTAGATGGTAAGGCGCAAGTATTTTGACTCAATCGACCCGAGTTCGAGCCTGCCTTTTGCCAAACGTTTTTCTCCCTTTTCAAATCTCATATCGCATCGGAAAGGCATTTATTTTCAATAAAAATGAAGGAAATAATCAAAAAGTTGAAAATAACGTATCGGTACGGTTAGGGTAGGTGTAGGGAGGGCTTTATTGTCCCAATAAGGTGGCATCCATTTAATAATTTGAATTAAAACTATAATTTACACTCAATATGTTATTATCACTTACTGTTTTATAATGTACTACAATACTGAGGTCCAGACAATTGCCACTATTTGCCATAAGTGGTATAAATAGCAGAAAATATTGCTATTTTAACAGTGTAAATAGCATATAGTTAAAAAATACTGCTATTTTCACTTGGTGTAAATAGAATCCATTGCTACTTGCACTTAGTGTAAATAGTATCTATTGCTAAAAAAATATGATATTTGCACTTAGTGCAAATAGCCGCTGCCTTTTTTTATATACCTATTATAAATTTCAGGCAACAATATTATTTTGTAAAAGTAAGGAATAATAAATCCTAAATAGACATAAAATAGTTATTTATTGCTGCTTGGTCCCGTATGTACTATACAAAGTGATAAATGTGCAGAGCTACAGTATTTCTAATGCATGAGTCATTCTGGGTCTACATTATTTTTGACAAAAATGCTAGGTTTATTTTAGAATAGCAAAACAATTTTATCCATAATTTACCTTATGTGCCTGCACAGAAATTGACCTTCAAAAAAATCTACTTCACTTGAGTAAATGGTGACAACAAGCCCTGGTTTCAAAATAACTAAAACTTTTCCAACACTGATTCGATGTGATTTTAACATGGAAGCCTGTTTCTGATACAGAATTAAAAAAATGAAATACCTATCTTACAAATTTAGACTTTTTGCATGAGAATGAAGAAAATAAAGTCTAAATTGCAAGATAGAAACTCTTTATTTCTCACAATTTATCTCACAATTCCGCCATGTAATAAAAAATAAAAAGGACTAATTGTAATCTGATAGTAATTGTTATCTCACAGTTCTGACTTTTTTCTCACAGTTTATCTTACAAATTCTGACTTTTCTTCTCAGTTTATATTTCTGCGTTTATATCACACAATTCTGAATTGCAAGGAAAAAGGTCAGAATCTTGAGACAAGAAGTCTCAATTATCTTATTTATTTATTTTTTTTAAATCAAGCTTCCATTAAATATAAAAATGCCATAAATGCAGAAACGACTGTGGATTAAGGTCTATTTTTATAAGTACATACATTTCCTGGGAATCGAACTCGTGACCTTGGTGTTGTAACTTAAGCACCATGCTCTTTCAGTTGAGCAATTGGAAAAATATGAGTCTATGCTAGCATAAATTATAAATAGTCTTTGAGTGTTATATCTATCTACCCCATGTGCCCTTATTCCCTATCTCTTCATTCTCTCCATTTGTCTGCCTCTCAGCTCAGGTCTGCTGGAGCAGGGATAATACAGGACCTGTTCCCCAGAGTCTCCTGCATCAGTACACTGGACATCTCAGACAACGGTGAGACATGAAGTGAAAGGAAGCTTTTGTCTTCTTCCACCAACCTTCAGTCTGTCTCTTTCCCCTCAGTTGCATTTGCTTCAGTCACTTGTGACTCTGCCTGTACATTTCTGTGTTCGTTTCAGGGCTGGATGCTGATCTCCTCTGTGTCATTCCTGCCTTCTCCAGACACCCTTCCCTCAAACACCTGCTGCTGGGCAAGAACTTTAACATCAAGGGCAGGTACTTGTTCCCAGACCGAGAGAGACAAACATCACAGAGTAGACAGTGATATATGTATATATCTAAATTGACTTACAAACAAGCATTTAGACTGCAGGGCCAGGCAGCCTGAAGCAGTTTGAAGAGAAGTGTCTTACTTAAAGGTTCAATACATCTTAATCTCTATCAGCAGCATCTGTGGCATGCAGTCAATTACCAAAAAACTAAAAATGTGTTTACTGTTGTGCACTTACAATGGAAGCCTGGCAGGCAAACGGGAAATGTGAAACACTTTGTCAAAGAACTTCTATGATTTCTACAGTTAAAATATTATTTGAGCTGTCTAAATGGTCGAAATTGTCCATTTGAAAAGGGACAAGTTTTCTAGGACGGTGAGAATACATTTTTAACCATATAAAACTTTCAAGGCAAAACTGCAATGAGCTCTGAGGTTATAAATCGATGGGATATGTTTCTGTTGAAGCCATGTAATCCTGAAAAGAATCATCCACCAATCAGAGAATTGCAGCAAACAAAACAAATCCCTTGGGGGGAAAAAAGTTTTTTTAACTTGACATTTTCTGATTTTCAAATACTTGTTTGCCTCAAAACAAAGTTTGTAATGTTGGGATTATCTTGTAGCCAGTTGGTTTGATTCATGGCTATTAATTGCACACTGTTTTAAATATGTCCAGAATTGAGAGCAATCACTGTTACGCTTCATTCTGATTATATGTTAATGATGCCATTCCTGTGGGTGGAGTTTAATCCGTATAAACAATACATTATGGGCTGTCACCTCCTTTCTGTGTCCCTATATCTCAAAATCGGTTTTCATTTTTTGTAATCGATTTTAAAACGTTAAACTTAAATTAAAATCTTGAATATATCTTTCCAGATTGAGATCGTTCATAAGCGATTCTACCATACCATTTTCATTTTTAATTTTCAAATTTTATGCTGCTGCCTGCTTCCCTTTTACACTTCCATTGTAAATGCATTACTGCAAGCGTCATATGTTTGTTTTCACAGATTGAGGGATTATTCCAAATGATGTTCTGTGATAATCAACAGCATGACATAGAGTAGATTTTGATAGAGTTTACGTGCAGAAGACAGATTAACAGATACAACAGATATCCACTCTGAGACAGGCAGTTGAGGTAAGCAGGTTAGAAAAGTCTGTGAAACCATCTGCAATCACAAACCCAATGTGAGCACACAGTAGGAGGCTCTCAGGGAGGCAGAGGAGGGACAGAGGGAGGTGTGTGAAGTGTCATTAATCTTGGAGTTGATGGAGTTTATAGGTGTGTGTGTGTGTGTGTAAATCCTGCTATTTCCTGTGCTTGCAGGTTTCTGGACGAGGTTCTGCAGAAACTAGTGCATCTGGTGCAAGAGGAAGAGTGTGTGAGTGTTTCACAAACACACACACACACACACACACACACACATGGACATAACGCTTTGTTTCCTGTACGCACCTTACACACTTTCAGGACTCTCTCACACACACACACACACAAGAGTACAAAAGGTTTTTAACAGTCTGCTGTGTGTATCACAGCACTAGTGATTCATCCGTCCTTCCTTCCTTCACTCTCTCTCCTTTCTTTCTAATCTCTCTCCTTCAGGGCACGTAGTCCCCTCACTGCAGATATCGCCTTGCTTGATCAATTATTAAGCACTGTTTTTACAGATCACAGACATTGCAAACTCTCACACACACACACTTTCTCTCACTGCTCCTCTTTCCTGACAGGCCCTGCAGAGCTTGTCTCTGGCTGACTCCAGGCTGCGTTCGAGGGGCACGGTGCTTGTGAATGCCCTCGGCAGCAACGCCTGCTTGAAGAAGGTGGACTTGAGCGGCAATGGACTCGATGACACAGGAGCGAGGATGCTCAGTAAAGCTCTGCAGATCAACACCACACTCAGGTACTCAGGGTTACTATAATATGAATTACAAAAAGGATTGTTCAAGGTGCTGATCGCATCCCAGCTGTGATAAAATGCACAATATAGTACCTGTTAACCAAGAAGCCAACTATTAACTTATATGTCAAGGTCTAGGGGCCAGATTTACTAAACAGGGCAAATTAGCATTAGACTGCAAACCAATAAATGCACCAATTGGAGTGGAAAATGCTGCGGGCGAAATAATGACAACGTGCAAAATGCATAGGAGATTTCTGCAAAGTTCTGATCGCACATTATTTATGACATTCTGCATTCTGTGCACTTGGCATTTTTTTAATGAAATGTTTTTGCTAATTTGCTAATGGATAATTTTTTAAAATATGGTGATAAACATGTCCCTTGACTTTTCTGCCGTAAACATGATTTTATAACACTGTCTTTTTATAACCTACCAATCTATTAAATACAAAATGGTTTGACTTACATTTACAAAAATATCTATCTATCTATCTATCTATCTATCTATCTATCTATCTATCTATCTATCTATCTATCTATCTATCTATCTATCTATCTATCTATCTATCTATCTATCTATCTATCTATCTGTCTATCTGTCTGTCTGTCTGTCTATTTATTCATTTTTATGTATTTATTTATTCACATATTTATTTATGCAGTAATTATGTAAATGTTTTAATGCATTTACTCATTTTGTTTTCTGGGGTTAAGCATTAGTGCATCGTATAACAAAATAGAACAAAATAGGAAACTAATAATAATATTAATAATTAAAAACACAAAAGTCAGATTAATAATGTATAGATATTAATACCTCCATTAGCTTTTATGGAATAAAACTGAACTGAATCTCAACAATTTTACAATCAACAGATTCAGCAATTAACAATTTTGACAATGACCCTAATTCTTTAACACATTTGACTATATTCAGAATTCATCAGATATTTCCTCAAAAACAGTGCAGAAAAAGTACAAAATGCATGCAGATTCCCATCTGGTGCATTTATTAACAATAAATAATGGATAGTGGTTTAGTAATATAAAATTGTCATGGTTTGTTTCTTTCTTGTAGGAGTGTGACATGGGATCGAAATAACACAAGTGCTACGGGTTTCCAAGATGTGGCTCGAGCCCTAGAACAGTATGACACACACACACACACACACACTCACATTCAAATCATGCACACTCCTCAATGCACACTCACCCCTCTGAGCATTGACTCACTCATCTCTTTGAAAACTTATTCACAGCATGCTGTTACTGGGAAGAAATAAGAACTTCAGTCCATGCCTACATGAAGCTGTTTGTGTTTGCACAGTCTTTCATCACCTCACTGACCTGCCTGTGATGCACAATTAGAGCATTGTTCTGGAAACACCTCTCTTCCCTGGAGATCTACACAAATATTATTTAATGTAGAAACTTTTTTGCAGACTTGAGTTGCATTCAGAGAACTGTAATCATTGTAAGAATGTTGTTCTCAGTACAGATTCCTTTGAAAAGTGTTGAAAGAAACATGGTACTCTGTTAAAATTTAAAAAGAAGGAAAGCAAGAAAAACCTGTTTCTGAGACACAAATAGACGGTGTGGTAACTCATTCTTCTCTCTCGTGTTGATGTTTGGGAAAAAACCTTTAACCTGCTTCTTGATGGTCTTCTGCTCTCTCCTCAGTAATTTCACTCTGCAGTACATGCCTATCCCACTCAGTGATGTCACACAGGCGTACCGTAGCGCCCCTGAAAGGACAGAGCAGGCACTAACCAAGGTAAGAATGCTGCTTTTTTATTGTGATGATGCTATATATTTTATTTATAATAAAATGTCGACCAAGCTTTGGGGTGTTGATCGACTCCATCTACGTTTTGATTATCATTCTGAATCCAATTCATAGTCTTTTTTCAGATTTTTGTCAAAAATGTTGTTTATTTATTTAATTTTTTATTTATGAAACTTACCCACATTCAAGTGTTTAAAAAAATAATGCATGAAGCTAGAATAAAATGTTTTTGTTTACAAGCAAGATTACCCTTTGACATTTTGTATGTTCAGATATTCATATGGCAAAATATATACAAATTAATACCTAAATAGGGATATAGTAGTATACTTAAAGTACGATGTAAAGTTCACTTAAAGAAAACTTACGAGTATACTTGCAGTATAATACTACTAAACTAGTAGTTTACTGAAACTATACTTCAAAGTGTACTAAAAATGTTACTACAAGTATTTAATTAGTAAACTATCAGTATACCTATAAGTTCACTTCTAGTATAGTTGTAGTGCGAGCTAAAAACTTTGATGTAAACCAGAAAGTGGGCCAATTTAGTCCCAAGGAGTATTGAAATAGTACACTTGCGAGTATAATACTAGTACACTGATATTTGTATACTTACTACATTAAGTATACATAAAAAATATACTTGAACTTTACTTAAGTATACTTAATAAAATAAACTTGAAGTATACTACTTTTTGGTAAGGGGTGGTAGTTGCATTGCTGTCTATACAGGGTCAGAAAGCTCACTTAATTTGCGTTCTAAAGATGAACGGTCTTACGGGTTTAGAATGATATGAGAGTGAGTAATTAATTACAGAATAGTCATTTCTGGGCGAACTGCCCTTTAAGGTCAGACAGAAATAATAAGGGCATTAATGCTACCCTTACGTGCTAACGGAATTTCCTATTTCCCATTTATGAAGTCATGATTACGAGCTTGTCATATTCAAGTGCTTTAATGTTGGAAATAATAAAATGTAGCATCCCATTGGTTGACAATCATATAAACATTCACAGCGCTATATATGCACTTTGCTGACAATTCTGGAATTTCGGTCAAATACATGCTAATTTCACTGCTTATAAAACATACAATATGCTTAGAATGATCGTTCATATCTAGCCTATAAATACACTACTTTAGCGACAAGACAAAGGGATGTAGTTGTTGTGAGAACAGCATTGACAGCAGCATGTTTAAAGTTTATGACCCACCCAACTCGGAAGCTCGGGTATCAAAATTATTTCTGAATTTCCCAGTAGTAAATACGACTTGAGAGGCCGTTCATGTCAATTTCTGATTAGGAAACTCGTATTTATGATAATTCCGATAGCACGTGAAGGCAGCATAATTTCAGCCACTTCTTTGTAATGCTGGGGTTGTTCGGAATGCTACACAGAGACACAGTTCCCAGGAATATCACAACATTTGGCATATTTGTGTATATAACCAGATTGTGTACATAGTAATCATTAATTAATCATAAATAAATAGTGCTGTTGAGGGTTTCCCATCCTCCTACTTTTTATATAATTTCATTGATTATTAAATTGTACCCTTTTTTTTCAAAAATATCTTTTAAATACATTTTAACTCTGCCATCTCCATAGAATGGACATTTCAAAACAATGCCTTTTTTATTTAATTTTCTTTCATTTCTTTGAGTTCTGCAGTTCTCCGTTACTTCACTGTGGCCGGGTGGATTCATTTGCTGAACACCAAAAAGCCATTAATATGTGTAAATATGGGTGGAAAGCATTCTGGAATCCTCGATTCTGATTGGTCAGTTACAGAATTTAGCAGTCAAATGTTTTTCATAATGACACACCCTTTTAAATATTCAGAGTTTTCAGTGAGCGATTCTTTTTTTTTTTTACATTTCGTCCCCACAATCATGAATATTTGGTTACATCCTTGGATATCATAGTAGATGGGACTTTAAATATCCATAACTCTGTGTGTCCGGCTGTTTTGAGTTTAATAGTCCCAAGGCGGTGAAATGTTTATGCACATGTTTAATGAGCCCAGAGATGGGAAACTTTTACAAGGTCAGCGCTGAGAGAGAGACACAGCAGACAATACATTTATATTTCATTAATTCACAGTATAATTACAATCATTTCCACATGACTGCATGGCTTATCTGAGCATCAGTGTTCTTTTCTTTGACGTTAATGAGTATTCTCTCCCTTGCTCTGTCTGTCTGTCTTTCCTGTGTTCCTCTTAGATCCAGCGGGCTTTGTTAAGGAATAACCAGACTCAGCGTTTCTCTCAGAAACAGGCTCTTCGGTTACATCAGGGCCTGGTCACTAGTACAGCAGAACAGGTAAAGACCGCTTCCTGACCACCACCTCATATTCACATGCCTCATGGTCTACTGCTACTGCAAATCCGACTCACCTATTCTCACTTCTAGTATGTGATCAAGTTGGTTATGGTGATGATGAGGGTCTCTGGGTCAGAGTTTGGGTCATTTCTATTTTAGTTCTGTCGGTTCAGATTAATTCAGTTTAATTGGTGGCTAAATTGCATAAACATTATTTTTGTGAAAGCAGAATTGCATAATTATGCCATTTAAATTCTCAGTTAGCTCTTTAAAGTTCTAATGTGTTATTTCAGAGCAACTAGGAGATTTAAAATAATCTAAAAAGTATACTTGCCCTATCTGTGTTTGTTTGGACAAACAGGTTGTCCTCTACCAAATTGGCGGCATTGGTTGAAATTGAATTAATATACATTTAAAAGTTTGGCGTCAGTAAGATAAAATAAATCAATACGTTTATTTGGCAAGGACACATAAAATTAATCAAAACTGATTTATATTTCAATAAATTTTTCATTTTTTATTCATAAAATAATCCTGAAAGAATGTATCATGATTTTCTCAAAAATATTAAGCAGCACAACTGTTTTCAACATTGATAATAATAATAAATCTAAAATATATTGAAATAAAACCAATTGCAATATTATTTCACAATATTACTGTTTAAACTGTTTTTGATCAAATAAATGCCTTGTGAGCATCATTTTTTCTTTTTCAAAAACATGATAAAAATCTTACCCCTAAACTTTGAATGTAAGTGTACCTGAAGAGATTCATTCTGTCTATTAGCAGTCCCATTTTCTAAACTGCATTTACAGAGTCTTTATATTTACATTCTTCAGATGGTTAACCTGTGAATGGATTGCTTATAATGGTCTCTAACCAATAATCTAGTATAAGGCAAAGTTTTGACACACACGTGTTTAAATACTTGTGTTTGTGAGGAAGCATCTCTTTCACATGCTAATGTGAACTGTTACTGATCTTACTCTGTATTGTTGGATCAAACGCTCCTCTCTCTCTCTCTCTCTCTGTTGCTCTCGCTTTTTTTCCGTCTCTGTCTGTTCCTTTCTCTCTCTGTCTCTTCTTTCTGTCCTGCTGCTGTCCCAGGTGATGGAGCGTCTGTGTGTGCGCGTGCAGCAGCAGGTGTGTGTGTTGAGAGGAACAGGTGAAGGGGAAGAGCTACAGGCTGCCAGACAGGTCCTCAAGGAGGCCAGGAACTCTCGAGCTGTGAGTGTGTTTGTATATTTACCTGTCAAATGTCTGCACAACCACTCTTCTTTATTTTTTTATTATGAATATTTTCCACACAGCAGTACAGTCATCACACCTATGAAAGATGAACACAAATATATATATATAGTTTTTTTTTTCGAAAGAAATTAATACTTTTATTAAGAAAGTATGCATTAAATTGATCAAAAATGACAAGAAAGACATTCATAATGTTACAAAGGAGTTTTTAAAAATGCTGCTCTTTTGAACTTTCAATTTATCAAAAATTCTAGAAAAAATGTAGCACAGTTGCCACAAAAATATTGGGTAGCAATATTTTTGATACTGTTTTCGATATTGATAATGATAGGAAATGTTTCTTGAGCACCAAATCAGCATATTAGAATGATTTCTGAAGGATTGTTTGATACTGAAGACTTGAGTAATGGCTGCTAAAAATTCAGCTTTTTCAAAACCTTTTTTAAATCGAAAACTGATTATAAAGTGTAATAATATTCCACATGTATTCAGGTAATACTTTACAATAAGGTTCAATAACTAACAATGAGCATTTTTTCCCCAAGATTTATTAATGCTAAATGTTCATTTATAAATTATACTATTGTTCATTGATAATTCATGTTCTTTTATAATACATTCCCTAATGCTAATTTAACCTGAAATGTTCAAATGTATTAGCATAAGTAGAAAGTAACACTGTTAGTTTAATAAATGCAGTAGAAAGTATTGCTCATTGCATTAACTAAAGTTAACAAATTCAACTACATTGTAAAGTGTTACTACAAAACTAACAATTTCTACTGCATATGCCTTTATGAGCGAACCTTAAAAGTTAAAAACAAATCACCTGCATGACTCTCATGCAACAGAATCCTCATAGCGGTCAGAGAGAGAGAGTGAGAGATCATGACTGGTGTGTGAATTATGTCTGCACTGTCCTCTAGCTGTACCCCTCGCTGTGTGAACTGGCCCACGTGCTGTCAGTGGACGGTCCGGTGAGACAGAGGCTGGACTCTCTGGCTGGAGAACTCGCCAAAGCAGCTGATAAAGAACTACAGGTGCTGTTTCTCTCCCTCTCATCCTTCAGCCTGATTTATGTCTGCTTTCTTGTTCTGATGGGTGATTGATGGTGGATTTGTGCAGGTCATTGTGGACTCCATGGTGTCTCTGTGCCGGGAGCTGTGTCCGCTTTCTTGTGCAGCAGCAGAGTGTCTCTCTCCTCCCCTCTCCTCCATCTCTGAACGCGTGTCCATCCCTCGTTCATCCATCCGCACCGCTCTGATGGAGAGAGCAGCTCAGGACATCAACAGAGCTCTGGAGTAAGAAAAGAGGGCGTTGAGTTGTTGATGTTTCTGAAATTAATACTTTGAGAATTATACCCAAGTCCTTTTTTTGAAGTTGGTTCAGTCGGCGGCAATGTTTATAATGCCCCCAGGCAGTAGCTTTCAAAACAGCTGTCTATTTGAATGGGCAATGACAGAAATCTCCTCAACAGTTTTGCACACTTTGTGTAATCTGTGGTGGAGCTTGCCTTTTTGGTATATTCATGTAAACTCAAGAGATTGGATAATGCCTGTTACTAAAATGTGTATAACACAAGGCCGATTTTACGGTAATATCACGGAATGCAATAGGTCGCTAAAAAAAAAAAAATACATGTATTTGTAAACATAAATTTTATGAACTAAATAAGATATACAATATGATGAAGCCTTGTTAGACTTTAGTTTATTTAACTTTATTTTATTTTGTTATTTTTCCTTTAAAGAACTCTTGAGCTGTTACATTAATGTTGATATTGGTTTAACATATGTTTTTTAATATACAATGCAGATGGCTACAAGGTATTATTCTGTCAGGTGTTATTTATGTGCTGGCATATTTTCAAGGTTATTATCATGGAAAAAAAGTACATCTCCATATTTGTATATAGTTAGTAGAATGTCTAAACAAGACTATAAAAACCATTGCCTATTTTTAAATTTATTTCATTTTATTCCAGCTTAGGCCTTCAAAGAACATTTTATTTAGATTCAAGGTTGTTATCATGGAAAAAGTACATCTACATATTTGTATATAGTTAGTAGAATGTTTAAACAAGACTATCAAAATGTTGCCTAATTTTTATTTGATTGAATTTTTTTCCAGCTTAGTCCTTCAAAGAACACTTGATTTAGATTCTTTCTTGGTATTGAATTGATTCACCATGCATGGTTGTATCATGGGTGTATCTAAATTTTTGTCCAAACAAATGATCTGTGCGATGCACCCGTCGATCAAAATCGTGAAGTCTTTATTGGAAAGACAAACCTATTTTTCTGTAGCAGCTCTATTCACAGCTGCAACTCCCAGCATGGTTTTAACATGCTCTAACAAGTTTTCTCTGTGTCTCCCATCTCTCTCAATTTTAGGGAGGTGAAGCTATCTGTGGTCTCGTATCTCACTAACTCCATAGTGGACCAGATCCTACAGGAGCTATATGCCACACACAAAACCCTGGTACTACAAACAGATTTATCTCTCCATTCGTCTGTTCATTCTGAGCACGTGCACAAGCATCGCTCTTCCTCACGCATCTGTTCGTCATCACAGCTCCGGCAGGTTTCACAGATGAGACGGCTGGAAGACGGGGGAACAGCCAGGCGCACACACAGACACGCCGACATACTGGATGTTGTGGAGGATGACTTTGGCATCAGCATAGTGAGTGTGTTATGTGAATCACTCACAACTGACTCATTTGTGTGTTTGGTGGTATTTACAGTATCTGTCATCTCTTGTAACTCAGCGGTCTTATCATCTGCTCAGTTCGCGATATCCTCACTCACTTCTGTCGTTCTGTACACAGGACACAATTGCCATTAAGAAACGCAGCTCCAGGACCAGACGCATTCGTCCCGTGTCCAACAGACTCAGTGAGTCACACACACACGCTATGTAGGATGAAACCAGGACTATCATTCATTTTTTAGTTGAACACTCATTCAGTGCTTTCAAGTCATGTATACTTACACTGTGTATACATTTTTTAGTTTAAACCCATGCATTCTTCATATCATATTTTTAGCTCAATTTCATTAATAAAACGTATTTAACATTTATTAGGTCTGTCATTTTAACATGTTAATTTAGTGTTTTTAATTTTTTATGAATTATGGAAAAAAATACATACACTTAATTGTGCTCAATGACAGTTAAACAATTAATTAAATAGTTTACTCAAATGTAAATTTAATAGACATTTACTCGACCTCAGGCAATCAAAGATGTTTGTTTCTTCATCAGAATTTTTTTTCAAGAAATTTGGCATTACATCACTTGCTCACCGACGAATTCTCCACAGTAAATGGGAGCCATCAGAATGAGTTCAAACAGCTGATAAAATCATTATATAATTAAGGCATTTCAACTTACAACTGTCACTTCTGGTCAAAATTTTAGTCCATAATCCATAATAACGCCTCCTCCAGTGAAAAAGTCCATCCCCTGTTGTCTTTTCACATTAAAATCTACCAACATATTTGTTTAGAACTATTTTGAACTGCTTTTGCTTGTAAATGGTGCTTGATCTGTGCATATTTCTCACCTGATTCAGATGAGACCAGTTTTTCACTGGAGAAAGTAATATTATGGATAGAGGACTCATATTTTAGCCAGAAACAATGTTTTGAAGTTAAAAACACCTTAATGATGAATTTGTTTATTACAAACACGCAGTTTATAGATTAGTTATATTACTTGTGGATTACTGTGATGTTTTTATCAGATGTTTGGACTCTCATTCTGACGGCACCCATTCACTACAGAGGATCCGTTGGTGAGCAAGTGATGCAATTCAATTTTTTTCCATCCATTCTGATGAAAAAACAAACTCATCTACATTTTGGACGGCCTGAGGATGTATAAATTGTCTACTGATTTTCTTTTTTTGTCTGAACTATTCCTTTACAAGTAGCACAGATAAATAAATCAAACAATATATTGATTTTACAGTGCTTTTATCTGCCACAATAATGTATTTTGCTGATAATTTCTCAAGAGATATAGTGTATATGATTATTTGTGATTGATTCAATTAATTCAACAGCATAACATAATTTAGATGCGATTCACTCTCCGTCAGGTCTAGGTGATGACCCCAACTCTTCACCTTTAGTGTCCACTCCTCAGACATCTGCTCCCCTTTCACGCTCCGCATCATGGGAAGGTCTGTCCACCCTGCCCACACAGGGTTCACCTCTGCGTCATGTGACCCACGTCAGACCACGTCCACCACGAAGACACAGGACTGCACACGCTCCCTTTGAGACAGTAAGAACCAGTATCATTACCAGTATTGGCACACCAATACAATTTTTTTTAGATATCTTTATATAGCATTTTTTTGTGTTAAAATAAGGTAAATAAAAAAGTTAACACAAGTCACAAAATGACTTAGAATACACTTCGGCTGTTTCAGGCTTTGCTTCATATTGTGTTATTGCCCTCAATTCTTATATTACTCACATATCCATCATATATTTATGTTAATATTGTCTTCAATTCAGTTTGATAGATACACTTGGCAATGAGTCTTATACTGGGGCCTTGGTGTATTGTGGAAAAACACAATCCCATCAAACTGAATTCTCTTATTTTACCTGTAATTGCTGCAGAAATAGTCGTGTTTAGATTTTGCGACTCCCTTATCATGTTGTCGTTGAATCGCTTGTATCCCCAACAGTCTACTTTTAGCTATTATTATTTATGTGACTAATGAACGAAGCAGTTTGGATTCATAATGAGAGAAAAAAAAACACTCACAAACTTTTAATCATGTTTTCTTTTTTAAAAAGTAGCCAAATCTATTTCTCTTCATCCTCCTCATAGAATCGAATCAGTAATATATTCCATGCAGCACTATTTTATGATTATATCTAAGTATACAATACCATATATTGGAATTTTATTACAAAATATTCCAATCCATGCAGTATATTCAAAAACATATATACAGTGGTGCAAATAAGTATTTGATACACTGCCGATTTTTCAAGTTTCCTACTTACTGTTACGGGGCTGGCGAAACGTGAGACGTGCGGATCCATATGCAAAGCTTTATTAAAAAACATGGTCAGAAAACAGGCAGGGTCAGAGATCGGCAAACAGGTATGGTGGAGGCAAGACAGAGCAATCCGTGGAGCAAGCGTGGGTCAACGATCAGCGAACAATATCCAAAGGGGCAAGGCAGAGAGATAATCCAGAGACGAGAGCAATAATCCAAACAGGGAGCGAACAGAGTCCAAACGGCAGAGGCAAAGGGTAAATCCAGGAAACAAGAGCAGGGTCAAACACGGCAGGAAAACAAGGCAAGACTAAGACTATAAGAATGGCTCTGTAAAGTTGCTATCGCTATGTGAGTGATATTCGCTAACAATACTCGGCCCTGAGCAAGAGCAAGTCCCAGGCTTATATGGTGTGTGGTGGTGATTGAAATCATAATCAGGTGTGTGTGATGTGTGAATGGTGACAGCTGTGATCTGTGCAATGGATTGTGGGAACTGTAGTCCAGAGTGCTGTGTAGTGTAAGAGTCAATGTGGTGAGTGAGTGACATCTGGTGGCGAGTTAACGGAAGAGCATGGCCAGGATTCGTGACATAGCCCCCCCCCAAGGAGCGGCTTCCAGACGCTCCTAAACAATCCAGGAGGGCGGTGGCGCGGAGGCGGAGCAGGGGGAGGGACGGAGGGCCAGGTCCTTGAGGAAGAACCGGCAGAGCAGGAAACCAGGGCGGAGCCAGAGGCCAGGTCAGGACCGACAGAGCAGAGGCCCACCAGGGCGGAGCAGACGGCACGGGAGCCCACCAGGGCGAAGTAGACGGGACCGGAGCCCACCATGGCGGAGCAGACGGGACCGGAGCCCACCAGGGCGGAGCAGAAGACCACCAGACTCGAGCAGAAGACCACCACGGCGGGGCAGATAACCACCAGACCAGAGCAGAGGACCACCACGGCGGAGCAGATGACCACCAGACCCGGGCAGAAGACCCCCATGGCGGAGCAGACGACCACCAGACCCGAGCAGAAGACCACCACAGGGAGGCAGACAGGGCAGGAACCCATGACAGAGACTGGGATCTGGGGAGAACAAGGACAGACAACACAGAGAGAGCAGAGACAGACAACACTGGGAGAGTCTTCGTTGCAGGGCAGGACGGGACCAGAGCCCACCTGGGCGGAGCAGGAGACCCCCAGAGCCAGACAACTGACCACCACGGCGGAGTAGACGGAGCCGGAGCCCACCAGTGTGGCGTAGACAGGGCAGAGTATCTCCACAGCAGAGCGGACTGGTCAGGAAGCCATGACAGGATCAGGGATCTGGGGAGAACAGAGACAGACACCACAGAGAGAGTCCCCATGGTCACAGGAGCCGTGACGGAGCAGGTCGAGAGTTCGCAGACGGCCTCTTTAGCCGTGATAGGACAGGGCGAGAGCTCACAGACGGCCTCTTTAGCCGTGACAGGACAGGGCGAGGGTTCACAGACGGCCTCTTTAGCCGTGACAGGACAGAGCGCGAGCTCACAGACGGCCTCTTTGGCCGTGACAGGACAGACAGTGAGTTCAGGGACGGCCTCCATGGCCGTGACAGGGTAGACAGTGAGTTCAGGGACGGCCTCCATGGCCGTGACAGGGTAGACAGTGAGTTCAGGAACGGCCTCCATGGCCGTGACAGGGCAGACAGTGAGTTCAGGAACGGCCTCCATGGCCGTGACAGGGCAGACAGTGAGTTCAGGAACGGTCTCCATGGCCGTGACAGGGCAGACCATGAGGTCAGGAACGGCCTCCGTGGCCGTGACAGGGTAGACAGTGACGTCAGGAATGGCCTCCATGGCCGTGACAGGGCAGACCATGAGGTCAGGAACGGCCTCCGTGGCCGTGACCGGGCAAACAGTGAGTACAGGAGTGGGCGCCACCACCTCGGGAGGTTCTGCAGCGGAAGCTGCCACCTCTGGTGGTTCTGCAGTGGACGCCGCCTCCTCTGGAAGTTCTGGGGCAGACTCGTGGATTGAAGAGGCCTCAGGAGCAGACTCGTGGACAGGAGAGGCCTCAGGAGCACAGTGTGCAGCCCACACACTCAAAATGGCAACCGCCATAACGGGAAGTACTGAGGTCAGGGGAACAGTCTCTGTAACAGACAGAGTTGAGGCCCTGGGAATGCCAGCTACTCGCACTGACATCAGTGGTGGGTCCATCACACTGGATATCAGACAGGGAACTTGAAGGACTGACCTTAAATCCTTGGGTGTGACAGACTCTGGCTGGAGCACTGTGATGTGGTGTGACTCTGGCTTGACAGCGGAGACGTGAGCGGACTCTGGCTTGACAGCGACGACGTGAGCGGACTCTGGCTTGACAGCGACGACGTGAGCGGACTCTGGCTTGACAGCGACGACGTGAGCGGACTCTGGCTTGACAGCGACGACGTGAGCGGACTCTGGCTTGACAGCGACGACGTGAGCGGACTCTGGCTTGACAGCGACGACGTGAGCGGACTCTGGCTTGACAGCGACGACGTGAGCGGACTCTGGCTTGACAGCGACGACGTGAAGGGGTGCTGTTGCTGCCGCCATTTTGTGAGTGAGTGAGGTGTTGCATTCCTCCGCGACACCCACAGTAAAAGAGGAGCCCACACACAGTAAAGCATAGTCCATAAATTGACTGAGAGATGAACGGGGACCCTCGCGGATTAACCTTGACCGGAGCGGCTGATTAATGCCCTCACTAAAAAAGTCAATAAGTGCGTAGTCCGGCAGATCAGAAAAATAGGCGAGGTCTAAGTACTCCTGAATATAATCCTCGAGTGGTCGCGAGCCCTGCTCGAGGGTTAATAACAGTCGTGCACAGTCCATACCTGGCCAATGTCCTCTTGAAAAGCCGCTGGATCCTTGTGTGGCCGAGTATTCTGTTACGGGGCTGGCGAAACGTGAGACGTGCGGATCCATATGCAAAGCTTTATTAAAAAACATGGTCAGAAAACAGGCAGGGTCAGAGATCGGCAAACAGGTATGGTGGAGGCAAGACAGAGCAATCCGTGGAGCAAGCGTGGGTCAACGATCAGCGAACAATATCCAAAGGGGCAAGGCAGAGAGATAATCCAGAGACGAGAGCAATAATCCAAACAGGGAGCGAACAGAGTCCAAACGGCAGAGGCAAAGGGTAAATCCAGGAAACAAGAGCAGGGTCAAACACGGCAGGAAAACAAGGCAAGACTAAGACTATAAGAATGGCTCTGTAAAGTTGCTATCGCTATGTGAGTGATATTCGCTAACAATACTCGGCCCTGAGCAAGAGCAAGTCCCAGGCTTATATGGTGTGTGGTGGTGATTGAAATCATAATCAGGTGTGTGTGATGTGTGAATGGTGACAGCTGTGATCTGTGCAATGGATTGTGGGAACTGTAGTCCAGAGTGCTGTGTAGTGTAAGAGTCAATGTGGTGAGTGAGTGACATCTGGTGGCGAGTTAACGGAAGAGCATGGCCAGGATTCGTGACACTTACAAAGAATGGAGAGATCTGTAATTTTCATCGTAGGTACACCTCAACTGTGAGAGACAGAATATAATAAAAAAAAATCCAGAAAAAATCACATTGTATGATTTTTGAATAATTAATTTCCATTTTATTGCATGAAATAAGTATTTGATACAATAGAAAAATAGAACTTAATATTTGGTACAGAAACCTTTGTTTACAATTACAGAGGTCAGACGTTTCCTGTAGTTCTTGACCAGGTTTGCACACACTGCAGCAGGGATTTTGGCCCACTCTTCCATACAGGTCTTCTCCAGATCTTTCAGGTTTTGGGGCTGTCGCTGGGCAACACGGAGTTTCAGCTCCCTCCATAGATTTTCTATTGGGTTCAGGTCTGGCTAGGCCACTCCAGGACCTTGAAATGCTTCTTACGGAGCCACTCTTTAGTTGCCCTTTCTGTGTGTTTGGGGTCATTGTCCTGCTGGAAGACCCAGCCACGACCTATCTTCAATGCTCTTACTGAGGGAAGGAGGTCGTCCTGTCCCCTTTGCAGAAAAGCACCCCCAAAGCATGATGTTTCCACCCCCATGTTTCACAGTTGGGATGGTGTTCTTGGGATTGTACTCATCCTTCTTCCTCCAAACACGACGAGTGGAGTTTATACCAAAAAGTTCTATTTTGGTCTCATCTGACCACATGACCGTCTCCCATGCCTCCTCTGGATCATTCAGATGGTCTTTGGCAAACTTCAGACGGGCCTGGACATGTGCTGGCTTGAGCAGGGGTACCTTGCGCGCGCTGCAGGATTTTAATCCATGACGGTGTAGTGTATTACTAATGGTAACCGTTGAGACTGTGGTCCCAGCTCTCTTCAGGTCATTGACCAGGTCCTTCCGTGTAGTTCTAGGCTAATCCCTCACCTTTCTCAGAATCATTGATACTCCATGAGGCGAGATCTTGCATGGAGCCCCAGTCCGAGGGAGATTGACAGTCATCTTGAATTTCTTCCATTTTCTAATAATTGCGCCAACAGTTGTTGCTTTCTCACCAAGCTGTTTGCCTATTGTCCTGTAGCCCATCCCAGCCTTGTGCAGGTCTACAATTTTGTCCCTAGTGTCCTTAGACAGCTCTTTGGTCTTGCCCATAGTGGAGAGGTTGGAGTCTGATTGATTGAATGTGTGAACAGGTGTCTTTTATACAGGTAACAAGTTCAAATAGGTGCAATTAATACAGGTAATGAGTGGAGGATAGGAGGGCTTCTTAAAGACAAACTAACAGGTATGTGAGAGCCAGAATTCTTGCTGGTTGGTAGGTGATAAAATTCTTATTTCATGCAATAAAATGGTAATTAATTATTCAAAAATCATACAATGTGATTTTCTGGATATTTTTTTTATATTCTGTCTCTCACAGTTGAGGTGTACCTACGATGAAATTACAGATCTCTCCATTCTTTGTAAGTGGGAAAACTTGAAAAATCGGCAGTGTATCAAATACTTATTTGCCCCACTGTAAGCTGATTGAGACCAATTATGAATTATGAAGTGTTTTCCCAGTGACTTCTATGATTGGCTTCAGGATTTATGCTAGTGTGATATTTCTTTAGGAAATCAGCAATTAAACAGGATTTGTTGTAAATTAAGTCAAAATTGCGCTGATTTATGTATCCTACAGGGGGTATACTTCAAAAATACACAATATGAAATAAAAAGCGATTAATCGAAGGCCATTCAAGCCGTTAACAAGAGAAGGAGGGGGTTTTAATCACGTTCTCTTGTTAACGTGATAATTCTCAGAAATCTGTCGGAACGCAGGCCCAGATGTTTTCTGCAGGGTCTCCAGAATTAAAGCATCAAATATTAAAGGCTCTCTCCTTTCAGTCACTTCCGATCAGCCGAAGTGCCTGCAAGCCGTGTCTTTGTAATGTCTGTTGATCAAATTAATGCATTGACATAATACAGAAGAACAAATCCCAGATGGTGAGATACAGTACCGTGACAGCATCATCCACTAACACAAATTTAGAGAGATGATCAACTCCAGTCCATCCTCAAAAGCACACATGATCATCATCATTATTTCTCTTGTCGTCCTGTAGCACTGCTCGGAGAATGGTGGAGTATCCTTATTGGATGATGGACTGCCTGACTTCTACACCAAGAGAGTTTTACCAGACAGGTGCTTCAGTACTGAACACTTCTGTGTAGTAATGAAGTCTAACAATGAAGGTGTCACATTTGCTCACTTTTTAAAGGTTGAAGGCATATGGGCATGCAAAAAATGTGGACGTTATCTTATCTCTGACACCCTGACTTTCTGTCCTGCAGTCAGCTGTCATCCCACCATCACGCTCAGGCTATGAGGAGGAAGAAAAGACGCAGTGTGCTGTCAATCTTTTCCGGATTCAGGAAGAACCGCAACTCTACCATATCATATCAGGAGTCAGACACTACAGGAAGGGGCGGGGCCTGTGGGGAGGAATGTCGCACTAAGTGAGTCACTCATATTTTAATTGTAATAATTTATAGTACACAATTTATAGTACACTACCCATTTTTATTTTATTACATTTTAAAATAACTAAATTATTCTGAAATTCTGATTTAATGCGACCGAATAATTTTTTGTATTATTATCAATGTTAAAAACGGTTGTGCTGCTTAATATTTTTCTTAAAAACCAATGCTGCTTAATATTTTTGTAAAAAAAGTTTTTTTTCAGGATTCTTTGATGAATAGAAATTTCAAAAGAACAGCATTTATGTGAATTGGAAAGCTTTTGTAATATTATAAATATCTTTACTGTCACTTTTGATCAGTTTAATGTATCTTTGCTGAATAAAAGTGTATTACATCAATAAATCAGACAACATAAATCAATCTCTTAATCTTATTTTCCTTTTATCTGTTGCTCTCAGTATTGCCACTGAGAATGTGTACTCGTTGATTCAACACCCAAAGGATCGTGGGAGGTTAGATGTAGTCACTGAGGGCACCAATGGGAGGCTGGTAGGGCCGGGTGTTCAGAGGACCCCTCAGCTGTCAGGACGGCCCGTTCATGGTATACCCCTGCCAGGAATGATGGGACTCAGCCCCTCCTGCTTTTCACAGAGACAGGTAAAGTTCATCACATTGCACAATTCCAGTTCAGTTCTTGAAATTCAGTTGAATTTGAATTATGATTGCAAATAAGTTCCAGAACTGTAATTCAAATTTGAATTCCAAATAAATTCCTTCGGCCATTTCCTGAAATATTAGATTATATTCATAATCAATACTTGAAATGCCACCTGTAGAAATCCAAATGTAATTTATACACAGCATATACTATTATATAAAATATATATATATATAATTTTATTTCATTTAATTGACTTTGCTTTTAAGAATCCTATAAATTACCCCAATTTTGATGCAAGTATTTTAATAATGTTATCTAAAATCACTGTGGGACATATTGTGGTTCTATATGGAAAAATGAAAATCTGTTTTCATGGCTGTGGTTGATTTAACAATGTTAAATTATTTTAAAAATGTCTAATTTTAGGGGGAGGGTTATACCAGGTTAAAGGCACGAGTAGTAAAAATGATGTATTATTTCTGACTAGTCAAGAAACTTTTGTGTGACTGTTGAATTCCTTTCAATTTCAATCCAGTGAATTCATCTGCTTGTCGTTCTAATTCCAATTCAACATTCTGTGTTGAGATTCCACACCAGTTCAGGTTCTACATCGTGAGTTGAAGCCAATTCTTAATTTGAATTTAGGCCAACTCTGGTACACAAACTATGTAATATTTATTTATTCATTCCCAAAATGGTGCAGGTAATGTTGAGAACAAACATGGGAAGGAATTGTAATATAATGTTAGCATCACTAGTTTTTGATCAATACGAAAACAAATGAAATGTAAATTTAATGAGCATTATGACATGTTTTCCACAGTCTCTCCCACTCTGTCTCTCTGTTCCCAGCATTCGCCTGATTACAGTGAGGTGTTCGGCTCATCAGAAGAGATTGGGTACGGAGAGCATGAGATGGATCGGCATTCCGATATCGTTGCTAAAGGGTACACGCCATCTATAGACAGACAGTCAGAATCAGGAAGACAGGCATCACAGTCAGACAGCCAGAAAAAGGCAGACAATATAATAGACCCTCAGCTGCTGGAAACCAGAAAAAGACCCGAGCCGCCGCTTCAGAGTACCAAGCCAAGCTTAGCTAAGACACGACAACACCATCTTGAGGAGAGCTCTGGTAATGCATATTCTGTCATGAGTTGGATTCTGTGTTCATTTTAGTACATTTTTCATTCCTGTTAACTAGTTTTAATAAGATTTTACACAATATAACTTTCTAAATGGTTATTTGCTGTACCCAGATAAATCTACTGACGATTCTGGAGAACTGAGGGAGAAGGATGAGGAAAAAGAGGACAGGAGATATGGAGAAGACCAAAAACCAGAAGGACAGTTTCCACCCATCCCTGAAAAGGTATCTTTGTGTTTTTGACTTAAAATGTCTTTATTCTCGTAGCAAATATGTATCATTAAAACAGCTTTTGATTATATCATTCTTTTCAGCCATGCTATTATTCACCTCACACGTCCCCCATTGGCTCCTCACCACAAGATGTGGCCAATGAGAATCAGCCACCAGCTGCTCCGCCCGCCTCCGCTAAGCCTGTGTTTCATTCTGCTTCAGTAGATTCTGCTTTGCTTCAAGGTAATTCAGACAAAAGTTGTTATAATGTCTTAATGGTAGTTGCATTTATTGTTTCATAAAGCTTTCTGAAGCCTTTCTAAAGCAGTTTAATAATCATATATTCTTTTTAAGTGTATAATCTTAAATACTTGGTGAAAAAAATAAATGTGATAACATAAAGACAGTGTATTAGTAGTAGTAGTTGTAGTATTTTTATGTACAGTCATTTTAAATATTTTTACTTTAAGTTAACAGTGTATCTGAGATTAATAATAATAGCTTCTACATTGTACATTATATACCTATACCTATATATATATGTATCTGATAATATCACTTTATACCACTTTTTAGAAAATAATAGTAATATATTATCTGAAAAAATACTTATATAGCATTTCTGAGATCAACACTTCACACCATTCTTTGAAGGTAAATATATATGTGTGAAGAGTTCAGATGCAAAAGCCTCTAAGTGCCTTCTGAAATTTTCTTCTAAAATGAGCATTTTTCTCAGGCTCCTAAGTGTAGGTTCAGTAATTTCACTTTAAAGGCAATGAAAGGGTTCTTTTCACTGCCATTAAAGTGAAATAACTGAACATAAACATAGAAGCCTGAGAAAAAAAATGCTCATTTTAGAAGAAAATTTCAGATGGCACTTAGAGGCTTTTGCATCTGGGCTCTTCACACACATATATATTACATATACATATATATATATAAAATTTATGTGACCCTGGACCACAAAACTAGTCTTAAGACGCTGGGGTACATATTTGTAGCAATAGCCAAAAATACATTGTATGGGTCAAAATTATAGATTTTTCTTTTATGCAAAAAATCATTAGGACATTAAGGAAAGATCATGTTCCATGAAGATATTTTGTAAATTTCCTACTGGAAATACATCAAAACTTAATTTTTGATTAGTAATATGCATTGCTAAGAACTTCAATTGGACAACTTTAAAGGCGATTCTCTCAATATTTAGATTTTTTTTTTTGTCACCCTCAGATTCCAGATATTCAAATAATTGCCTCTCGGCCAAATATTGTCCATCAAAACAAAGCATCATCAATGGGAAGCTTTTTAGTCAGCTTTCAGATGATGTATATCATTTTTTGTACATATTTATTAATTTTGCAAGTGCACACTTATGTTTCACTTATGTGTATTGATTATAATATTAAGTGTATGGCTTGTAAATTAATAGTTTAAGGACTTTAAGTATAGCTCTAATAATACATTTTGTAAAGTGTATTTTGTATTTTTGAACATATTTATTAATATTGCAAATGCACACTTGTGTTGCAGTTACATGCATAGTAAAATATTAGGTGTAGGCCTATGTTTTGTAAATTAATATTTTAGTATTAACTATTTACTAATAGTACAAAATGTATATTATTTTAAAATGTATTTTGTAAAAAAAACAAACGTTCTGATTTCCCCCCCACACAATTTTTGTGACTTCCAACTTAAAAAACAAACAAACAAAACAAATGATAGAGAGTATATGATGTTTATTTTTGCTCAGGCGATGAAGTCAAAAGCAGCCCTGGAGGTCCCATGAAACCACATCGAAACAGGAAAGCAAACTCATGTGACACAGGTACAGACTTCGATTCGCTTTTGAGCATGTGAGGAGGGTCCGCATTCACCATCTACTGCTCTAGCATGCCTTCATCAACTCATCCTTACTTGTGTGATCCCATCCCTCCCTCTGTGTGCCCCCTGTATTTACCCACTAGGAATGGAGCAGGATGCCCGCTGTGATCTGGAGAGATCTTCAGATCGCAAACCCCCTGTGAAAAAACCCAGACTCCCTCCGAAACGAAATAAGTCCTTGGATTTCCCCGGTACTGTGCTGTTTTGTGTGTGTTTGTGCTTCTTGGAAGCGTCCAGCAGTTTTATTGGATAGTCTGACTGGAAAGCACTCCAGTAATTAGAGGAAATCTTTCCAGTGTTACATGTGAATATATCGTGAGTGTGCAAGCGTGCACCTGTTTGTGTGTCCACGGACAGATGGCTCTGAGTTGACCTTTAACAAAGCCAGATTAGTAAACGGGTAACGTAAGTAGGCCATCATTCACTTCTTTCTCTCTCTTTCTATTCCTCTGTTTATCTCTGCAGGTCATCAGAGTTCGGAGCCAAGCAACACTGAAGCATCATGACAACCATTTGAGCCAAAGCTCTGTGAAAACACAGGGTCATTGTGATGCTGAGAGGAGAGAGAGGGAGAGATATGATCAGCAGATGAATTTGCACCTTGATGAATTCATAAAAACTCTTGCTTTCGGCTCTCAGACAATTTCATAGTCATTTTGCACACACATATTAAGCATATTCTTGCTTACTCAAGTGAGTTGTTTTGCTTCCCCTCCTGCTTTTACGTAACCATCATCCTTAACCTTCTGCACTTAACTACGATTCCTTTATTTCACTCTCTCTCCGTCTCTCTCCCTCTGAGTCTTTTGACAATCTTTGACATAAAGGAACCTTTTGCTATTTATCTTTAAAAACCATAGAATGATATTTTGTAAAGTATATTATATAAACAGAACCAATATTTGCACTAATCATCGCTTGAATTCTCATTCGGTTTAGTGGATGTACCCCCCCCCCCCCCCCCCCCATGTCCGACATTACCCACGTGAAGTTTTGTAGTGTGTGACTAATTTATTCTTATCATTTTCTGTCTACTCGATCAATATCATTAGCAGTATTACTGTTGTCTTAATCAGGCATTGTTTATGCAACTGGATAAATGTTTAAGAGTTTGCTGGCCCTAAATGAGCTTTATTTTCTACTAAATGTGATTGAATGAATAAAAATGGAATATTACGTCTGCTGCTGTTCTTTTTTAAAATCAGAGAATAGGACAGAAAGTAACACAGTGGAACTGTTATATACCATGGTATTGAATGATTACTACTTATTTACATAATACTCAAAGATACTTCAAGAATATCATGATATTAACTGTCAAAAACGCCATTGGTAATAACAGAGGTGGGGGACTCGAGTCACATGACTTGACTCGAGTCGGACTCGAGCCGCAAATTTAAGGACTTGTGACTTGCTTGACTAAATAAAGAAAATGACTCGACTTGACTTGGACTTGAGATCCAGTGACTTGAGACTTGACTTGGACTTGACTTGACTGGACCTTCATGACTCGGCAGGACTTGACTTTATAACAACTCTTAATTATTATAATAAATCGCGACATAATTTGGTAAACAAAACGCGAGCCACTGAACCAACGGCAGAAGTGATCCGAGTCTGCGCAGTTCATGACACTGCGCGACCACAGGAACACAGCACGAGCACAGGAACACAGCACGCCAAATACAGGGAGCAAGAGAATCTCACGAGATGTTTGGATTAACACTTAAACACTATGCATTTGCAAAGCCAGGACATCACCGCTTCATATGTAAGCTTGTTTGTTAGTTGAAAACAGCAGTGGTCTTAAAATTCAGTTTAGGTCTGTCATTAAATTAAAGTGATTATAAATGATTAATCTCGTGTTTGCACTTAACGACGTCAAACTTTTGCCTTTCAAAACAATGCTTTAGTGTTGAGTATCCCTCTTTGTAAATCTATAAATGGAATTGTACCACGGAAACCACAGTGTTTTATCGATTAGTTTCTCTTGCACCCAAAATCCAAGACATGTCGTAACATCCAAGTCAAAATGGCCCTAGTATGAGTTTTTATATTTATAACATACGATATAGTAATATTTTATGCGCGGCTGCCCACAGCTAGAGTTACGTGCATCTCTAAGCAACACACTGAATACTGAATGAATCCAGGGATTTGAACGAATCGGTTCAGTGATTCAGTGGCCCAGTCCTGCTTGTTCATGAACGAATCAACTGTTTTGAATAAATCAGTTCAATGAACGCTTCTGTGATAAAGCAGTGATTTGCAGCCGTAGGAGTAGGTCTATCATTGACTTTCATATTTCTATATTCAATTATTATTTTTCCCCCCAACAGAACAAATAGAAAACAAAACAAACAATCAAAGAACAACATAAAAAGCTTAGGCAGACCTTAAATGTACAGCTGTCAATTTAATTCTTATTAAGATAAAAATAAAAGAAATCGATGAGTTACAGGGGAAGATACATAAACATTAACATCAGGCTTCTTGTTTTGAGCCAAGATGACAATAGTTTTCAAGAGCGATGTTAGGCATTCATGCAAAGTTAAAGAAATAGTCCAAATAGGGTGTCTATATCTGATGAAAATTTTGGGTCCATTTTGTTTCTGATGTAAGGGGTGATTTGTAGTCAGCATATTATTTTATATTGAATAGCATGTTTTGTTGCACACTGAAATTCTTTAGCGTGCTCCCAGACTGAATCCCAGTCTTCGCTGGAGATATTTAGAGCAAAATCATTTTCAAACATCTGTTAAATATTATCTGTGTCTCCTAGGATGGTCAAACACAATATAACATAAGATTACATTATCGATATACAAAGTAGAATTTTGCCTATTATCAATATGTTATATTTAAAACATTATTATTTAAAATGTATCTTTAAAAAAGTTAATTTCAGAGGAAAAAATAATAAGGTTGTGTGATTAAAAATATATTTGTTCCTTTTTGATACTGTGACTTGACTTGGCCTTTGTCAGGACTCGACTTGACTTGCTTGAGGTGAGCCACTGACTTGACTTGACTTGCTTGATTAGTTTGTACTGTGGCTTGAGACTTGCTTGAGACTTGATGGTAGGGACTTGAGACTTGCTTGAGACTTGAACATGTGTGACTTGCCCCCACCTCTGGGTAATAATACCACCAGATTTACATGGTAAATGTTTACAGGGTACTTCATAGAATATCATTGTATTACATATTAAAGGTCTCTTATGCTTGGTAAAAAATACAATATTATGAAATATTAACGTGGCATGAACATAGTAACGCTACATAATAAAACCACGGTGTGTTTTGGTGCATATTACTTTGGAAGTGAATTCAAGAAATATATTATCACTTTATATGGATTAATTACTAGCAGTTGAACAATTTTCAAAGCCGTTTTTCAGTCAAGGAACCGTGGATACCAGATGCTGCTTCTCATAATGTGTCTCTCATTGCCTTTTAATGACATAGGAGGGCAGTAGAGGCCCAAAGCCAAGCAAACATCTTGCTATGGAAGAGTAATTTCAAGCAGAGATTAAGGAATTTATTGTCTACATTTAGTGACTTCTGCTGCTTAAATGTGTCTGAGAATCTCTCTCTGAAGAGAATAGTGTATTTATTCCACTATCACTTCATGAGGCTTTTTATTCGACTAAATTACATCTTTGAAGGTAAATTTAAAAGTTAGAAATCACTATCAGTGACAATTATGGGAAGGCATGAATATTTGATTCTTTCTGGAATATTTGATTCTGATTAGTCAGTTGTTGCATTCTACGGTCAAATGTTTTAATATAATGAGCTCCAAACCATTCTCATACAATGTGCTTGTTAATATTTCTCACTCTGTGGTCTCAAATAATTTCAACTGAGATGACTATTTCCTGCGCATTTATTTATAGATGTGTATTGAACTAGATAATGTATGACCAATAGGTCACTATCTTGAAATTTAGTATAGATATTTCAAGAATTATTTGACTGTTTCAAAAGAAAATTACTTCTTGATCAGGTGACTCGATACAGTTCTCACTTATATTTTGGGTATCAACTTTGTATTTTTTTGTCTAAAATTCCTTAGGAAAAACAAGCAAATTAGGCAATTGTTGGCATAAAGCTATAACATAGTCGATATAGCTCTTCAAATAATTTGTTGAGAAATGTTTGAGTTCATATTTAGAAATCAGTCTTTTGACTACAGACTTTGGAAATTTATCCAAGCACAGTTTGATATATATATGAGATTTCAAGGATCTTTTTTCTCATGAAAAATACTGTGTAGCAGGAACTCATGCAAGTGTCAATTTACTCTCTAGGATAAATAATCGAGATCCAATTTGTTATTTTATTTCTAATCGGCAGGCATCAGAACTTTAAGTAGGTTTTTTTTTTAATGAAAACATTTAAGATTGCATATTGTATTGTTGTGTTGTTATGGATTTGTCCTAGGTATAGAGAAAATACCAGGCCAGATCAATTGTTTAAAGACTGATGCTCTATTATCTGGGTGTTGCATGAAAATGGTAGTGTAATATATTACATACTAAACAGACCATGTTTGTCAGGAAAACTCCCAATAATAAATTTCCCACTAAATGCACAACATCTGTGTATGACATGCTCCAAACTTCTGTCACACCATTATGCAAACTCATATTCACACCTGCTAAGATTGCTACGGGAAAACATCACAGATCAAAGGAGCAATTTGTCTTATGTTTAAAAAGTAAGAGCGACACTTAGAAGTCATTACATGATTATGTCTTACATGCATTAGCAAAACACACGTTCACACAATTACGTAAAAACCACAGGGGATTGTAAGAATATACATAAATCATTTCATTAATGGCCTCTAACACACACACACACACACACAACCTACACCCACTCACACCAGTAGTGGGGGAAGCTGTAAATGAAGTGACATGACGTTAAAGGCAGCTGCATAAACGATGGGACTCACTTAGGGAGCAAAGCACTGTGTGTGGACCAAATATGCACATTTATTATCTGTAAATCACATTCATTAAAGTATTACGCAACACGCTCGTTCTGGCCGCCATTCTTTACTAAAAAGTACTGTGGTGGTAAGCAAGTTCATATGAACTTTAAAAGTTCAGTTTCAGGTGAACTAAAAGAATAATAGCCTCATTAATGGGTTTACAGTTGGCCTCGGTGATATGCTAATTCTACACACATTCAAATAGGAATATTTAAACTAAACCAAAATACAACTTAATTAAAAAATTAAATACTAAAATGGACAGACAAATCGGAAAAAGAAAGAAAAACCCACTAGCTACATATACCAAGGTATTTTATCATTACCATGGTATGTTACATCATAGTTCACAAGCCAAATAAACATGTTAACTATTGTTATCATGCTACAAAAGAGCAGCATGCCAAACACCATGATACTGTTGTGTAAGTGAATAATACACAAACAAAAATCAACTTAATCACAAATTCTTTCTCGTAACTTTCACACACTGACACACACTCAAGTGGTTCAAGTTGAACAGTGAAAAAAGTGAGTAACTCAAGCAGATGGCTGCATTCACAAGAAACCAGTAAACACCAGAAGAATCCTACAGTAATCAGCGTTTACAAGCTGATTTAAGTTTATGAGAAAAGAAAGTAAGGTAAGGTAAACAATTCATGTATCTTGTGCCTAAAACTTTCCCAACTAATCACGAAACTTATCACACATTTTCTCAGTTTCACTTCATAATTACAAGTCTGTCAGAGTCTGTGTTCATATTCTTCATTTTTTAGTGTTTGTGTGTGTGGTGTTTTTGGTGTTAGGCCGAGGAGCATCATCAAGTATTTATAGATGTAAATTAGCTCCCTGTTTCACTCTCCCAGCCCTTTCAATGCTGCCTCATAATTGGTTTCTTTCGTTGAAATTCTCCTTAACAGCACATGAATGTTGTTATATCCTAATGAGGCAGATTAGAATTTCAGGTGTGTGTGTGTGTGTGTGTGTGTGTGTGTGTGAGGATGAATAAAGTGAGTCAGGTGTGTCCCCCTTTTTTGTTCTCTCTTGCGTGTGTGTGTGTGTGTGTGTGGAGGGCTGGACTGTGAGTCAAGGGGTGGCTGCATTAGGGGATGCTGTGCCTCAGAGCAGATGAGCAGAAGTGAGCCCACAGACTGCCAGACTGATGCCTGATCAAGTAACTTTTTCTTTCTTTCCAGTGTTCAGTGCTGTGTGTGTCTACTCTCTTCTCCTGCTCCTTTGTCAGCCCTTTTCATATGTGCTTCTGTGCTGTATCTTGTTTTTTGACTTTTTGACAAGTACTTTGGACAATTAAATCTGTCCGTCCGTCTATCCATCTATCTGTCGTCTGCCTGTCTGTCTGTGTACATATGTGTCTATCATGCCAAATGCTACATCAAATTTAAATATTATTAACAGAATTTCACTTATATTTCTAAAGAATTGCAGTGGAGTTGGAATTAAATAAGTATTTATTATAAGATTAATATTCCACTATCAGGATATGAAATACAGTTTTTATTTCATTTTAGCTGATCTTTATCACTGCTGAAGAATAGAAGGATTTTTTAGCTCTATGCAAAACTAGGTTTCTTAATGAACTCTATAAGTTCATCAAGGTTTAATAGCCGTATGGATGTTCTGCTGGGGAAGTTGAAAAATGGGCTTTAAATTGTGCTTGTAATATGTTCCTGTCACTGTCTCTGTGAGTAATTGGTCAGTGTAATTGCAAATGTCCATGCTAGGATGTATATCACATATTTAATGGGTGTATTTTGCTGGTTTGCACATTTTATTGGGCTGGTTATCATGTCTTCCCATAGCTCAATATTCTGTGGGATGGATTATTGTTGTTAAGTGTAATTTAAGGCAATTGCAAAGTGTATTATTGCAAAGTTTTCCTCATTTAGTTTTACTGAGATGTGCGATATGTGAGTAACATTGGCTGATTTGTATTTCTGTTTTTCATTTGTGTTTATGTCAGTGTGTGGGTTATTAATCAAGTATGCATTGCATAAAAGCTATTGCTATATCTATTTATCTCCATCTTTCTATTCTTTTTTATCCCAGAGATTGGCTGACTTCTACACAATCCATCATGCCTGCCATTGTAAACCTGCTCTTCAACACGGTCTCCACCAACACCACCATCTCCTTTTCTCTGGTGCTGCCTCTGGTCAGCGTCCTCTCCCTGCTGGTAGGGGTCGGAGGTCACCTGCTCATGTGGTTGGTGTTGATGCGTAACCCACGGCGTCGTTCAAAGCCCAGCTCGGTCCTCCTGTTAAACCTGAGTTTTGCTGATCTGTGTGCTCTACTCACCCTGCCCTGTGTGCTACTAAGCGCTAGTTCTCAGAACTGGCAGCTGGGAGGAGGCGTTTGTGTGTTGTTGAGCTTCATGACCTCCCTGACTGCTGGAGTGGACATCTTCAGCCTGGCTGCCCTCTCTGTGCTGCGTTATCGAATAGTGGCTCCCTCGACACGACCCCCCGCCACCCCTGCACAGGTGTGAGTATCTGAAGGAGCTAAAGAAAAAAACTGTTGTAAAAAGGGGAAAAAGTTATATCACTGGAAAAAATGATAACTTGATGTTGATTCATTAACCACTCTAGGCTGCATTTCCAAAAAGCATCGTAAACATAAGTAGAACGTAGAGACCACTGGTGCTAATGGTTTCTGCGATCTAACTAGGCTTATGATGCTTTTAGGAAATGAACCCGTGATTGATTCAGTGAGATTTTCAGTGAGGGATCCATCACACTGATTCAACTGATAACTTTTGGGTCTTTTTGAATGATTCATTAAAAGGACCGTCATTTGGTTGTGACTTACATTGTTTTTCATTCACTAAAATGATCGACTCATAAGAGTCATTTGCTCATGAGCCAGAATGCTTAGGTCTTTTTTTTTAAAGTCTATGGCCGCAATATGTTCAAGAACGGCGAACAGCTCACGCTCAACACAGTATAAACGTGATTTTATAGTCTTATACTGATTTTGCAGTATAATAACTTTTTATTTCCTTCTCGCTTTCAATTCAAGATGCAACGTTGGGTAAATATTACTTACTTTTTAAATACTAGCCTATCTTATTTTTGCAGCCGCTGTGTAAGAAAAGCTGAAGGGCGCTTCCTCTGAAAAACGATCCAGGAAACGCTGACACGGAGTAAAAAGATACTTCTCGCAATGTATTTAAATTACTTTTTGAAGAAGATTACGGTCATTTCCATATTTGTTATGTTAGTGTGTTATTATAGTGCAGTGTCAAAATAATAGTACCGTGGAATTTTTCTAAAAGTTACACTCATAATCATGGCCTTAGAATACCATTATACCCTGTGGTATATCAATACAAAAATGCTGTGGCTGGTACCATACAGTACCATAATTAGATGGTACTATGGTACTTTGAACTGAAATTCATGTCAAGAGAAGAAATAAGGTGGTGTCTATGTTCACATCCAAAAAGCTACATGTATATTTATCATGAATAGATGTTTACACATTCAAAATACCACAGCAGTACATTTTTGTAAGTGTAACACACAATACCACTATATCAAAGTATTATGGTAATGCCATCAGGCATCGTTTTTTTCTTCATTGTGTCACCGATGGAGTTTTGGTTCCTTGCCGCTGTCGCCTCTGGCTTGCTTAGTTGGGGACACTTCATTTCCAGCGATATCGTCGACCTGATTGCAAAGACACTATTTAAACTGAACTGAGCTGGATGATGACATCATTGAATTCAATAATGAAATGCCTTTAACTGAAAGTCATTTTACATTATTGACACACTATTTTCCATTTTTGATATTATGCAGTTGCTTTGACAATTTACATTGTGAAAAGCACTATATAAATAAAGGTGACTTGACTTGACTTGTATCTGTCTCTCTATTTGGCCCACAGAGCTGGCACTGTTGCTGTTATCTGGCTGGTTTCCATCGCCATGGCCCTACCTAAAGTCACGTACATCCAATTTGACAGTGGCTGCACGTGGTCAGTGGGCCGCGGTCACTGGCTGGGCTTCCTCGTTCCTGCATTTCTGGTGTATTACGTGGCTCCTCTACTCTGCATCGCCCTGCATTGTGGGCTCATCATCACACACCTGTACCGCTGCCGGGGCACTCTAGCCGCGGACCACCGCAATAAAAAAGCCACAGCCCTTCTCATCGGCTCCACGCTGGTGTTCGCCATCAGCTGGCTGCCTTATTACGTGCTAGAGTTTGTCAATGTTTTATCGCCATCCCTTAATTCCGTCAGCTCACCCGAAAGCCCCGCCTCCAGCTCCACCGCCCCGTCGCCGGCATCAAATACAGAGGTGTCTCTGCTGTGGGAGGTGGCCTCGCTGTCTGCCATTCTTCTGATTTGTCTGGCACCTTGCTGGAACCCACCACTCTACTTCCTGCTATCTAAGCCAGCCCTGAGGCAACTGAGAGGGCTGCTACCCATCATGCACCAACACTGGAGAGCTGCTACCTTCCTACAGCACATAGTGCCAAAACACGCTCCCACACAGCCCCACTCACAGCCTGGGTCTCAACACGTTCCTCAGCACATACTAGCAGCAACGCACCCACAATGAGAACACGCGCACTCAGATCGACATGGTAAGGTACAGCACATACCTGCCTCACAGCAAAGCACACCCACACGCAGGCACAAAGTACACACACGCCACACACACAATGACAGGTATTTTCTGTCAGAGCATCCTCATCCCTCTCATGCTGGCTGAGATTGTGAGTTGCTTAGTAACACTACAGAGAGGAACAGAAACATAAGACCATGGACCTCTGCATTTATGGCTAAGCATCACATTTTACAATGTTCCAGCACACCAGCTGCTCTCTTTCCCTATCTCAAAATCTCCCGCTCACACTAAAACCGTATCACGGCAGATTTTTATCACCAACTCGGTCACGCTCGCACACATCAGCGTGTTCTCGACGACATATGTGTTCATTTTTAATTAGCTTGTTTCTGATTGCTATTGCGGTGAGTAATAGATTAGATTTGTGTGGGCTGGTATATCAGATAGATCGTCTATAATTCTAAATCTAGTGCGTTTGAATCTCGCTTGCTGATCATTGGTGTTATGAATCATCGATATGTGCTGTAATTAGTTTTTTGACAGTCATTGTCAGCCTTATCTGAAATGCAATGCACTGTGATTTCGGAAATGTATATAAATATTTCCCATTAATGACAGAGGCATGGCTGAGAGAACTCAGCAGCTCTCAGAACTGTCATCCTACTTCACAAGATTTTTTTCATTCTCTGCTAATATTGTAGCCAGTGTAATAAAATGTGGATCTGAATTGATCCGGCAATTTTTTTCCCTGAATTTCCATTCCCCATGCTCCTCCCTCCTAATCAGTTCATCTCTTTTTGCCTGATCTGAACTGAGAGGAGGGATAAAAGAAAAGGATACAGCATACAGAGTTGAAAAATAAGTTTTTCGTTAGCAAAAAAGTACAGGCAGAGATGGAGATAGATGTTAATTCCATTGTAATCTGATAAACCAAAACCATTATATTAGCATGGTATATGTCCCAAAACCATATATTAGCTAGTGCTGTTACCATTAATTGAACCTAAAACAATTTTTATTGTAATAAAAATAAATTAAAGCTAAATAGATATATTAGAAAAAATATAAACTAATACAAATGGGGGAAAAGGCACATAAAATGAACAAAACTTAAAATAATTGGATAAATCCAACAAATTGGATATAAAATAATAAATATCCAAAAACTATGGTATTAATATGGAACATGTCCCAAAACCATGGTATTAACATGATATATATTATAAAATCACAAAAGTATTTTGAACATGTTACCACGGTATTCTTAGAAATAAAATAATGTACCATAGTACATACATTTTAGTACCATGTTAGTATATTTCAAACTACCATAGTAATATCATGTACCATCATTGCACCATGGTACCATCACAGTACTTTTTTGTAAAGGGTTCCAAAACTATGGTATTACCATTATGTCATGTCCAAAAAAATAAAAATAAAAATAGGGTGATACCATTGTATGTTTTATATAGTATTTATATTGTATGTTTTATCTAGTATACAGGCATCTGTTTTTAACTTGGTAAAATCCTTTTCCAGGTCTATAAATGTGACAAAGTCTGCACTGGCCCCTCTCTGTCAATCATTCATCTCTCCAGAACAACAAATCTGTGCCCTTCTTTTATTTACATGTCTTGTTCTGAAATGCATTACAGAGTGGCACTCATGGTAAGCCTGTAATTTTCTCATCGTCAGTGTGCATTAGGACATTGTGGTCTTGACTTCAGTATCCAAGGCTGGACATTTTATAAAATAACAACCAGGTTAGAAATCACCTCTAGGATGGATAGAGAGAGGAATCAGTAAAAAAAAAATATCAAAAGAAGGCTGGCTTTCTGCAGATGCCTGTTATTTGACAATAACAAAACCATTGAATGGGTTTGTTTACATGGGTTTTAAAGGTGACTGGAAAATTGGTTTGTTTTGCTGTAATCCCTTATATTAAACAAGCAAAACACCAGCCACGCAAGTGACCATTTACATTTTTTTCACTACTCTGATGCAACGTCCCCTCAGACCTCAATGAGCTAACAGCGGTTCAAAGAGGTCGCCGTTAAAGTGCAGACCGGCAGAAGAGAGCAACGATAAGATGGGGGTGAGCTGTCTCACAATTACACTGACAGCATCACCCATTCACCGCGCTCACAAGACATATCCACTTAAACTCACTCGTTATCTACTGTAATTATAACAGTCATATTTTGGGGGGTTTACTGAATAATTACAGTTGTCAACGCTCACATCAAACTCCTTTCAGACTCACACAGAGCCGGCGAGGTCTGATGAGATACAATTAACACATGAGCTCAATTAAGACATGAGCTCAGCGAGCTCCACTTGTCCCTCTCGACCCTCTTTGTCATCATGCGATGCCCCAGACCATCACGGACTGAGGTGGTCTTGCTCTGTGTGATTGGAAGACTGCTGTGGAGCTGCACTGAGCTGGCAATGTGACACGCAATCTGTTACATATACCTAAAATACGATCCTCTGCTCTCCAAGAATGGTAGAACAGCAGGCTTATTTGCATCATGATTTTTAAGTATATACATGTATTTAATAATCTTTACTGACATATAACATTACATATGTATTTACAAAGCACTTGCCGATGCGTGTGATGAGGGAAAGCACAAAATAAGAAAGGTGTTAAATGACTATAATAAACATCCCTTAAACAACCGGTCAACTGGTTGATTCTTAAATTAAGAAAATTCTGTTGCTGCAACAGCCAGATCATTCTGAATACAAAAAAATAAATGTGATGTCCGGTGTGGTCTGAAGAGCCTCTGAGCCAAGTTTGGAGAGAATTGGACAACATTTGTGAAAGGAGAACAGTTTTCATCAAAATCCAATTTGGCAGATGGGAGACATGGAGACACCATCATACTCTGTAAGCCAGAGGGAATCTGCACTGTACAGAAGCATGATTTAAGGCCAATTCATAACAATGTAACAACCCCTAAATGCCAAATTATTATCAATTATATGCATCACGTTTCAATTTCTTTGACCACGAGGTGCTATCCCCAAACTGCTCAGGTACCCTTTGGGCATGATGCCAATGACCAAGCTTTGTTTAAATGCAAAGCCTTGCTAAGACACAGCAATATACATTAAAATTCACAATGGCAGACAGGGAAAATGGCTGGCCTTAAAAAAAAAATGGTATCAATTTAAAGACACTAAACTGTAAGATTATTAATCAGATTGTATGATTTATGATCACTACACATTAATGAAAATTACTTCAACATGCTTTGTAAGGCTTGGTCTGAACATCTGAGACAAGTGAGAAGATTTGTAGGTAGAGTATGGTGGATATTTGAAACACAATGTTCAATCAGCTATGAATGTGGGTAGAAGGATACATTTTTCTCTAGTCTAGACAAAAGGGTTATGGACAGAAAAGAAGTCAATTTTTGAGCTGATGGGGTGCTTAAGTGTTTGACTGGCAGACCACCAGATGACTATTCAAACCGCTTCCAATCTTCTTCGCTTCTTTGGCCCTAATAGTTAATTTAAACTATCAGTGAGATTGACCAGAAAATCAATTGGTCTTCGCAGAAATTATTAAAAAGCCTGGGAGGAAACATTTTTACCTCCACCTGTGACATAAATGATGATTGATGTGGCTGCAATAAAACTTAATGACCACTCAATAATTCATGCCGTGCTTGAAAACGTCAGGGTTACTGGAGAAAAATATCTCGAAGGATAACGCTTTATGTGTCTGGAAGGGTAGAGAGGTGGAGAGCTGTGATTCAAACAAAGTACTTATCAAGGACAAAGCTTATGAACACTTGTCCACAATATGTAGGAAAGAGAGAGAAATAGAGAGAGAACAGCCTGCAACACTTTGTTTTACTGTACTAGACACTGAAGTCAAATGGCTCTTGTTTGTAAATGATCTGGTGCTGCTGTCACAAAAGAGGCGGTACAGGAACACACACACACACACACACACACACACGTTGGTTTTTGTGGTTTATGGGGACTCTCCATAGGCGTAATGGTTTTTATACTGAACTATGTGTGCTATTGCCCTACACCAACCCTACACCTAAACTTAGCCCTCACAGGAAATTTTTAGATTGTCAAAAAAACACCATTTAGTATGTTTTTTAAGCCTTTTGAATTACGGGGACATAGGCAGTGTCCTCATAAACCATATTGTAATACCTCTGTCATACCCATGCCATTATACAAATTTGTGTCCTCATAAACCACATAAACATGCACACAATTACATACAAAAAAATACACACACACACATTTTGAATGCATTTTACGAAAACTTAAATTTAACATGCTAATCAAAAATGTATAAAAAATAATCAAATCGGTTAGGCTATAACCAGCCCCATCCAGGGGTTCAATAAATGGAACTTCCAGAACAGCATTAGAATTATAATAAATAGCGATAAATAGAATATAAACGTTAAATAAATGGATAAATAGAGTATAAACTTTTAAATTACCTTAATCTGAGATTGAGAAAGCGATTGGAATGGGAGCATTCAGGTAACGACTGGAATGAAGAGGCGTGTCTACGGTGCGGGGGCGGGGCTACACGCTCTCATCTGAAAACCCACTATTATAGAGACTTAAAGCGACTCACAGGTGTACAGTAATACGTGAGCCACACAGCGCAACCGTTCGCAGAGAAGCGATTAAATGTGTACTATTAAATCAGCGTGAGAAAAAGGAGCGTTTTTGCGCGGTTAGAGTCACATTGGGAGCGTTTCTTTTTTCAGACTACAGCCATGTGATGGCATATGAGTCGAGTGTAATGTAACAATCCCCACCGACGCTTGTGCTGTGTTTGACGCTCAGTGACATGACATGGACGGCGGAGTGTCTCACTGAGAGCAGATGAACTGAAGAACGATGTCGGACCAGGTAAGATCATCGCTTTCCCTTGTGTGTATATATGCCGTGTTTGTGTGGGGGGGTTGTAGGGTCCTAAACAGGTTTGGGATGTTCGCCGGTGTGTGTGAACACACCCTCTCTTCTTCTGCAGCCTTTGTGCTGACTTTGTTTCTGTAGGAGTGATTGTGTTAGAAAATATTCCTGTGCTGAGACAATAATATGTTTATTTCTAATATTATAGTTTAGTGTCCTTGTAATGATAAAAACAGTCAAACATAGCTATATTGATCATTATAATCGCTGTAATTTAATAGTATTTGGAAGTCCTCCTATTATAGTCGAGAATGTATTTGTGATTTGCATACTACTTCAATATTCATGATTAAAATTCAGATTAATTGACTGTTAAGAGCTGGCCTCACCCCAAGCATCATACTATATCCTATTGCCTCACTGTCTGTCCCACAATAAAGTCTATGATTAATTAATTACCTCCTTTCAATTAGTATAATTGGGTGTCTATGTGTGTCTTGCATGTCTGACACCGGATTAGGCGTACTAGGTCCCCAGCACACCTGCAGTGCTGAGGCTATATTAATTACTGTATTAATATTGATGCCAGTTGCCCTTGCGAGCAAACACAGTAAACAGTTTAAGAGCTCTCTTGGCGATTTTGCTTGATGGAGATAGATGGACGAAGCCCTCAACTGCCTTGAGCCTGAGAAAACTCATTACGTCCCTTGTCTTTTTGGACTTTTGGGATGTTTATGCCACTCCTTTAAAGCAAGCGATGCTTATTTATGTGAATGGATGCACAACCCTAAAGTCCCAGAGGATCACAATCCCCCCTTGCACATGGATTGTTTCTATACATTATTCATTTAGATATCATAAGGGCTGCCATTGTACTAGATGTTCAGATTTATCGAGTGAATGTCTTTGCCGCTGATATTTGTTTTTACTCATCTTTGGTTTTCACAGGGTTATGGCTTAACTTTATCAGCTGCACTCCCGCTTCGGAGGGGCAGCACCCCCTTGCCAATCAAGCATCAGCTGAGGCGAGAGGAAGCTGTGTCTGAGGATTATGATTGGACGCCGGGGCTTGATGCGCCTGCTACTCCGCAAATCAGTGTCAGCACTATCCAAGATTCTCCTTCACCGAAACTGCCGCAGCAAAAGTACCACGGACCCCTTCGGATAGTACTACTAGGCCAAAACGGAGTGGGCAAATCCTCTCTGGCACTTTGCCTTGCTGGACTGTCAGACAGATCACTCTCTATAGACTCTGAAACCCAAGCAACCGGTAAAGATTATATTCATACACCCTTCTTATGCTCAGCATCAGGATGCCAAGGACTGTAGTACTATATTTAGATTTGCTTTGGATGAAACACACTTATCACCTCACAGACACCCGAGATCACTAGTGTAAGGCTCTCAGGATTTGATTGGAAAAAGCAGAGTGGGTGCCGTGAAGGCATCCATCTTATTTCAGGTCTTTCATCATCTTGTGTCTTAATGAGGTGGGAGAGAACCTGCAGAGTACTGCGTCTGCACAGACACTTTCTGCACAAACAGAGCATGTCATTTACTAGGGGATAAAGAGCCAATCAGACACACAGACAGGTTTTTTTTTCTCTCTTACCTGAGTTGAGTGTCCTTGTGCATCGATTCTGCACTGGATAAATTATTGTTACGCATCTGTCTCGAGTCCAATTTTGAACTTGAACTTGAATTATAATACATTTGATCCCATGAAATTGCCAGTTTCTGCTCAACTGCAGGAATAAAATTAGATGCTAATTGAACACCAGTGATTTTGTTTTAAGCTTGAGTGTCGGTTTTTAAAAGAAATGTTTTTGTGTGTGTTGTAGACGAGGGTTACCAGCGGCGAGTGACCGTGGATGATGAGGACAGCACAATTTTAGTATATGACAACTGGAAACAGGTGAGTCAAGCACTCTCACAAATGCATAATGGCACGCTGAGGTTTGCTTGTTTTGGATTCTTTATTTTGTGTTTTATTCAGTGGCTTTCAGAATTTGTCGCAGTGCTTACAAGGTGGGAGTGTATCATTAAAAAAAAAACTTGTGCAATTAAGCCAGAACAGCTTACACGCTCTGTTTTAAATTGATTATTATTTTCTAATGAATTGAAGATTATAATATTTTCCCTACTGATTTACATAGAATGTTCAACTTTCAAAATGTAACCAATACTGATGATGTCATCCTAATATATGTAAATTAAATTGTGATTGGTCTTGCCTTCCCTCCGTATGCATAAACATGTAATGCTGTTGATTCTTATATTCACCCAGCAGAAAAGATGCATACTATTGTCATGACAACAGCAAAGTGACTGATGCGACATTTCATTTTTCACAGAACTAAAGTCCAAATTCTAAGCTTGCCGAACACAATTCTTTTGCAGCCTTGTGAATGCTGGTATTTGCTTCAGGAATAGCAAATCTTCTAATCTAATGTCTTAACTGCAGTGTTTGGAAAGCTATTTTGAAACTGTAGTTTGCCAAGTTACAATTTAAACGCAATGTATGATGTCTCATTCTGTTTTCTTGTTCCCTTTGACATGTCGTGGTCTCAAACATATCTAATGAACTAGGATGCTGATTGAGACATACCATATCATAACATACCATACATAACATAGTCTCAGCCTCAGACGTCACGCCCACGGACCGTTGGCTAAACGTCTGATGCATATGGCACACTTATCGGGAAACACTTCAGGAGTTTCAGAGTCCTCATCGGGTTGGTTAGAATATACAGGATTTGCGGGAGACGTGTGTGTCGCGTTCTTTAATGTTCCACCTGGAAACAAAAATGTCGTGGAGCCAAACCCCCTCACGAAAGTAGAAAGCCGTCGTGTTTACAACGGTGACGGCGAGCGCTTATGGGGTCAACTACACACTGGATTTTCAAAAGTATGTGAAATATTTAAAGTTCGCGGCATAGAATCTTTAAAATATGTCCGAGAGATTTACACACCGTTCTGTTATTGTGGTGACATTTCCACGCCCCTAAACATGAAGCGGCACAAAACGAAACGTGATTGGTTGATTTACCTGTCAGTCAAATGGCCACTTGGGCGGACCTTGGCCATTCAAAGCGGCCAAAGTTTCCGGACCTCCAGCCTTCAGTCTGAAGGTCTGGCTCCACGAGACTATACATAACATAACTATTGTGGCTTAGTTAACCTAATATACATAAATTATATTTATGTAAATGCATTCTATGTAGTAAAATATAAACACCTTAGGCAGCATTTAGGCTGTTTAAATAGTTTGTTACAAAACAGCATTTAAAAGGTGTTTAATTAAAATAATCATTGTTTCAAATCTGTATGACTTTCTCTTTTTCTGCAGAATATATTTTGAACGATTTGGTAAACAGTTATGGTTTGCATTGAATTCCAATGTAGGGACAAAAAAAATAAATTAAGATGTCTCAGAGACATGACATTTGGAATAACATAAATTGGAGCACATTTATTATATTATTTTTTTGGTGAATTATTGATAATTGAATTGAACTGCTACATTTACATGAACCATTGCATAAATGTAGGTGTTTGGTGTGAAGTTCTATTAATTGTCCAGGAGCACTCATCATATGACAGTTGTTAAGAAAAAAGAGAGGGAAGGATAGAGAGGTTAACAGAGAAAAGAGGGGATGCAGAGAAATATGAAAGAAATCTGCTCTTGATCTTCTGAGGTTTGTCTGTTGTTTGTTATTTCTGATTCCTTCTACTTTAGGGCAAATTGTTTTCAGTTTCCTGTAATTTGTTCCATTTCTGCTGAGTGTAACTGCCAGGTTTAAAGATCCTTTTACAAGCGTTTTATGTGTACCCTCTATAAAATCAGCCAGGTCCTGGTTTCTTTATTTCACAGTGAATTATGACCTCTCCTTTTCCACTTTAAAAGCCACTTATTCATTATGCCTTTCAGTCATGATTACTGCATTTGCATTGCAGGATTGTAATTTTTCATGCCATTAATATGACAAATCTGGATATACTGTCAAGTAAAGAAAAATATGGCTCTTGCGATTATATTGCACTGTATGTCAAAACAATAATATCATACACTGACATTCAAAAGTTTGGGGTCAATGCAGCTTTTTTAATTAATACTTTTATTCAGCAAAGATGCATTAAAATTGTTAAAATTAAAATTTATTCAAATTAAAATTATTATAAATTTCTGAAAGATAATGTGACACTAAAAACAGCTGAAAATTCAGTTTTATGACAGAAATAAATTTAATTTTAAAATATATTAAAATAGAAAACTGTTATTTAAATTCTAATAATATTTCCAAGTTTTTACTGAAATTTTATTAAATAAATGCAACCTTAGTGAGCAGGAGAGATGACTTCAAAATATTTAAAAAAAATCTTACCAACCTCAAACCCTCTCATCCACTTATTTATCTTGGAAGACTTTCCACTGTAACGTGGCTTTAGGAATTTTCTGAAATGGTCAAACCCAATAATTAATTCACTATGTTATTATGTAGTGTATACTGTTCAGAAAATAAAGCACTTTCTAGTTTGGGTGAAAATATTAGAGTTTCATCTTTGATGCTGACCCTTGTGGGTAGTGTCATCTCAACACGAAGCATCTGTGAGATTGGATTATTTACATTCATCTTCCTCTGGGATTGATGCCTCTCTACTAGTTCTGACCTCACTTGTCTCTTCGCTTATCAATCACCTATTCCTCTTTTCCTGAAGATACAAGAAAGTACAAGCCATTTGACCTTCATAGGACATTCACAGGGGAACAAATACCAATTCGAAAGCCTCTCATGTTGTTGGATTTTATGTGCAATGCATGTATTTCCTCACACCCTCTCATATGACTGTCCAGCATGTAGCGTGGGTGTATCATCCACTCAGAGCTCTGTTTATACTCTGAAATATGATGATCTTTTTGCCTGGAACACACAGATGTATCACAGTGATATCATGAGCACATGCTTGTGATTTTCGTATGAATCACAGATTGTCTTTTCTGTATCACAGCTGACTAGAAATTATTCAAACACCTGTGAATGTTATTCGATATTATCATAGGGTTATGCACAGAGATGTTTAGGGTATTAAGTTGCCTTTGTAGCCGTGTTGAATATTCATATTTATTCAAATCGCTGGGCAAAACTGATTGATTTTGACTGGTCTGTTCTCTATCCAAATGATGTTTGTGTCATCAGATCTCTCCTAAATCAGATGCTGTTTGTTGCGAGCATGAATGTCAATAGTGATGATGCTATCACAGAATGGCAGAAGTTTTGGATTAATTCCAGGGCAGAGAAGGAGAGCGAGAGAGCAGTGGCTGGAAGAACTCCAGACTCCCCCCATTCCATCATTTATCCTTCTCAATCTTTCATTTTTCTCTTTCAAAGCATCCCTCATTTTCTCTGTCTAACCATCCGGCTCTTTTCCTCAGTAGCATGTCGCATCACGTGACCTCTGACCTCACCCATCGAGTTGCATTATATACCCGCCTGGCCCGTTGCCCGGTTGCCATGGTTACCGGTGGTTACAGCAAACAAAAGGATCCCAGATAAACTATGCAGTTATTCATTTTAATTTTATAGATGCAGCGATTCAGCGTTGCCCTTACAGCTTCATGGTTCACTGATTGCTGTCTGTAGCTCATGGATTGATGCTTGATCTTGAAGAATGTTTAGGTTTATTTGAGTAGTGGTTAGAGCTGTACTATTGATTCAATCAAAATCGATATTTCCTTGCACAATAAACTACAACAGACTGGGATTTAATTAAATAAAAATATAGTGTGCGATGCACTGCATACTTCAAAACGAATTAGTGGTGTTCTGTTTTGTCTGTAGTCTACTACAATGAATCCCATGCAGGAGTGTATGTAGCAAGGGGTGATTGGGAAGATTTAAATTTTTTCCTTTGTTAAACCTGTTCAACAGAAATTATGACTATAATAGGGTGAAATTAGGGTTGTCAGAAAATTAAAGTAGTAATCACATTCTGTTCCTTTTGAAAGAATGAATGTGACAACTGTACATTACTGGTAAGATTTTTTTTAATGCTTTTGAAAGGAGTCTTTTATGCAGTTGGTTTGTTCAGGATTCTCCGAGAGTTACAAAAACATTCTGGCTTACATGTGACCACTCAAACAAACGGCCATCTAAAAGCAAACTTAACTCATCTCAAGAGATGGTGTGAGAACAAGATGTGGTTTGCTTAAGAGGAACTCTATCTATTGGCAGCAGAATGCGGGCAAAACATGACTCAAATGCATGAGGCATTGCTCCAAATTGAGTTATTGCTTACCCGTTACACTCTTTTGAATGCAAGAGCTGCTTATTTAATTACTTTATGCCTTTTGTGGTTCGCTTTGATCCAGGAAGCAGCAAACTGAAATGTTAAATGTTTATCAAATTGTGAGTTGAATCACAATGTATAAAGTAATTGCAGTGTGATTGTTTTTGTCCTTATCCTTGTAGTGGGATAAAACGCCCTCTAAGCATTTTTCCCATGTCTGTCTTTAAGACAAAATGTAAGCATTACTAATTAATGGGACAAGTCTTAGGTGATTCAGTGAAAGTCAGCATTTTCCTTATTGTGAAATAAGGTCAGCATATCTGGATGCGGTGAAGGCATTGCAGTAAGTTTACAGTCTGTAATGCGGACTGCAGCATCTCTGTCAACTTACTTTGTTCACTGAACCATGGAGAATTGGAGAGAGACGGTGAATGATCTCATTCTCACACAGTGCTGCATCAGTAGTAGCTGCAGAGGATGCAGGTCTATTTTAGTTCTGTAGCAGATTCACCAGGTTTCCCCAATCTACACCTGACACATCAGCACAATTAGAGCCTGGGTTATGCACAGGCATTCATTCACATGCAAACACACATCGTACAAGCACGCACACTGCCCCAAGTCTAGACTGCCTCGGTTAGCATGGTTAGACTTGAAGTGCTTGTGACAGCGGGGGGAAGAATGGCTTTAATAAGTCATTCTCTTTCCTAAAATAGCACATGGTCAGCCACGTCCTTACGCACTCAAGAACGTATTCCGTCACCTGTTCTGCCATTGGTCGAGATTGGGAATTGTGTCACATGTCGCTGCTCCCTTTTCCGTGTTCCAGCGTGAGTTGGTTCCAGCATGGAGACGTATCAGCATACTCTAACCTGTCTCTGATCACCTGTGTCCAATACATTAGCCAAAAACTCACCTTGAAATCAATTCTGCTTAAATGGGGTGTGAACTGGATTGAATTATTCCATTAGATAATTGAAACTGAAGACTTCAGTTGGTTAAAAAATAAAACGAGGGTTCAGAATAGAGCACTACTTTGCTGTTGTTGTTGTTTTTAGATTGAATATCAAGCTTGTCAACAATATTTGTCTCAATTGTTGTGCATACTGTGGCCCACAATGCAATGGGAACTGAACATTTTTTTCCATTGTGATGAATGAAGAAATGAACTAGAGGGATACAAAATGTTAAGCGTTTTTCTTTTGCCTTTTTTGAATGTAATAAAATGTGTACTATGTAATATGTGCTATTTGTTTATGTATATTATGTACATATATATATATTAGTATAGTTATATATAGGTATTATATTAAGTAAATAAAGTGTTACCCTACTAAAAAGTTATATATTTAAAAATACATATATTTCATACTAAGTATAGTTCAAATCTATTAACAGATTTAATGACGTATCGCTTGAGACTTAAAATGATAGAAAATATATAATTTAACTTTATTTGGAGTACTACTTGCGCACAATGCAAATTTCTTAATATTAAGCCTAAGATGTATGAGGACCGTATGAGCTTTGAATAATATCTGTCTTTAAATGCAAGATATTTAAAGGGTACCTGAAGTGTACTTGCAATAGTTCCACTTTAGCACAATCAAATATACTTCAGTATGTATTTAGTTGGATTTCAGCACTACTTCCGCACAATTAAGGTGCATCAAGTACAAAATTAGTTTTAGCAGACTTTAAGTATAGCAGTTTAGTATACCAAAAGTACAATTGTAGAGTGTTTAAGTAAATAATATGTAAATGTATTTGTAGTATACTTGGCATTAAATAAATATTTCACATGAATTTTAGTATATTTATTTTTTACTAGGGTATGTATGAGTCTCGTTGACTCATCCTCATTTTGTTCCAAACCTGTATGGCTCTCTTTCTGTAACACAAATAATATGTTAAAAGATGTGCACAACAAAAAAGATGTTCGCTCATGGCATTTTTTCAATATAATGTCTGCTGACTCAGGCTAACATTCTGCCTCACATCTGTTCTTTGGAACAGCAGAGGGTGAAAAAATGAATAAATAATGACAGAAATGTCATTTTTGGGGGAATTAACCCTGTAACATTAGCATTCATTTCAAAATAAAACATGCAATGTTGAAAGGTAATGTTTGCATGTTGCATTCTACTTAAAATGCTTACATATTACATACTTGCAAAATATTTTAAGAAAATAGCAAGTGGTATGAACTAGTTTTCCATCCTAAACATAGCCCAGACCAGCTCTAGCCAGCCGTGAACATGGCACAAGATGCTACCAGTTGTTGTCTGATATGTAATGAGCCGGTAGACTGGGGCTATTCGGCTTGGCTATAATTAATAGATTACTTTGAGGTGAAATATTGATGACGTTAAGCGGCTCATATGGTTTTTGTTTACTGGGTAGGGGCCATTATGTGTGTAAACTGACAAGGTGGTTTGGAGTGTTTTTTTCTGTAAATGTGTGAAGTGTACGTCTCTTTATCTCACTCAGAGTGCGTATAGTGTACTGCTGGGAACCTTATGCTTAAGTACAGTGTTCCTCAGCTCAGCCCTAGTGTCGTTATGGACTGTGAGCTTTGTGTAACGTTCATTAGGGAGATGTTTATTCTTTGTTGGTGTGCTTGGCAGAATAAGCGGGCTTTTATTTCTGTGGAGTTGTGTGCGCTTTGTGTTTATAGCAGCAGAATTGGCTTGTTCAGTGGCTGAGAAAGCACTTTTAGATGGGATGGTGGATGTCTGTGTGTGGGCTCTCGGCCCAAATGTGTATGTTTGGGAGGAGGGGATGTGTGGACAGATGGTCTGTGGTGACTTTCTGCAGGGGTGTGGACCTCTTTCTGGTGCACAGACACACATTCAGCACACGGTTATGTCTCAACATCCAATTATCAGACTTGACATTTCCCCCCTACGGAGCAACAAATTAAAGTCTCTTATGCATCCCTCTTCTTCAAATACATTAATTTGTCATATTAACAAAAACAATTATTATTTCTGGATTTTTGTGATATATAATTTATTATTATTTATTTATTTTTAATATAATAATATCTAAATAAGCAGCAATAATTAATGTTATTAAAATAAATATTTAATTATATTAATTTTATTTTGTATTTATATATTTAGTTATAACATGAATATATTTTAATACATTTAATATTAATATTTTTTTTACATGTATATATTTAATAATATAAATGAATACATTATGAATATCATATTTAATATTTTACTTATTTTAATTAATTATTGTGTATACTAATTTGTAGTGCCCTCCATAAGTATTGGAACAGTGAAGACAAAATTGCTCTGTTGGCTGTGGAGTCGAGGCTTTTGCAAATATGATTAAAAGATGAATATGAGCCAAAACTACAGAATGTCACATTTTATTATTAGCTGTTTCAACACATACAGTGGCATGCGAAAGTTTGGGAACCCCTTGCAGAATCTGTGAAAATGTGGATAATTTTACCAAAATAAGAGAGATCATACAAAATGCATGTTATTTTTTATTTAGTACTGTCCTGAGTAAGATATTTTCCATAAAAGATGTTTACATATAGTCCACAAGACAAAAAAATAGCTGAAATTATTAAAATAACCACATTCAAAAGTTTGGGAACCCTTGGTTCTTAATACTGTGTGTGGTTACCTGGATGATCTACGACTGTTTTTTTGTTTTGTGATGGTTGTTCATGAGTCCCTTGTTTGTTCTGAACAGTTAAACTGAGCACTGTTCTTCAGAAAAATCCTCCAGGTCCTGCAGAATCTTCAGTTTTACAGCATCTTTTGCATATTTGAACCCTTTCCAGCAGTAACTGTATGATTTTGAGATCCACCTTTTCACGCTGAGGATGATTGAGGGACTCAAACACAACAATTAAAAAAGGTTCAAACATTCACTGATGCTCCAGAAGGAAACACGATGCATTAAGAGCCGGGGGGTGAAATGCATCGTATATATATATATATTAGGGGTGGCACGATACACAGATGTCACGGTTCGGTATGTACCTCGGTTCGGGGGTCACGGATCGATACAACAGGTACAACAGGAAAATAAACAACAAATCTACTATGCTCGGTTTCTTTTCATTTGCTCTGCATTTAACCCATCCAACGTGCACACACACAGCAGTGAACACACACACACACCGTGAACACACACCCGGAGCAGTGGGCAGCCATTTATGCTGCGGTGCCCGGCGGAGCAGTTGGGGGTTCGGTGCCTTACTCAGTCGCACCTCAGTCGTGGTATTGAGGGTGGAGAGAGCGCTGGACATTCACTCCCCCCACCTACAATCCCTGCCGGCCCGAGACTCGAACCCGCAACCTTTGGATTACAAGTCTGACTCTCTAACCATTAGGCCACAACTTCCCTTAAAGAACTTAAAGAAGCTGAGAGTAAAGGTGATGGACTGGCCAAGCATGTCTCCAGACCTAAACCCTATTGAGCATCTGTGGGGCATCCTCAAACTGAAGGTGGAGGAGCGCAAGGTCTCTAACATCCACCAGCTCTATGATGTCATCATGGAGGAGTGGAAGAGGACTCCAGTGGCAACCTGTGAAGCTCTGGTGAGCTTCATGCCCAAGAGGGTTAAGGCAGTGCTGAAAAATAATGGTGGCCACACAAAATATTGACACTTTGGGCCCAATTTGGACATTTTCACTTAGGGGTGTACTCACTTTTGTGGCCAGTGGTTTAGACATTAATGGCTGTGTGTTGAGTTATTTTGAGGGGACAGCAAATTACACTGTTATACAAGCTGTACACTCACTACTTTACATTGTAGCAAAGTGTCATTTCTTCAGTGTTGACACTTGAAAAGATAATAAAATATTTACAAAAATGTCAGGGGTGTACTCACTTCTGTGAGATACTGTATCAATGTATGTATCTATCTATGTATCTATCTATCTATGTAGAATAGAGAATTCTATTCTATCTATCTATGTATCTATCTATCTATGTGTCTGTCTGTTTGTCTGTCTGTATATATGTGTGTATATATATAATATATTAGGGGTGTCCTCGACTAAGGATTTTCATAGTCGAATCAGAAGTTTCAAATCTTGCCGATAGTCGAATCATATGTTTGGAGGCGGGGCAAAATACACTACCAAGAGTTAAGTCAGACATTCCATAATTACTGACGTTAAGACACAGGAAAATGTGTAACGGACGCCTCGCAGATACAAACGGGGTAAATAATGTTTTGTGTTTTGATTAAAAGATAGTTAACATTAACCTTTACACTATGTGCACTATGGACACTTACACACACTGCTGCGTGTGCACAATCTCACAAAAGACTCAGCAATATATGTATGTTTACATGCTCATGCACTACAAATCATCCTGCACTGTTCCCCAACCAGCTGCTGACTCAAATGTCTCTCTTTGCACATGTACAGTATTTGTGAAGCATTCGTATAGTTGTATTTTTTATCCTTATTCTTTTAGTTTGTATAGGGTAAATACTTATATATATATATAGTATACTTATAGTTAAATCTGTCAGTAGGTTAGTAGTGTATAGGTTTATAGTGTTTTTTACTTCATTGTTGTATGTCTGTATTTATGTAGCACCGTGGTCCTGCGAGACACAACATTTCGTTCCACTGTATGTCCCCACATGTAGCGGAATGACAATAAAGCTCAACTTGACTTGACTTAAACGTCAGTGAAACCCTAAGAATTCACAACATTTTTTACAATAGTGCTCTCATTATAACATTATGTATATAACATGTTTTGCATTTCGGTTTTGAGCTGCACACGCCGAAGATGATTATGATTATGGAAAGTGAAACTTAAATCTATAGGGGTGGTTGGATTTATTCACGCACATTAAAATATTTATTTAAAGCTTCTTTCTTTTCAGATTCTTATTTACAGCATTATCATAATAAGGTGTATATTATTTGGGAGAAAACCAGTAGTCCTATGTGAAATCAGACATTTGAGCACACCCATATAGCCAAAATGACATGGTCATAACACCCCGCGAATATTCAACTGTGAGTCAAATCAGGCTCCTCCTATCGAAGCATCAAATCGTCGACTATTCGGGGTCACCCCTAAAAAAAAAAAAAAAAAAAAAAAAAATATATATATATATGGGTCAATATCACTGTAGGGTGCCTTTTGGTGTCCCGTACATAACTCATTTGCCATGATAACATAAAAATGACTGTGAAAGGGTGTGCTATATTAGGCTAAGTTTTTATATTCATGACAAAAGCATTAATTGGCTCTTTAGATAAATTTTCTAGATTTTTTTTTTTTTCTTTTTGTGTAAAAGGATGTGTGTTATTTAGCTATGTCCCATGCACTGCTCATTAAATTTGAATGATTTATTATTATTATATTATTTTTTTAAAAACCTGTTTAGGAAAGGGACATCATACCTTTCAGAAAATATAATTTGCATATTAATTTTGCAATGAAAATGTATTTAACAGTAATATGACAGGATGGACATATCTTATGGTTTATGCTTCGAATAATGGCCCATAATTATCTAAAAAAAATGTGTGGGAGCTCAGCTAATATGTTTCTATAGTACTTTGTCTACTATTTATGATATAACAAAGCGAATGGGAAATTAAAACCAAAATGTTTGAGTATTGTGAGGGTTGAAAGGCACTCTTTGGTGATATTGGCCCATTTATTTCATATACTTCATTTTCTCAAGAAAGTTTATCTTGTTTCAAAGATGGTGAAAAAAGGTGAAAAAAGACTAAAACACTGATGAAACGAGGGGGTTTTGTTGTGTATTCTCTGTATTGGCTCGTTGACCAGGATCTGGCCTGATTTCTGTGTAATCTGTCTTCCTGTGCCAAACGGGGCCGGAAGAAGGTGTGTTTGTGTTAAATCACCCAGTATAGAAAGTACACAGTTCCTGGGAATGAGTTTATGGTGGGAAATGAGTTGAGGGATATTTTAATGCTATGTTTTGCCCATGTTCTAATCTGCTTTGTGACCTCCTATGAACTCATTTTATTCTCAACCAAAGGCTTAACCACAGCAACAGAATGGAGAGAAACAATTTTAGGGTTTTAAAGCTGGAGTGGATCATTTCTGTACCACTGGTAGCACAAAAGGGAATTGAAAAGAAAAAAAAAAATTCCAAATGACTGTTCATCTTCAGTAGAGCTGTACAGCTTGTGAGCCATGAGTTCCCTCTGGATTTTTCTCTTGGGTTTTTAGCGGTTTTGGATTTATGAGTAAAAAGATGTCTGTGGTTAACATTATATTAGGAGACTTTCTAATGTATTGCAGAAATGACACACAATCATACCTTAAACATAAACCTTTAAGCCAAAGTTATTTGTTAAACATAATACAGATTACACCTACTATGATATGACTTAACATGCTTGATGATTAGAATAACCATTTCAGTCCTTATGCAACTTTTTAGCATCTTGTGTTTTTAAAACCCCAGTGATAAGTAATGCTAACCACATATCTACTAATTAGAAAACCAACTTTAAAGAAAAAATCATTAAAAGGGGAACTTAAGAATTCTAGGTTGGCTTACAAATTGACATCATGACTAAACGGGCTCTTAGTGAGTTCCAGTCATGTCAGAATGATCATATGTATAAACTGAGCACACATGAACACTTTAATGTCTTAATTGCTATTGGCAAACTCATTACTTCCGCTCTTGTGTTCCTGTAGCTGAAGCAGTAGAGCATGGTGCTACCAACAACTATGGGTTCATTTTCCAGGGAATGCATCAACTGATCAAATATATACCTCAAATGCAATCTGAGCTACTTTGGATAAAAGCGTCTGGCAAATGCTTTCTGGGTGTCATTTAAAAGATGAATTGTTATTGATTATTATACGTTGTGATGTATGATTAATATTGATCTGGTACCATTTAGTTTGTACATAATTTATATACTAATGATGAAAATAGCAAGAAACTTGCATCCACTTCTTTTGCTGGTCTATAGACCCTTTTTCTGTTAATAAACATTGTGATGTTTTTCTGTGGGCGGAGCTTAGGTGGAGGCAGAAAGATTTCCCTGACCGCTTCACTAACGCTAGCTATGAAGCTTGTTAGTTTTTTTTTTTTTTTTTTAACAATGACTGGAGAAAATCCGATTTTACCTGCTTATGTAAGGTCACTCACTGTCCGGGACCACGATTGTATTTGAAAACGTTAACTTTAACGGACGAAACTTACAATTATAAATGATTAAACATATAAATCGTCAGTTTGTTGTTTTACACACGTGCACACAGACATTATATTTCATACAAGACATAGTCGTGAGATGCATAAGAAATCTTTAGATGCACCCATAACAACAAAAGACAATACTTTATTGAACCTTTTCTGATAAGAACTGTATTTTTGACGATCGTTTCTGTCTAGTTCACTCAATAAAATATACAGCATCAGTGACACCTAATGTACATATTTTGCTGTTCATTAATTTGAATTAGCTCTGAAAAAAAGAAAGATATATAAAATGTTGTTTTGAGAGTCCATTTTACTCTGACCAAAATCATTTATAGGCACTTAATGTTGCCATTACCACTAACAGAGAAATACTGGAAACACTACAGTGTTTAGACTGTAATTCAATCTACAAATTGTTTACTTATAATGGTCTCTTCACATTAAAATGCAACTTTGCCGGTAAGTTACACACTACAGCTTTAAGCAAGATCAGTTTAAACAATCTGCTCAATGTGAGATATTTTGTTCTTAATTAAGTCGTTTTGCAACATAATAAACACAAAATGAATCTTCCTGACACAGACAAGGAGTTCATAACAGTAAATGTGTTTATACAAAAAGCGCCATGCCATGTAGATGAACATTTAGCTGGATTAGTGAGCATAATTTAATTAACCTGCTGTTATAGGGTGTAAATATAGTGAAATTTAGACCATTTTAGCATTTATTAAGAGTGCTGGATTTAATAATCTAAATCTGCACGAGGACAAAAAAGCTGGCAGGCATATTTGCTGACAGCATGGCAGGGATTTATATGTATTTGTGTGTTTCATGACTATAATCACATGCGTACCTGCATGTGTATACTCAGAGCCATTAAAAGCTATGATTTTGTGTGTATACCTGGCCACGAAAGGGCAGACATGGGCCTGTACTGCAGCGGAAGAGTTGTATGCTTTCAACTTGTTTCTCTGATGGAAAGATCTTTTCCTTTGCCCGTCTGGCCCCAGGGAGCCCTTCCATCACAAGGAGCACTATCGACCATGTCATGCTGTCTTCATCGCTCATCAAGATACGTGTCCGCTCCTCGAAGGAGACGACCTCCTCCCCGTGCCCTTCCTGTGTGGGGTTGTGGCAGGTGGCCGAGCCCCCCTTTCCCATCCTGCTTCCGCCCCACTAGACTCTTCCCTTCCAGAGAAACTCTGTGTTTCTGTGGTTGTGTGAATCTCACGCTCCGGGGCCGAGTGCGATTGGCTCGGCTGCAATGCGAATTTTTTAGGCAGCTTTCCAGAGGGCTGGAATTCGCCTTTGGGGAGTCAGAGATGTAGGACACAGGCTTTCCATCTATTTATCTGTTCCTCTTTCTATTTAGGAGATGAAATAGGAAGTGGTCCATAGGGGATGGGCATTTTCTTTCTTCTCTCAATTCATTAAAGATGGAGCGACAGCGCCCTGCCATAGCTGTCACCAAGAGAAAGGCAGACCCCAGTGTGGCTGTACTTTAGCGCTGTAAAGTGTTTGTGGTGATGTGCCATGACGTTCTCGGGGGGGGTAGGCGCTTGACTGAGGCATCTGCTGCCATTTTGAACACACCTGAGCTCTGCAGTGGCAAAACTATGAGCTGGAACAACAACAAAGCCGTCGAAGATTTGAGGTTATCCTCCTTAATTCCCAGTAATCCTCTTTTTCATGGACACAAACACTACTGAGCTGCACTCAAGCAAAAACTGTCCTCCTCTTAAGGTCGTTCACACCAAGAATGATAACGATTAATGGGGTAGTTCACCCAAAAATGAAAAAAATCTGTCAATAGTTACTCACCCTCATGTTGTTCCAAACCCGTAAGACCTTCTTTCATCTTTGGACACAAAAAACAAAAAGAACGACTTTATTCAACAATACTTCTCTGCATCACCCTATAGCAACATTTTGGAGAGTATTGCGATGCATGCACAATTTTCTTGCACGTGTTCTTTGTACCTTTCTGGTCCTTGATCGTGGTAGTGCCCTTGCTGTCTATGGAGGGTCAGAAAGATCTCAGATTTAATAAAAAATATCTTAATTTATGTTCTGAAGATGAAGAAAGGTCTTACAGGTTTGTTACGACATGAGTGAGTAATGACAGATTTTTTTATTTCTTTTTTTTTAACTATCCCTTTAAAGATATCAGCGTCCACACATATTCTGTTCTGTTTATGCGAGCTGCACTAATGTCATCTGCCACTTTAAATGCTTGAGCTTCTTAAAATCGAGTTTCTAGTGATATCGTTCCTCTGTGATAGTGGTGTGGACTTTCTTATTCTCATAGAAACTTTGTCATTATAGTTTATTCTTGCTGCTAACAGGCCTTTACTGACCTGCAACAATAATCATCTAATGGTTTATAAATAATATGTATATGGAGCACTGAGTCTTCATGGTTGAGTGATGCTGTAATTCGTCTGTCTGTGTTTGGATTTGATTGACAGGAGCTGTCCACTCTGCAGTGTGAGGTGTGCATCCTGGTGTTCTCGTTGACGGACAGGCGTAGCTTCCACCGGATCGCTCAGCTCCGCCTACTGTTGAGGGAGACGCTGCCACACACCCCCATCATCCTAGTGGGCAACAAGAGTGACCTTGTGCGCTCCCGTGAGATCAGCACAGAGGGTAGGCTTGTTTTTAATCTACGTCCTTGAGCTACAGATCCCATAATTCAACTCGATTTGCTGCATAGCTGGTGGAGATTACTGGGAATTAAAGGAACAGGGTCAAATGGAAGATTAAAGTTTTATTGTAAATGAAACCCTATGAACACAAATACAGAAAGACAGAGAAAGGAGAGAGACAGTAATAGTAATATGCTATATAAATAGAACACAAAGACCAATTATAATTATTTATACCACCATTATTTAGATATAAGGAAAAGGACCAATTTGAATTGGAGATAGAGATATTAGAATTACATCACTGTCAATTATATACTGGGAACATTATAGCCATTGGTTTAACGGTAAGAATAGTCCAAACATTTTTAAATCTATAATTATAAAAATCATAGAAATTAATTTATGATACACTGCTGTTGAAAAACTGGGGTCAGTTTTTTTTTTTTTTTTTTTTTTTTTTTTTTGTTGTTAAAGAAATTAGGCTTCTATTCAGCAAGGACACAGTAAATTGATCAAAAGTGACAGTAAAGAGCTGACCAGATTTTTTTTTTTTTGCACTGTGCTGCTGAATGTGTCAAGTGTAGTCTTATGAGATTTTGAATGTCAAACACAAATCAATGGGACATTTTTAAATTCCCTAAAAAGTATAAAAATGGATTAACTAGAAAGAGTGCAAAGGCTAAAATAAAACAAAGTATAAATGGAGCTTATTAATCTTTCTTTCCATTGTGATGATGTACATCTGAGTTAAATGTATTATCGGAAAAGAAAATATAGGGCTTGGAGTCAATTTTAGGAAAGAGGCTGGGTTTAAGCAGTAAACGATTGGAAAAGTCTGGCATACGTCACCAGAGGATGACTTGAGACATTTTGATAAAGATGATAATGGGAACACTTTAGTATAGGGACCAATTCTCACTTTTAACTAGTTGCTTATTAGCATGCCTATTATTAACACATTATCAGTATTTCAAACGTATTAGTACTTAAATTCTGCATGATCATATTCTACATCCCTAATCCAACCCAATACCTAAACTTAACAACTTCCTTACTAACTACTAACAAATTGGGTGTTTATTGAGGCAAAAGTCATTGTTAATGGTTTGTTAATAGTGATAATTGGACCTTAAAATAAAGTGTGACCATAATAACAAAACATGCATGGATCAATTGTTCACAAAAAGAACATGCATTTTAGAAAACAGAGGAATTCTCATTTCATCATGAAAATAAGCTGAAAATTGTGGGAAAATAAGAATAAAATGTATGAGTAATTTCAATACAGTAATTTAGAGTACAGATCATATAATTCAACAGGTATTTTGTCCACACAAGGCTCCCTGTAGTCCACCTCTGTCTCTCACACTTGTGAGTCATCTATATTAACCTTGCTGCTATGACTCAGCTTTTGTCTAAATGCTATCTCCATCTGGCTGTATTTATATAAGGGGCTTCATGGATTCCTGGCAAGAAAAATCACTCAGCTTATCGGCATGAGCAGGTGCTGCTAGGAGATGTGCATTCGTAAAGTGGGCACATTGTCCATTTAGGGCTGTTATGGAATATATTGCTGGTGTTGTCTCAGCAGGGCAGAATGTAGTTCAACTCAGTTTAGTTTCTGCCACTGCATTTTAATCAAACGGATTTCTTTACCTACAATGTATTTGAAAATGGTCTAACTATTTGAAAATGTGTAAAATAGCCAACACATGGGAGAGTGATTGCTTACAATTTAAAATGATATATATAAAAAAAGTGTGTGTGTATCTTTAATATTACACAAAAATAACCAGAGAAAATACAAAATGCAGTTTTCAAATAATGATTTAATTTATTAATGGAAAAAAGCTGTCCAAACCTGCCTGGCCCTATGTGAAAAAGTAATTGCCCTCTAAATCTAATAACTGGCTGTGCCACCCTTTGCAGTAACAACTGCAATCAAGCGTTTGCGATTACTGGCAATGAGTCTTTCACATCGCTGTGGAGGAAGTTTGGCCCACTCTTCTTTACAGAATTGTCTTAATTCAGCCACATTGGAGGGTTTTCGAGCATTTGTTTAAGGTCATGCCGCAGCATCTCAATCGGATTTAAGTCCGTACTTTGATTTGGCCACTCTAAAACCTTAATTTTGTTTTTCTTGAGCCATTCAGAGGTGGACTTGCTGGTGTGTTTGGGATCATTGTCCTGCTGCATAACCCAAGTGCGCTTAAGCTCGAGGTCACAAACTGATGGCCGGACATTCTCATTCAGGATTTTCTGATATTCATGTTTCCATCAATTATGGCAAGTCATCCAGGTCCTGAAGCTGCAAAGCAGCCCCAGACCATCACACTACCAACCACCATGTTTGACTGTTGGTATGATGTTCTTTTTATGAAATGCTGTGATGGTTTTACGTCAGATGTAACGGAACACACACCTTCCAAAAAGTTCAACTTTTGTCTCATCAGTCCACAGAATATGTGCCCAAAAGTCTTTGGGATAATCAAGATATTTTTTGGCAAATGTGAGATGAGCCTTTGTGTTCTTTTTAGTCAGCAGTGTCTTTTGCCTTGGAACTCTCCCATGGATGCCGTTTTTGCCCAGTCTCTTTCTTATTGTTGAATCATGAACACTGACCTTAATTGAGGCAAGTGAGGCCTGCAGTTCTTTAGATGTTGTTCTGGGTTCTTTATTGACCTCCTGGATGAGTCGTCGTTGTGCTCTTGGAGTAATTTTGGTAGGCCGGCCACTCCTTGGAAGGTTCACCACTGTTACAAATTTCCTCCATTTGTGGATAATGGCTCTGACCATGGTTCACTGGAGTCCCAAAGCCTTAGAAATGGCTTTATAACCCTTTCCAGACTGATACATGTCAACTATTTTGTTTCTCATCTGTTCTTGAATTTCTTTAGATTGCGGCATGATGTGTTGCTCTTTAAGCATGCTTCACTTTGTCAGACATGTTCTATTTAAGTGATTTCTTGATTCAACAGGTCTGGCAGTAATCAGGCTTGGGTTTGGCTATTGTAGCATGTAACGTGTTTAGCGTGTCACACTAGCGTAACATTCAATATGGGCCAATTGATCAGAAGAAAGGTGCGACTGCTGGAGAGAGGAAGACAACACAGCAGGTGAGTGAACAATCAATACAAAGTCTTGTTTTCTGATTCAGTTTGATTTTGTATTAAGAAAAAATGTACTCTTTAGCTTTTTGCTCAAAATGTGTATCACATAGGTAAACAAAGGACAATAAATTATAATATTATCCACACTCTTGTTGGGTTTTTTACAGGTACGTGGACTCAGTTTTGGACAGCAGTTTGAACACTTTTGACTCAATTGGAAACAGATTCTCATACACTTATGAATAATAAAATAAAACTCTTGCAAAAATTCAACACTGTGTCAGATTCCTTGTAACACAACAAAATGAAAGAAAAATATTGTGACCAATAACTTGAATACCTCAAAAAATGTAATCAAATAGACAATTAATCTGATTCAATATACAGAATGAAGTTCTGAATTTTCACTTTCAGTTGCAAATGAATCACTTTCTCCTCAAAACTCAATAGTGAAGTGAAGTGACATACGGCCAAGTATGGTGACCCATACTCGGAATTCGTGCTCTGCATTTAACCCATCCAAAGTGCACACACACAGCAGTGAACACACACACACACACCGTGAACACACACCCGGAGCAGTGGGCAGCCATTTACGCTGCGGCGCCCGGGGAGCAGTTGGGGGTTCGGTGCCTTGCTCAATGGCACCTCAGTCGTGGTATTGAGGGTGGAGAGAGCGCTGGACATTCACTCCCCCCACCTACAATCCCTGCCGACCCGAGACTCGAACCCGCAACCTTTTGGATTACGAGTCCGACTCTCTAACCATTAGGCCACGACTTCCCAATAGTCTGTCCAATGTGAATCAGAGGCTCAAGATTTGACAAAGTAATTCAGTTAACCTTAGTTCATGAATTGAATAGATGAGTTCAGAGAGCTGTTGATTCTTTTAGAATAGTTCAGGATCACAATTAATGTCTTTCGTTGAGAAACCAAAAAGGAAAAAAATAGAAAAAACAAGATTATCTCAATGAGTCCAAGTCCCGTTTGTCAAAAAGTAAAAGAAATAATCTATGGTGTTATTTTACTGCCAAATGTTGAGAACACATTTTTGTATTTCTGTTAACCTGTTAATATAATGCGCGAGCGTGAATCTCCCCGCATGCGGATTTCCTTCTAGCACAAAACTGCACTTAAAACGTGTCTCTCCTCTCGCTCAAGTGTGCGTGTGCGCGCTCAAACTTTATCCTGTACACTCGCACATCTCTCCGTGCTCTTGCGCTAGATAGGAATTATTTTCACACCTGGATTAAACGTCAAAATTTATCAGGCAATCAGATTTTTCTACGACTGACCCGATGAAAATACTAGGCCTACATGAAGAGGGAACTGATCCTGGAATTTCTCTACAATTTAATAATATTTAGTCATATCAAATGTATATTAGAAATGGCTAGGAATCGGGTGCTTGGATGATTTCTAAAATAAAAAAAAATAACCTAGTTTGTCTAATCGTTTGGTCAAACCTCTCTGAGCGATTTATCTCATTCTCATTTATCTCAACTCATTTGCTCTCCATGTTATGGATACAGAAGACCATAAGCAGGTAATGTAATTGCATGGCATTGTAATTTTGGTAACACTTTCTATGAAGCCGTATTTATAATACATTAGGGTATTTTAAGGCACTATAATGAATGCATAATGCATTATAAAAAACCTTATAATATGTTAATACATCTTATGAATATTCATAAGAACAGTTTTAATGTATTATAATATTTACTTATTAGTGGTTATAGCTTTTAAGAATATGATGATTTATAACACCGTGAACACGTTGCATTCACTTAAGTTACAATGGATTATATTTCTCATAGTAATAATGCATTATACGTCTCGTATCTTGCCACCTTTCTTATGCTACTTTACCTAAAGCCATAAATTACCACTTATAGGTATAGTAATAATAGTATTTTTTTCTTCTCTCAAACAGATCAGATATCAGATCAGATTGCTTTGAACTACCAGTTTGATTATTTTGATGGTACCCTTTAGACAGCTGTTGTTAAGTAACTCTGCAAGTACGTCAACATTCTACCTATCCTAACCTTAACCTAAGCCTACTAGTACTCTCATGAGAGTTAGTTGACACGTAGTTGAAAAGTTGCTTATAGTCAATAGACTAAGGGGACATCAAAATAAAATGTAACCTAACATATAAACATTGCATTTTTTTTTCAGTTGAAATTATTAACTAGCTCACATCAAAATTAATATTAGCCTCACAGGGAACACTCAAATAACACTTCACACCTAACCACTTACAAGATGTACTGTAGTAAGATACTATGCAGATATTAAATAATGTCAAGATGCATAGTCCATTATCAATGTAAAAGTATATTTAATATGGTGTTCATTGTTATAATTAATCATAATCTTAAAAGTTATAAGCACAAATGTGTAAGCGTTATGTATTATATTATAATTGTTATGACAATTAGACAGTATAATATATTATAAGGTGTTTTTGTAATGCATTATGCATTCATTATAATGCCTTAAGAATACCCTTATAATTTATTATAAATATGGGCTTCATGGAAAGTGTTACCGTAATTGTTTTGTTACATTTTGGACTGCACTGATTTATAAAGTGTAAATGTCTTAAACGTTTGTAAATAGATAGCTGTTTTTATACAGTCTATGATAGATACTCTGTAAAAAGTGAACAGTTGGATCAACTTAAAAAAAAAAATCTATTGGTAACACCTAAAAAAAAAAAACAGGTAAAGGTAATGAATTAAGTTGGAAAAAAATATTAATAAAATATTTTTTAAGTGTTACCAACATTTTGTATTTAATACTAATAATAATCAATAATCAGTTTTGTGTAAATTAATGGTTAATAAACTAGTGTTTTGTCTAGTGGTTTTTAAAAGTAATACTTCAATTAAAAATAGTAATAAAGTCTAATTTACTTGGCCTAATGCCATCCCTTAACATTTCTGGACACCATTTACTTGCATAGCATAGACCTACAGAGCTGATAATTTATTCTTGAAATGTTTGTACATGTTCAACAAGAGAATAAAGTCATGCATATCTTGGATGGCATGGGGAGAATGTTTTAAATTTGGGTAAACCCTAATGCTCATTGTGCTTCTTGTGTACCCACCAGGTTATGTTGGGAAGGGCAAGCAAGGTGAGCTCCGTGGAATTTACTCAGAAGCAATGCATCCGGGATTTTGCAGTGTCCACTGCATGCAAGTCTATTGTGCTGAATGAATGATTTTACATAATTTGATTAATCAGAAATAAAATAATTTACCCACCCTAAGATTTCAAATTAATACATTGATTTGTGTAACATGTTCTGAAGAACATTAGTCTGTCATTTGCTGTAATTTGATTAAAAAAAATGTGCAATACAGGCAAATTGTAACTACATTTTCTTAACAGTACTCAACATTTTCTTTATGTATCACACATTTACCTCCTAAGTGCAATTCCATCTCACTTTAATGTTCTTTGGTAGGCTACTGTAGAAGAATTGTAGAAGTAAAATGTAATATCCAGAAATATGCTTAAATTAGCTGTCACCATCACTAAGCATGGAAAAACGTGTGAAGACGTGATTTCAATGTTGACAGTGAATGGTATTGGACACACAGAATAATGACAACACTAAGAATTTCATTTTAAACTACTATGAAAATGCGTTATATTTATGTCATTTTAAACTACGATGAAATCCAGCCTATTTGCGGCATAAGCTCCTCCCACTTGCTGGTCTCCGGGCTGCAGCGATATCTACTTGCATTTAATCAGTGATTTCTTTCCGATTCTTCCTTAACGTGCATATATTATTGGCTTTTATTCCTTCTTTCATTTTATTTTCACTGGTAGCCTGGGTTACCCGGGTTACACTATAGTGAAATGTAACTCAGCTTTCTAAAATAATGTGGTTCTTTCATGATGTAACAGTAGGGGGCAATAAAATTTTCACGTAGGGCCAGGTAGGGACAGCTTTTTTCCCTTAAATGAAATCATTTAAAAACTGCATTTTGCATTTATTTGCATTATCTTTGTGTAATATCAAAATTTGTTTGATCTGAATCTTTTAAGTGTGACAAGTATGCAAAAAAAATTTTTAACAAAAAGAAAAGCAGGAAGGGGGCAAAAACCTTTCACTGCACTGTATATATGATTGTCTGCAGAATTTCAGTTAAATTCAGTTCAGTTAAATATTCAGTATTGAACATTTTAATGAGAAGTAATCAAAAACTCTATAAGGGGCACGTTTCCCCCTCAGTGTAAATTGGCTTAATGTGTCTGGTTGATTCCATAGTTGTGCTTGCATCGCTCGCTGTCTCTCTCTCTCTCCTCTTCTCATCTGTTTGCCATGCTTGGCATGTTTGGGACATTTTTTTTTTATGTTTGGTCTGTATTATCTCTCACCCACAATGTGCTGGTGTTACTATCTTTATGTGTGTATACGTGTGCCAATGCTGGTACGTGCACTCACATTCTCTCTCTCACACCTTTCTTTCTCTAATTCTCTCCTTCTCTTGCGTGGTGAAGTGAACCCCCTGTGCAATGTGTTTGCAGGACTGTGATAAGGAGGATAAGGAAGCTTAGTGTGTTGTAATCATTAAGAAAATGGTGTGCTGGCACTTTCATTTATTAGAGCTGATAACAGGATGGTTCCACGGGAAGGATGACATCAGAGGTGCTCTGTTCTTTTGGAAAATTACATCCAGTATAAGCTGCATTCTTCTGATTATTTCACTTTGCTCATCCACCATAATTATGAACAAGAACAGGGCAATGTAAAGGCAAATCTAACATCTGATGACATTTATATGGTGGCCAAAATATTAGAACACTATTTTCATCAGCTAAAAAAAGATTTTAAGTCAGTTATTTCTATATTTTGCTGTATTGTGTCAGTAGGAAATATCATCCATGTCCAAACGTTCATTTTGCCATTAATTGTAATAATGGTAGGTCTCTTGAATCATCTTGGATACATTGCCACAGTTCTTCTGGATTTAGTCTGTCTCAGTTTGTTGTGTTTCTTCATGTCATTTCAGACAGACTGGATGATGATCAGATCAGATCTCTGTGTGGAGCGCTGGCTGTTGTCAGACACACATCTCACTGGATTATTACATGGCAAAATCAATGTTTGGAAATGTAAACTGATATTTCCTACTGACACAATACAGAAAAAGATAGAAATAACTGACCTAAAACCAATTTTTTTAGCTGGTGAAAATACTAGTGTTCTAATAATTGTGGCCACCACTGTATATATTTATATAGATGTATGTAATCCATATACGTATGGATAAAGTGATTAATAAGAGCTCTTGAGCGACAAATCAGCATATTGATTAGAATAGAATTATTTTAGCATAGAAATATTTCTGAAGGATCATGTGATTCTGAAGGCTAAAGTAGTGGCTGCTGAAAATTCAGTTTTGCATCACATGGAATAATGTTTCATTATTTTTCTTTACTCTATATTTGATCAAATAAATGTGAGCCTGGGTGAGCATAAGATAACTTCAAAAACAAAAATTGACAGATTCCCAAGATTTTACTACGTTCACTTTTAGTATTGTCCTGAAAGAAGAAAAAAATGTGATTTGAGCTACAGATACAATAGTTAAGATACTGTTGTGTGCAGATTTCAGAGATGATGGTCTATTGCTATTCATGCAAAACATAGGAAATAGCTGCCTGAGAATGTTACTGAGATGACTACAGAGTGCCTTTAAAAAGACTTTGAGACATAGCTGCAGAATTTGAATGAATCATGCATGTCAGGAGCACAAACGAGGAACGAGGTATGCTCCAAAGTTTAATACTTTTAGGCTTAGGGGTATATTAAAGTCTTTCAACCCTAAGTATGAACAGTAGGAAGCACCACTAGTGAGCACATAAGATGGGTGTGGCAGGGAGAAAAGGACCTTGTAGGAAGTGCAGAGGACAGTTATGCGGACACATCTGTGCTAAGCATATTTATTCCTCTGGGTGCTGCAGCCAGTGTGGTTATCGATACGGAAATATTCTGAATCTCTTTCTGTATGCATCTGTCTTCCTGTCTCCGATACAAACACATGAGCGCACCCACTCACTATGTTCTCAGCTTCATGTAAATGGGTTTAATTTACATTGTGTATTTGCGAGTCAGCTATTTGATGCTGACATTCAAGCCTTATTTAAACAGGCACACCGACACTGGATGTGTACATGCTTTGAGGTCATACAGACTAAATCACTGAAACAGAGACACCCAGCCTTATGCTGGAGAAGATGAGTCTATAGCCATAAATTAAATTTACAACTCTGAAGGACCGTAATGCTACACACATGTGATAAATCTCCTGTGTGCTGTGCCAGAACGAATGGGTACCCCTTCAGTTTTGTTAAGATAACAGGGTCAATCATTTTATAGGGGTCGTATCTGATGTTTTATCATTTATTTGTTTCACTTAAGTCTATTTATTTTTCCCCACCTCAACCCTCTCAAGAGCATTCAATTTAACCTCTGTCCCTTATCATTTTTTCCATTTAATCCTAAGAAACTTTGGCATATATACTCCTCTCTCGCTCTCTCTGTGTGTGTGTGTGTGTGTGTGTGTGTGTGTGTGTGTGTGTGTGTATGTATGTATGTATATATATATATATATATAATTATTTTATTTTATTTATTTATTTTTTTTTTTGACTTTCATGAGCTGTAAGGTCTAATCGTCAAAATTAAAACTAAAAACTTTTAAAATGTTTTACTTTACATGTAATGACTCTAGAAAATATGAAAGTTTCACTTTTTGAAATGTTACCTAAAAAAATGAACTCTTTCACGATATTCTAATTTTTTGAGATGCACCTGTATGTGTGTATATACATATACATATATAGTCATGGCCAAAAATATCGGCACCCTTGGTAAATATGATCAAAGGCGGCTGTGAAAATGTATCTGCATTGTTAATCCTTTTGATCTTTTATTTAAAAAATTAACACACATCTAACCTTTCATTGGATAATAAGAATTTAAAATGGGGGGAAATATCATTATGAAATAAATGTTTTTCTTTAATACACATTGGCCACAATTAACGACACCCTTTTATTCAATACTTTTTGAAACCCCCATTTGCCAGTTTAACAGCTCTAAATTTTCTCCTATAATGCCTGATGAGGTTAGAGAACACCTGACGAGATCAGAGACCATTCCTTCATCCAGAATCACTCCAGACCCTTTAGATTCCAGCTCCATGACGGTGCTTCTTTTCTTCAGTTCACCTTACTCATTTTCTACAGGGTTCAGGTCAGAGGACTGGAATGGCCATAGCATAAGCTTGGTTTTGTGCCCAGTGACCCATTTTTGTGTTGTTTTTGAGGTTTATGTTTGGATTATTGTACGGTTGGAAGATCCAAACATGGCCCATTATAAGATTTCTAACAGAGTCAGACACTTATTGATTTTTTTATCTGTTGGTATTTGGAATTCATGATGCCATGTGTCTAAACAAGATGTCCAGGACCTCCAGCAGAAATATAGGCCCACAACATCAAAAAAATACAGCAGTATATTTCACTGTACACATGGGGTACTTTTTATCCCTGTGTTCACCAAACCCATCTTGAGTGTTTGCTGCTAAAAAGATAATTTTTTAGTTTCATCTGACCATGAAGCCAGTCCCATTTGAAGTTCCAGTCGTGTCTGATAACTGAATATGCTGGAGTTTGTTTTTGGATGAGCTTTTTTCTTGAAACCCTCCCGAACAACATGTGGTGATGTAGGTGCTGTTTGACAATTTTTTTTTTTTTTTTTAAGGTTTTCTGACCCAGAGACTCAACTATTTTCTGCAATTCTCCAGCTGTGGTCCTTGCATTAGGATGATATAGACACACGTCCTCTTCTAGGCAGTTTCGTAACATTTTCTGTTGATTGGAAATTCTTAATTATTGCCCTGGGAATTTTGACTGTTATAGCTCTTTTCTTAAAGCCAATTCACTAATTTGTGAAGCTCAATTATCTTTTGCTGCACATCAAAAATATATTTGTTTTTTGTCATCGTGATGGGTGATTAAGGGAATTTGGGCTTTGTTTTCCCTCCTATTTACATTTCTGTGAAACAGGAAGCCATGGCTGGATAATTTCATGTTCATAATCACCCTGGAGTGCTCAAAATTGTGAATATGAATGGGAATATACTTCAGAGATATTTTATTCATAAGGATTTCTAGGGGTGCCAATAATTGTGTCCAACGTGTATTTGAGAAACTTTTTTCATAATGATATTTCCCCCCATTTTCAATTCTTATTATCCAATGAAAGGTCAGATTTTTGCGAATTTTTAAAATAAAAGATCAAAAGGATTAACAATGCAGAGTAATTTTCACAGTGTTCTTTGATCATCTTTACCAAGGGTGCCGATATTTTTGGCCATGACTGTATATTGAAAGAAAGCTCTTATGCTCTTCAATGCTTCATTTGATCATATATATTCCTTTGTTTTCAGAGCTGATTAAAAAAAAAAAAAAAAAGGATTGTCTAATGTATAGAACATTCAAAAGAACAGCATTTATTTGAAGCAGAACATTTTTTTCTTGTCACTTTTGATCATCTTTTTTTTTGAGATAACAGGGTCCATCATTTCATAGGGGTCATATCTGATGTTTTATCATTTATTTGTTTCCCTTAAGTCTGTTTATTTTTCCCCACCTTTTATATTTTATCCTATATTATACATTTTTATTCAGTCACTTTTTATCAATTGAATGCATCCTTGCTGAATAAAATATTAATTTATTTTTAAAAAATATTACTGACCCCAAACTTTTGAACACAATGTAAAGATAATGATATTTAAAAAATTGGGTATCACCAATACTGGATCCTCTTTAAGCAGGCTTTATTTGCTATTGTACCTTGAAATGTCTTTGCAAACGAGAAAACACTTTCTTATGTAGTGGGTTTGCTATTGGATCCAATCAAGTTGCACCTGCTCCATCCTACAGCAACAGCCTCTTAGCAAAGCCTGTGACAGATTCACAGAACAATCCGTGCTGAACTGTGTCACACAAGGTTGAATTGAAATGATCATGAGTCATGGTAAAAATAAACATCAGCCACTTATTTCTATAGCTGTGATCTTTCAGAGGGATATGATGCCAGGATCAACACAATGTTTGGTTGGGCTTGCCATTAGTTACAGACTGTACCAACTGCATAGCATCTTATTGTGGTTGAAGAATAACAAAATAATACTGAATATTTGCGTTATCTTATTCTGCTGTTGTTGTTGTTTTATCTATCCTTCTTCATCATTACTTTACTTTGTCAGGCCAGGCCAACTTGCTGAACACTGAATAGGCGTAGTTGACGTGTAAATGTGGGTGGTCATGTGTGAATGTTTTCATTGTTGTGCTGTCAGATTTCTGAACAACCTGCCTTGTTTCAGTGTTGGTATTGTTTAATAAAACTTAAGCTATTAATTATTGTTTTAGTTAATTGAAATAAAGGTTAAATAAAATAGATTAAATTTAAATTTCTTACCTTATTATTATTATTATTAATAATTTTAGTTTTTCTCATTTTCATTTAAGTTGAAGTGCTAATATAACTATAAATAAATTCAGGCTATAAAAATATTTAAAAGTAAAAATGATCATCACATAAAATTAATAAAACTTTAACCAAAATAAAAATAAAAACTGAAAATTTAAAAATAAACCTAATTAACAATATTAATTTAGTATATAAATCATATTTTAATAACATTAGTTTCAATAAACAGTCTTTTGAACTGACTGCTAAAACATGAAACTAAATTCCTATTATTATAATATTTTACATTTTTCATGATACAATCCCTAGAAAACTGAAAAACATTTATCCCAATCCAGATATGACATGTAATTTTATCAGTCTCCTCCTCCTCCTCGTCTGTTTGTTTCTTCTCTCAGGTCATGTCACTCATCCACAATGGTGCCGTCTAGTCAACATCTAAAGTGATCTAATTCAATCCTGTCCACACACCTCTGAACAAACACACCCACACAAACAGCAAGCGTTTAGCCTTTATTTCTCCTTTCCTACGGCCCCTCCGTGCTCCATTAAGCCCCACTCAATTGATTCAGTTATCTAATGCTAATCTGTTTTGGTATGACAAGAGATAGTCAAACTCCATCTGCGTCTGTATCACTCAAACTCTCTCACTCTCTTTCTTTCTCAGAGGCACACTCCAGCGCAATGATGTTTGGCTGCCTGTATCTGGAGCTCTCCGTCTCTCTGGACCACCACACTAATGACCTGTTGGAAGTGGCTGTGAGAGCGGCCCGGGGCCACATCCTGGGGCCCGGCTGGACAGAGGGGTCCCCCACGGCGGCCCGCCAAGAGAGCTTGACCAGCAGGGCCAAACGCTTTCTGTCAGGGCTCGTTCCGCGCTCCCACCTCGGTCGAGACCGGGAGGGCGGAAGAGACCTCAGCAGACACAGAGGAAGCAGGATGCTCAGGCAGAAATCACGTTCTTGTCATGACCTCAGCGCTCTAATGTAACCGAAAACGACCGAGAGAGAGAGAAGGAGAGAAGATGTTAAAGGAGGCTAGAGCAGAAATTGAGGAACTGCATGTAAGATTGACAGGTGAGGAGATAAGAGACAGTGTTGCCGCATCACTTCACAGAGGAGATCATTCTCCAGAGATATTACCTAAACTAGTATGTGTGAAATTAGTTGTTTATACCAGTCTCTCAGTCATTGAACGTGGCAGTGGTGCAGCGAAACCTTGCAGTGTATAAACTATCCTGACAGAACATGACCTTTGAGGTTGCGAGAGGCCTGTAAACAGACAGACCAACATAAATATAGCATTGGATTTCAGTATAATGAGAGGATCATGCTGGCTGTGGCAGGCTGTTAGTGGTAGAATAGCTTCTGTAGTAGAAGCATGCTGACATGGCACAGATGCAGAACTGTAGTAAAAGTTCTGTCGTAAAAAAAAAAAGCACAGAATAGGATAATTAGTTAATTTAGTTAATGCATGGATTTAGCGTTTTAGCTCTCACTCTACCTGCACAAAAATAGCATATTTTTAGGTTTAGGGGAACCAAATAAAGGGATTTAAAGTGAAGCGGTTATTGAAAAAACCCATGTTGGTTGATAGGGCTGCACGATACTGGGATATATATATTTTTTCCGTTGTATGAAAAATACAGGAATTATCACTAGATGACTTGAATAGCTATATATGGAAAGAATGAATCATTATAAAATGATTAGGATGATTTTGTTGAGGAGTGCATTTGATTTAAAAAAAAAAAAAAAATTTACCCTGAAGACTTTTTTTTTAGCGTAAACCATCTGATTTGAGAATAATTGAAAGATTTGGGTGTTTACATTTGGGTGTACTCTTTACAAGAACCACCCAGTTTTTTTTTCATAGTTTTCATAGGTCATATTCCCGTTGTTTTTGACCCATTTAATCTGACTATAAAATAACAATAATGGATTTTCATACTTTTATGGACCTTGACAGTGCAATTTACTATGCAGTCAATGGGACAGTCTCAAGTCTCCCGGTTTTCATCTAAAATATTTTAAATTGTATTCCGAAGACAAACAAAGCTTTTACGGGTTTGGAACTATAGATGTATATTGACGCCCTATTCAACCGTTCCAGGCACGTAGATGCGGCCGCCATCTTGGAACAGTCAACTTGACGTCATTCACCATACTGTTGGTTCTCACAGAGCCGTTGGGTTCGCAGACCATCGAAATTGTCATTCCGCTACATGTGGGGATATACAGTGGAACGAAATGTCGTGCCTCGCAGGACCACGGTGCTAAATAAATACAGACATACTGACAGATTTAACTATAAGTATACTATATATATAAGTATTTACCCTATACAAACTAAAAAATAGAAGATAAAAAATACAAACTATACGAATGCTTCACAAATACTGTACATGTGCAAAGAGAGACATTTTGAGTCAATGTGAATGTAAATGTTATGAATGTAAAATATATATGAAAGTTTCACTTTTTGAAATAAGTTACAGAAAAATGAAGTTTTTCACGATATTCTAACTTTTTGAGATGTACCTGTATGTTTGGAACGACATGGGGGTAAGTGATTAATGGCAAAATTTTCATTTTAGGGTGGAGTATCCCTTTAATATTTTAAACTATAAATATTAAACTATCAAGCTTTTATTTTGGTGGATGACAGTGTTGTGCTTCACTCTGAAACATGCAGCACATATATTTATTTTATTAAATAGTCCTTGTTATTTGTGTTATGTTATTAAAGTCCTGGCGATTTGATAACTGATATCATGTCAGGGTTTAGTGCAATTATTTAAATATATCGTGCAGCCCTAGTGGTCAACTGCTAATCTGAATAAGGTCAATGGTGGTTATGGCTTTGAGAAAACACTGTGTCCTAACCAGACTTAGTCTCGTGTAGCCTGCTAAGTCCAGAAGAAAATAAAATGTAAAGTGACCTAATATAGTTTATTTTATCAGATTATACTGTAATAATAGACTGCTATGTAAAAAATGGCAAATAACAGAAAAAATAGCAGAAGATGTGTTGAAACTTTGATCAAAATTTCTTTTGAGGACTGTGATCACGAACCGAGCTCTTGAGGATCTTTCGTTCATTTGATGCCACAAACCTGGAAAACCTTTGCAGATCCAGTGATTAGTTCCTCCACAAAAGCACTCGTTGGTCCTTTGTAACTTTGATTTACTTTTAATCACAGTATCAAACCCAGTGAGAAGATATTTGATGTTTTATACACATTTTGTGGAACCAATGAGATCTCATTGTGGACTTGGCTATTTGGCATTACAGCATAGAAATTAAAACCAAGAAACTGATAAAATATTGCGTTATGCCATCCCATCTGGTTAGGACATGGTGTTAATCACAATTTGAACTGAACTTACGACAGTTTCAGGCAAAATTATTAATGTACAATGTTTAGTGATACACATCAGGTTTATTGGCTAACCTCATCCAAACAATGGATGTGTTGACCCCTGAGTTGGGGTTGTTTCCCAATGCACTCTGTTATTGCAGAAGCATATGGCACCCAAGAAATTTGCTTTGAGACTAATCGCAAAGCATTGTGCAACATATGGGGCTGAATCAGCGCAGAACTGCGGAGGAGTGGTAATGATATTCACAAGTTTTTTTTTATTGTTCTAGTATAAACAGTCGGCCAGTTGCTGTAATTGCGAATTGTACCTTCAAGGGCCTTGTTTACAAGCGGAATTAGCACTTGCTAAAATAGTTTGCATATATGCGGTTTCTGTAGCGATGAACATTTTGAAGTGAAAAAGTGGCGTACAGCTGATTTAACATCCTTTAGAAAACACACTCCTGGTTTGTAGTTGGAATTAATTGGCTTGTCATAAATTTGGAGAACAGGAAGAAAATATTCAAACATAAGCAATGTTTGTGATTAGGTACTGATGAGTTTCTCCCTCAAACAATTATTAGTGAAATGTAATCTTTGACGCACCGTAATGACTTCAGTCAATCAGGCCTAAAGTACATACTCAGATATTCACCTATAATGAAGTTTTAACCATAGGGAGGCCCGCTGAGAGCAAAATCACATACTAATTGATTGTTTAAAGATGTAATGGGACATTTTGCAATATAACAGCAAAATGTTGTTGTTCTTCTGATATTAACATCGATTTAAACTCTTAATTATGTGCACTCATAATTAAACTCTACCAATGTGGTGGGAGTAATACACAGACTTGTTATTTAATGAGCATAAAATAAGAAAGCAGGCAATATAAGGCCATCAGTGTTGGCAGGGAAAGCAGATTGGTCTGTAGAGAGTACTTTGATAAACTCCCTTGAGTCAGACAGGGCAAACTCTAGAAAAGAGAATACCCTTGAACTAATTTGACACCTCACTATATAATGAAAGCAAGCCATCTTAACACTCAGTTCTGTATGACAAGTGAATAAACCGACTGACTCTCATTTTCCTTTATACGGGTCGATTGTAATGTATAGTATTTGGTGCACGCAGCTGAATGCAGCTCAGAGATTGAAAAGGCACTTTCAACCAACGCCATAAAACCCTGGGTTCAGGTTAAAACTGTACTTTAAATTTCCTCACACCTCACTTTCTTAAATGACTTGTCACCAAAAAGGACCAGATTTTACCACTTTATCATATAGTCTTAAAGCATGTAATGTATTTTTCTCATGTTGTCTTTATCATGAGACTTACTGTGATTTCACCAAATAAGATGTGGGTGATTGGTTGATAGAATCAGGGCTTTAAAGCATGCGTTTTAAGCCACTTTGACATAAAAAGTTTTGCAGAAACCATCATGGACAGTGTACAGTGTTACATGGTAGCAGGTGGATAGAAAACATTTGATCTTAGAACAGAAAGTCCTGACAATTGCTTTGATAACATGTTGAATGTGGTCTCGCAAAATACTACTGTCTTATGTTACTCTTAGATAATTCAAAGTAGATCTGTAAGTGAGATCTTGGGGTGCCAATGAAAAAAAAAAACTGGTAAAAAATAAATGGAAACAACTATATTAACCATTTAAAATGCATATACTTAAAGTTTGACACTTTATTCACTTGCTTTGTACTTTAAAAGACTTCTAGGGATGCAACACATACTGAGATTCTTGTACCTGCAAGTCTGTTTATCATTGTCAAAGCTTTGACAAGGTCAAAGTTGAAATTGTGTGACCTCTGAGCACCACTGATGCTTCACTCCATAGAGTTCAGTGCATTGAGCAACACTAATGCAAATTGTTTGACAGGGTTTGAACATATTTCTTATCAACCCATTATTTTCCTCTGATTTTAGAGGTTAGATTTAGAACTATGTTTGTTTGTTTAACAGTAATGTTCTGTAAAATCGCTGTAGCCTTATTGTAAGGGTTACCACAAATTACATACATTTGGTGATATGGCTGAAGCTGTATGAGTGTTTAAGGATGATACCGTGAGCATATTTTGAGCCATAAGAGGAGACAGAGTCAGGTTATGGTCTGTATTTTCACCTACTCACATTTTGGACCCATCAACACATGATCTCATGAAATCCACTGAATATGCCATAGGACCAAGCATTTCTGTGGGGGCTGGCCACACAGGCTTATGCAACAACAACGAAAACACAACGTTCTGGAAACGTTCCGAGGTCAAACATGGCAGCACCATTGACTTGTTTCTCACTATTGATGAATGTCACCCACTCTGTCTTTGAAAATGAGAGAATAAAGACAATTTGTTATGATACCCTGGTATGTGTTTGAGGTTTGTCCCTGCAATTGTGATGAGGTCTAGATTCTTGCAAGCAAATCAGCAGCTGAAGCTTGCAGTGACGCTCCTGGAACTATATTTGTATTTGAAAGGGTTTGATGGCGTCACTCTAAAGGCAGAAGGTTGGAAACGGGACATGAGGTAAGGAAGAAAAGGGATGACAAATGTTAGTTGCTTAGCGACTGTTGTCAGGGAGACAGAGCGTGACTCTCCCCTGACCAGACTTAGAATTTCTTACTATATTTGTTCGACTGGGAATGAAATTGCTGGAGTGGAATCTAAGTCTGCAAACATCCACATGGGCAAATGGGAATACGCATGCAAACACTTGATTGGTTAGAAAAATCAAAGAAATATGGAGAAATGGACACAAAATGGAAAGATCGAATGCCTGGGTGATGAACTCACAAGAGAGGCTTTTCTGAAGTGTGAACACTATCATTATGAAAATATGTAATTTCAGTCTATTTATAGCACAGTACCTTTTAAGACATTTCTTCGCTACCTGTCCTGCTTTGAATTGTATATCAAGTGACCTCTTTAAAAGCTTAAAGCACCAAATGTTGACTCTAGAATTGGTGTTATGCAGCAATTTGCGCTTTTTAAAAAAATTAATATGCATTAAGTATAAAGGCCAGAAATATCCAATCAAATATCCAACTTGGAACATTGACCTGAAGTCTAATGTAAGTCCATATGATTTCTCTTTATGATTCATTGCATTATTTTACCCTTTAGGTAAAAGAGCGGGTTAATGCAAAGACAGCAGCTTTACATAAAGCATTAGTATATTTAAATCCCAGAGCTTGTCCTCGCCTCTGGCTGATACATGCCATTTGCATCAGAATGCAATGTCATTTTGAGACATGTGGACTGTTTTTACATATTTAACTGCCATTATGTATTTATCAGACTCATTTTGAGAGGGGAAAGTGGCAACTCAAACACACGAGGGGTTGTTTTAAAAGTGTACTGTCATTTCTGAGATATTTAAGGTTTTATAAGAGAAGCATCACAGTGTATAAATGTCTTTAAATGACAAAACATAACATCCATAATACTCTTAAGACACTGAAAGAGCACAATATTTTTCTCTTATCTTTTGCTTCACATTGAAATGCTTTTATTTTTCATGATTTTAGAGAAGGTTCTGCAACGTTGAGCTTTCATGCACCTTTTTAGTATCAGAATTCATTGAATTCTGTCTCAAAGCATAGACTGCCATCTGGTGGAGCGATAAATAGTATAAAGTGCCATTCAAATAAACTCAAGAGGGGGCCAATATTCCTCTTCTTCAATCCTCAATCTCATAACTCAAATGCCTGGACAAAAGTAAGATATTCAGTAGTAAAAGAAAATGCTACAGAAATTTTGTAGCGACCCCATTCACTAAACTACAATGCTTAATAAATGAAAAAAAAAGTCAGAACTCAAATAAAAACATTACTTCAATTTAATTTCTCTTGTCATGGGTTCTCTGATGCTGTTTTAGATGGTCGCTCCTCGTGAATCCTTTCCCACACTCTGAGCACTGGTGAGGCTTCTTCTCAGAGTGCATCTTCACATGTCGTCTTAGTGTCTCTTTCCGTGCAAACTTCTTCCCACAATGGGAGCAAACGTGATCCATCTGTCTTGAATGCTGTAGTTGGTGAGTAACCAGTTTTCCATCCGTATTAAAGCTCTCCCCACACTTGAAGCACATATACGGCTTCTCGTCTGTGTGTGTAATCTTCTGGTGCTTCAGGAGGTAGGATGTGGAACTGAAGCTCTTTTCACATTCATCACATTTGTACATTTTCTTCTTCCCGGAATGACCCTGCATGTGCAGTTTCAGGCAACTTGCTGAGCTCAGGCATTTTCCACACTCGGAGCACTTGTGGACTTTGATCCCGGCGTGAATGTTTTGATGCCTTTTGAAGGTGTCTTGACGAGTGAAGGTTTTGCCACAGGTGGTGCAGTCAAACAGAGTCTTGCTGGAATGGATTATGAGGTGGCTCCTGAGTGTAGAGGAGGACTTGAAGGCCAGACCGCATTGAGAACAGCTGTAACATCTTTCGTCGGTGTGCACCACCTTGTGCGCTTTGAGATTTGCCAGCCTAGCGAAGCTCCTGCCACACTTCTTGCAATGGAAAGGTCTTTCTCCAGTGTGTGTGACCTGGTGGGACCTCATACTGTTCTTGAAGCGAAAGCTCCTGTCACATTTTTGGCACTTGTAGGATTTCACCTCAGAGTGTACGGCCAGGTGTCTAGTTCGATCTCCTGAAGAGGGAAACCTTTTCCCACAGTGTTCACAAGTGTAGGGTTTCTCTCCGGTGTGAAGACGCTCATGCATTTTGAGGCTGTTGGGATGCTTGAAGGATCTGCTGCAGTATGTGCATTTGTAAGGGGTCTCAGAGGAATGGATCTTCATGTGCGATGTGAGGTGGCTCAACCTTTTGAAGCTGTTCTCACAGTCTGTGCAATGAAAAGGTCGGTTGTCTTGGTGAATGGTTCGATGAATTTTGAGTTCTTGCTTCCTCAGGAAACTTTTTCCACACACAGAACAGCTGAATGGCTTCTTCCCTGCATGACTATCCAGGTGAACATCCAAGTCAGATTTACTGATGAACCTCTTGTCACATTGAAGGCACGGAAAGGGCCTTTCTCCGGTATGGGTTGCCCTGTGGACTCTCATAGCTGCCGCTGTGTTGAAAAGCTTCCCGCAATGATCACACTGGTGGGGCAGGGTGCCTACGTGCAACCGAAAGTGAGTATTTAGCGTACTTTGTCGAGAAAAGCTTTTCCCACATTGTGAGCAAGAGAATGGCTTCTCCCCCGTGTGGCTCCTCAAGTGGGACTTCAGTCCGCTTTCCCTGATGAACTTCTTTGTGCAATAAGAACAGTCCAACAGCTTCTCACCAGTGTGTAGCCGCATGTGCATGGAGAGCTCATGTTTGCCGACATAACTCTTTCTGCAGGTGGAGCACTGGTGTGGCTTCTTCAAGGAGTGCACCTTCTCATGGGCTCTGAGGTCGGACTTTCTTTTGAAACTCTTGCCGCATTTTGGACAAAGATTGGACCTTAATGATTTACAAGTAGTCGTGGGTGGTGGTTGAGAATTCTCTCTAGATTCATTGGGTTCCTTTAAGATTAAACTGGGTGCAGAAACTGTGTCATGTAGCATCACGTCTGTATCTACTTCCTCATCCCTAAAGCAGTAAATCGTGTATAAATCATAGGCTTTTAGGAGAAGCAAAGGAAGTTGACTCAGTGACTAAGCAAGCATAAGAGATTTAGAGGTTGACTGTTGATTTCAGATTTCTTATTTCAAAGCATTTATGTATTAACAAGACATCATTGACTTTTGCATTTTCATGAGCAGATAGGACACTCACCTGGTTTCATTGGTCTGCTCCCTCTTGAAAAAAACAAAACAAAAACATGTTTTGAGATGAGTTCTCTACTTGGAAGACATGTGCAGACACTTTTAACATCTTACCTTCACAGAGGCAATGTCCTCCATTGTATGTCCATATTTAAGGTTTTCTTCTATGTTTGCGGTTATGTTTTTTTCAGTTGGTTCATATTTGACCTCCATCAACATCTGGACCATGGCACTGATGTCCTCTTCTGTCTTAATGCTGGCAATAGAGCTCATTACCACTGATAAGTTCTGTTGGCGTGAGCATAGACATTTACATTTATGCATGTGGCAAACACTTTTATCCAAATAGCATCCCACCTTGAGTTTCCATAAACATTCCCTCTTATCTCTTACTCATTAAGACAAATAACCCTTAACGTCACACATGGTAAGACTAAACAACAATGGCAAAATAACATAACTCAATTAATGAATCAATGGAGCAAGTATATAAAGGGCTCTAATGATTATTATAAATGATTATTATCAGGAGTGTCAAACTCAGTTCCTAGAGGGCCGAAGCCCTACAGAGTTTAGTTCCAACCCTGCTCCAAGACACAAACCATGTATTTTTCAAATAAGCCTGAAGGACATGATTAGCTGGATCAGGTGTGTTTAATTAGGGAGGGAGCTAAACTCTACAGGGCTGTGGCCCTCCGGGAATTGAGTTTATATGATTAAATAATTAAATGATAAATGTTTATGCTTAAGTGAATGAATGAAGAATAAATGAATATAAAAAAGTAAAACACAAATGTATGGTTGCTCTCTTGAACCAAAACACACACACAGTTTGCATTTGAGGATCCGTAGATCCTTCAGTATGAATTACATCAGCTCAGCGTCAGAGGTAAAGAACACAAAAAGACTAGAAGGCTTTGAGGTTGGAAGAAGGACATTTCAACTCAAGTATTCCCACCTCCTGACTTCATCTAGAAAGCACCTTAATTTGACTTTGCATACAATTTGACCTGCATCTCAGCAGATCCCTTAGACAGTTATTTCACAAAGTAAAAAGTGCAGTTATCTCTTACTTAAGTGTAATGCAACTCACTTACCATTTCACTTTCTGCATTCCCCACATGGAATGGTTTGAAGTTGCTGACTGGAGAGGATCTACCCTCTGAGGTGAAGCGAGTAATACTTAAATGGTGTAGGAGAACAGAACAGTGTGTCTCCCTCAAACAAACAGGACACTCCAGGGACTTGTTGAGCTCCCAGTAACTCTGTAGACAGTCTTTGCACAAGCTGTGGCAACATCTTAGAACAATAGAGTCTTTTAAAGAGGAAGTGCAGAGATAGCAGACCGAATCTGTGGCAGGAAGGGGCAAGGTGGCAGCCATATTGTCACAGATGTTAACAGGTGATCAATCATGTTTCATCAAGTAGTTGTTTTGTAAAATGGTATAATGTGACTGCTGTGATCTTCCTCTCTTGTTTACTCAGTTAAACTGACAGACAATAATCAATTAGAAGCACTAGCACCATCTAATGGTCAGGATGCTATTTGATGAAAGATCTCTGTAATTCTGTAACAATTTTAAAGAACAAACTAGCAGCACTAACATTTTAGTAAGCATCTTCTGGAAGAAAAGGGTCAAATGGGTTTGGAGCGACACAAGACCGCAAGTAAATAAAGACACTGTTTTTATTTTTGGGCAACTGGCTGACATACATGTTTCCTTTACTGCAGAAAGAACATTACTACAGATCTTAACAGTGCTTGCAGATTCTTTCATCTGCAGTAAAACTTGAAATGCTTTGAAAGTCCATCCAGTTGTGCCAGAATAGCAGCAGCAGCATGTACTGATTTTATCAACATAAATAAGAACGGAGGGAAACCATTGATGGGTCTTTTGCTCTGTAACATCAAAGGTCTATAGAGGTACACTGGTGACGTATGGGCAGTCTTTGTACTGTATATTGCAATAAGGTTTTCAAACATAATTGAAGTAACTTCACACAATTGTTAAATCATGTTAGCTGAGGGGGGAAATACTATTGTTCCAGATTAAAGACAAAGGTTACTTATTATGCAGTGAAATTTAATTTTAAAGTTGACATGCAAAATTACTAGTTGTACCATATAGTCATCTACTGAATAGCATTAACAGGGATTTTCTTTTCAGGGCAAATACTTTTGAAAATATTCACTGAAATATTAATAGATGTTTCATGATGGTGTAATATTTTATTTTCATATTGATTTAAGCTTAAAGTTAAAAAGGCATAAAAAGTTAATTTACCAGTTTATTTTACCAGATAAAACTTTTATTTATTTTTTATTCTGGTTCTGTGATACCAGGTTATGAGTGTCCGTGAATAAAGAACATCTCCCCTTTTTTAAGTCTGAAAAATGTATCAATATTTCATTTTGCAAAGCACATTTCACATATTTCATTCAGATGCTTACATATTAATTTCAAAATAAAATACCTAATGAATCTCCTTTTTAATGTGCATCCTCTTGACGTTTCTTGATTAAAGGATTCTACATTTAACAGAATATAAAAACAAATATTATGACGGGACAAATCATTGTAGTAGAGTAGTTATCTTTATTATGAACAATGGCACCATGATTTATCATGGTTGAACACACAAGAATCAACGTATACCTTGATGTACGGGTAAAATGTAAATTGAAGGTCCAGAATGAAGTACAAAAAAAAAAATTCACCATCAATAAAGCACATTTCTCCTTGTCTTTCCATTGGTGGCACGCCCTAAAAGATGTATTTATATTCAGCCCAGTTCACCCTAGACTTCAGCTCTGCAGGTCTAACAGGAACAAATAAAAAAAGGTTTGGTCGCTTAAATAAACGCAATGCTTTCAGTGCTGAGGGTTTAGTCGTCTAAGAAGTCATCATCCAGATTGACGTCTGTTGTGTCAATGTCATCAAGCTCCATATTATCCAAATCATCCTCAAGTTCATCGATAACCTTAAAATAAATCAAGAGTGTGAGGTTACATCAAGTCTGAGGTTAATATGGATTTTCTAAGAGTATATTTTGACCAAATACCTTCTGTTCTTCTGCTGTTGTCTTGGGAGGCTCTTTCTCTGTCTTCTCCTCAGCCTTCTGAGCAGGCTGGGATTCTGCATGACTCACAGTAGGCACTGCTGCAACTACTGGAGCCGTCTCCGAGGCCAAAACACCCACGTCTTCTGGGGCCTCCTCTACGTCCGTCACCTGCTGAACATACACAGGCCAATTGATTAGTTCAAAGACATATTAGACCAGCTTTTTAGACCACACTGTTCTTCTGGTATTATGGGCTATAGTGTAATACCATCAACAAAATAAGTGTTTGATAAACAGACACACACCTGTGTGGAAGTGGGGATAATTCCTTTGGGTTCATAACCACTGGCCTCCTCCAGCACATTTCTTTCTTCATTGGGCTACAGAAAGAAAAATGAAAAGGAAAAAAAACATTGGCTACACAGTCACTTTAATTATAAAGGTGCATTATACACAAATAAAACATTTAAATATGAAACTTTTTTTTAAATTACAAACCAGCAAAAAAAATAAAATTATATATATAACAGAAATATATATATAAAAATAAAATAAAAATGACTAAAAGTGAACATATAAAAAAAGATAACTCAAAATATTAATAGAAAAAGTATATTAATAATAGTAAAATTAATCATTAATAATAGTGAAGATGAAGAGAGAGAGAGAGAGAAAGGGAAAAAAAAAGAGCCGTTTTCTTACCGTGACCAGTGGGTAGTCAGAGGCAGGTCTGGTTTGGCCGAGGCAGGTCTCTCTCAGGTACTGCTCTGCTACAAAGGCCTCTCTCAGGCCTGGGAACAAGTTCTCATACTCTGTGGGGTCTGCCAGAGACTCTGCCGCTTTCTGATTCACTTTAGACAAACTCTCTCTCCAAAGCTTCACCACCCTGTGAACAAACACAGAGATACAGGCTCATAATGGTGAAGGAAAAATATCACTGACAAATTAATTTTATTTTAATTGAATGCACAGTTGTCTTCATTTTTATGAGTTTGATCAATTAATAGTCAAGTGCATACTGTTGTGGGATACAGAATCTTACAGAATCACAGTGTACTCTGATTGTAAACTGAACAGAAAATTAGAATATTGTGCATACTATTTTCTATTCATACTATTTCTTCTAGTAGCATGTTATATGCCCTTCTAAAATAATCCTTTACTTTACGGCAATTTGCGAGAAGAAACAATTCACTGCTATGGCAATGAACACAGACCTGGATACTTGGCTGGGCAGATATGTGCGGGCAAGAAAGGCTGCTTCTGGTAGACGATTTGTCTTGATCAGAAGCTCCAAACAGTTGTCCAGTCTGGCAAGACAAACAAACAATAAAATTCAACTAAAGAAACAACTATATTTAAGATAACAATCTGTGACTGAAACATGACTTCCTCCAGCAGTGTAGGAATTACTAGTAGACTATAAAATGAGAATCCACAAAAGTAAAACATCTGTAGTCAACATTTTTCTATTTTTATTTCAGCTGACAAAAGATTTTTTCTCCTGTGATACTTACTTTCCCTGCAGGAAGTAGGTCATGAAGGCAACATTGTTTTTGCCATCACGCTCTGCCCCCTCTGCAAGTTTGGCAACCATAGCGGCGTTGCCAGATGCAGTGGCCAGCAGCAGCAGTCCTCCATAGTCCTGGGCATGATGGAGGCACTCTTGTGCCAAACCAAACTGACACTTACTGATGGCCAACTCTGCCAACTGCTTCCACTTCTGCTCTGACTACAGAAGAAAAACAGTAACATTACACACCTTCATTATATTAGCTTTCATGCAAAATATTGTACTTTTACAGGGGTAAAATCTATGGTTGCCATCTAAAATCCCTATCTGCAGGGGTCATATGATGCGATTTCAAGTTTTCCTTTCTCTTTGGAGTGTTTTGCGTGTAACGCGTTGTGTGTGTGTGAGGGGAACAGGGTCACATCACAGCGGAGTGTAGAGTTGTGACGTTCGCGAACGAACCGATTCTTTTGAACGGCTCATAAACATGAACGATGGGAGCCGAGTCGCGGCGGAGGGGGGAGCCGTTCTTTTTTTCCTATGCGTGTTTCACACAGATGCACACAAATTAGCTCCTCCGCGAGACAGAACAGTTCTAGGGGGAGGGGCGGCCTAACAGCATGATGATAGTTGTGCACGCATCCTTCACGTGAGTACTCCAGTGGAAAAAAACCCTGCGTGCCTCTGTCATTGGGTAGGAGCGGAGCCATGACTTGTGCACGCTGCCGTCACATGAGGTAATAATCAATATTTCAGAATAATTCAAACTCAGATATTGGTGTGTGATATCTGAGTTTTAATTATTTGACTACAAATCTCACCTCATCATTCCTCCCAGTGATTATTTCCAGGATAAACTGAGATGCCCCCAAGCTGGCTTCTTAAAACTGACTAAATATTTAAAAAGAGCCAAAAGAGCCGTTCTTTTGAACGGCTCTTTGAAAGGAGCGGATCGCCAAGATCCGGATCCCCTCAAAGAGCCATAAATCCCATCACTAGCGGAGTGTACAGCCCGTCAGAAATCGTCTTAACTGCAACTTGTGTACTGCATATGAGCATCATCACTGTGTAGGTCACGCGACTCTGTTACCCTTTTGGGCTTGAACTGAACTTGAAGCTGAAGCTCGTGATTATGGTAAGGGGTGTTGCTTGAGGTGTTCGGCCAATCACAATGCAATGGGTCAGTTGGCCAATCAGAGCAGACTGCACTTGTTAGAAGGAGGAGCTTTGTAGAAAACAACACATTTGAGAGAGGCGGGGCATAGAGGAACTACAATAATGTACAGTATTTGAAAAATAATGTGTTTTTTGAACATTAAAGCATGTTAACATATTCTGTTACACCAAATACACAAAATAATGATCTTTAAAATAGCATCATATGACCCCTTTAAGCAACTGAGCTTGGCCACCACTAGGGGGCTGTACCACTAGTGTACAATAACAAACCTCAGCTTCTACTGCTAGCTGATAAGCAATTTTCAGCTCTCCTAACTGCAGAGCTAGCTCGAACCGGTGCTCTGGATCAGTGGACACGGCCAGAGCCTGCTGCTTGAAACCCTGCAGGCATACAAACAAAGATACTTCAGATATCAAGGAATATATGCAAAATATCATTCTGATTAACTACACATTTGGCAGCCAATCAGTCTATAAGGTTTTCTTGACACACAATTGCATTAATCTTCAAAAGTACTTCAAAATTTTAACTTGTACATCAGTAATACGTTTGATACATATGGGTTAGTCTTAGCTGCTGTTATTTTAGCAGAATAAGAACGTTAGAATTATATACCTTATATTATGCAAATCATAGCTTACAGGCAACACATTTAAAGTCTTACCTGTTTTTCCAGGAAGTGGGCAACTCTGGTCCTCTGTTCTTTCGGGATGGTGGGTAGCACTTTGTCTGCCATGCCAAAGTCTCTGCGCATGACGGCTGTTTGGTACTCCAAGACAGACACCAGAAGAGAATAACTCACTATGTTCAGCTCCTTGTCACCCAGGTAAAGACGGTCATCTTTAGGAATGTATCCTAGAAGGTACATGGTTCTAAGGAAAATAAGTCACTGTTAGACTAAATAAATGCTTTCTGTGTACATTTACACTACTGTTCAAAAGTTTGGGTTAAGTAAAAAGAAATCAATTCAATATTCAGCAAGTGTGAATTAAATTAATAAAGTGACAGTTAAAATTTACAATTTATGAAAAGATTTCTATTTCTATTAAATAGTCTTCTTTGAATTATCTATTTATCAAAAAATCCACAAACATATAAGCAGCACAGCTGGTTTCAACATTGACAATAATAGATGTTTCTTAAGCAGGAAATCAGCATATTAGAATCATTTCTGAAAAATCATGTAACACTGAAGACTAATAGCTAATTGTGTCATCAAAGGAATAAATTACATTTTAAAATATTCAAATGTCTATTCAAATAAAGTTATATTAAATTATATTTTACGACATGACAGTTTTTACTGTATTTTGAGACTAAAAAAACATTAAAAAATAATTCTTGAAACTTTGTAACGGAAGTGTGTGGGACTAATACATCTAAAAACATCAACTTTAACTGTACCTGTCCAGGTGAGCAATTGTGACAATCTCTCCTCCAACAAAGTAGTTGAGTCTGTTGACAGAGCTGGTGTAAATGAAACAGTCTCCCACCCACAGACCAGTCTTTACCACTTCTTGGATTTCTCCAAGGACCTGCACACACAAACACACATGATCAGGAGCTCAGACTGTTTTTTTCAAATCTTTTAAGTCAATATTAAATCAAAACTGACTTTGAATTGATTGTAATATAAATTCTTGTTGTACTGTAAATGATTTATTGTTGAATGATTTTTTTTTTTATTTTTTTTTATTTATTCAGAACAAACAAATAGAAAAGGCAAGATGTAAAAAATGTTTTTAAATTATAATTGTATTAAAATATATCAACTTGCTCTTCCTTGGAAATAACTCTTTTCATCTGGTTAAACATGGCTGTTTTTAACACTGATGTACACCTACCTCAAAAGCATCTTCAATACCATCTTCAGTAATCCCCTCATTTGACTCCTGTGATGCGGCCACCTTCTCTGACAGATAGCGCAGGATGAAGAAAGACTCCTCTGTGGCAATGCACACCAGCTCACCGGAGTCTGACCAGAAAATCTGAAAATAGATGTAAGATGCAATTGGTCCAGACAGATTAAAAAATAGCCCAATCATGCAGACAAAATAATGGAAGACTGGAGCAGATGACTCACATGTTTGGGCTGGATCTCAATGCGTCGAATCAGCTCTGTGTTATCCCAGTCATAGAAAGCCAAGCCATTCACTGATCGGACACCCAGCAAGAAACCACCATAGATGCCTGCAAACACATATACATAAAACTATAAAATAATATGCAACATACTATGTGCATGTACAATGTACATTTTTGTGCTTATTGCATTTGCATACACAATTGTGAATACAGAGATTACTACTGCCCATGATACAAGCATAAAGCAGGTTACCTTCTGCTCCAAAGTCTGGCTTAAAAGATTTTTTCTCCTTAAAATTTTTGAAGATCTTCAGCACACTGCTGCTTTCCCGAATCGCGTACCTTAAATTAAAACAAGTAACAACAGTATCAAGTGTTTTTGACGGTCATCTCCTACATCCATCTTCTATGTGCTTGTAGAGTACTTACTCAGATGAATCATGGGCCCAGACAAACTCCTGTGCAGATCCAAAGTTCTTATTTCTCAGAGCCATGGCAGTGTAGATGATATACTCTCCATCGCCACACACCACCACAAACCTAAACACAATGTAAAATTGTTTACATTATGTTCACATTACTAAATTGCAGCAAGGATCAGGCGACATGTAAATTAGCGGCATTTTAGGATAGATGTTTTGGTCTTACCTTCCATTAGGATTGTGCTGGATGGTTTGAGGGTAGATCTCACAGCTGCCCATGTCTTTCACTGCCAGCGGCAGCCTCTCACCATCCTTGATTTCAGCATCTCCCATGGCTTTGAGGTTAGCCTGCTGAATCTCAGAGTGCTTGGCCCAAATGATTTTTCCATTGGCATCCATTGACATGGCCGGCTCCTCACGACCGAGCTAAAGCACAAATAAAAAGCGGTTAACTTACAGCGAACTCTCCACATGAGATATAACAGCTATTCAGATAATTAGTTCATGTTCATTTAAGTAGTCAGAAATGTCATGTAAATCTATCTATCTATATACACGACTGTTCAAATGCAGAAATTGGCAATACTTTTTTCATCTTGCTTTGAATAGAAAGTTCAAAAGAACAGCATTTTTTTAAAATATAAATCTTTTGTAACATTATCTATCCTCTACCGACCCCCTGCTGACAGCCCTGGCCCTGGAGCAACATGATAGCTCTCTTGTTGCAGGGACTGTACTTTCCAATTACCAGCCCAAAGGTTCAGCCAATATGTCACACAACTGGCAGGAAACAGCATGGTGTTACTTTTGAATTATTTTTAGTACCTTGATAATGATACTGCCTTCATCATAGCCCAATGCCACACTGTTGGAGCCACGCAAGCCAGACACACACCACACCCGCTCCATACCATAGTTCAGGGTGCTCTCTAGACGATAAGTGCTGGAGTGCCAGATACGAACCGTACCTGAATAACAAAACAAAGACAGTTACATTTGCATCAGGAATGAGGTAATGTAGTTTTATAAAAGTGATCATGAAAAGATCTATAACATTTTAATTAAGACGTGTCACAACTCACCGTCCTCTGATCCAGTGATGATGATTGGCAGCTCTGGGTGGAAGTTTACACAGGACACATTCTGAGCATGACCCTCGAGTGTCTGCACACATGTCTTATTCTAAAGAGAGAGGTACAGAGAACAGAAGTAAATAAACATCCAGCAGTGACTTGCTGCATTAAGCAGATCAATATTTTCAACATTCATCATTCATACCTGATAGTCCCAAATCTTGACCAGTCTGTCATCAGCTCCAGATATGAGGTAGGGTTTATCTCCTCCACTGTAATAATCAATGCAGTTCACACCCTTATCATGGCCCTCCAGAGTGAAGTTAGGAGAGGAAGACCCCAGCTGCCAAACCTGAAACAAAACACAGAGGAAATTATAGGAGAAATGTCACAAGTCAGATTCAAACTTGCTCTATCCAAATGAGTGTTCAAACGTACCTTGATGGTTCTGTCCAGCGATGCACTCGCAAACTGGTTGTTGTCTTTGGGGTTGATGACAATCTGCATGACGTAGTGTGTGTGGCCCTCAAACACCTGACTGCAAGACCATTTCTTCTCCCAGTCCCAGAGCTTTATCAACATGTCATCTAAACATACACAGATCCGATGAGTGTTAAACATTTTTTTACATAAACACACCACAGTTTAAATGTTTGGGGTTGGTGCGATTTTCTTTTAATGTTTTTAAAATAAGTCTCTTATCCTCACCAAGGTTGCATTTATTTAAATCAAGAAGAGGAACATTGTGAAATATTCTTATGATTTAAAATAACTTTTTCTAGTTTAGTATATTAAAAAAGGCAAATTAGATTTTTCAGTAGCCATTAATCCCGTCTTCAGTTTCTAATATGCTGATTTGGTGCTAAAAAAACAGCATTTATTGGAAATGGAAAACTTGTATAAAGCTATAAAGTCTTTACTATTAACTTTGATCAATTTAAAGTAATACTTAAAAAAAATCTTACAGACCCAACCAATGGCAGTGTAATATATTATACACATTAATCTATGCATATATGTACATGTGCAATATAAATAATTGATGCAAATTTAATCTGTACATACCACTGCTTGTGAGGATGTAGGGCTGGGTGGGATGGACAGCGATGCAGCGAATGTAATCTGAATGGGCCTCAAACATGTGTACTCGCTCTAGCGTGTTATAGTTGAAAACCCGAATTTGCATGTCATCCTATATAAAAAAAGAGAAAATTTGTGAAAAGTTATCTATTACGTATCTATTATATATTACACATTTATTTAACAGCTATTATATACAGTGCATATTATCATTATTAGTCAAGTAAATACTTACAGCACCAGTAATGACCCAATTTTTCCTGGCAACGAACTTGGCGGCTCTTACTGGAAGGTCACAGACTTCAAAAGTCTTAACCAGAGTCTATGAAAGATCGATATTAGACATTATTAGACGAACATGCAACACACACTGCTGTATCCCTAATGTTAAATGTTCAGATGGTAATACATTGCAAATGCTGAAAAACATAAGGTCTGCTAGTCACCTGTGTTTCATGGTTCCACACACAGACACTGCCATTGTACAGACTGGCCAGCATCCATGGCTCGGACGGATGAAGGTCTACGCTTTTGACACGGTCAGATCGAGCCGTGAGTTTGCGTTTGATGTCCAGCCTCAGAGGCTAGAAGAGAAGAATTAAAATCACTATTACTCTTACACACAAATTGATATTAATCAGCACCCATTCTCTTTGGTTAGCAGCAGCCAATAGTGTACCCTGAAGTAAGTACAGTAGTAACACCAGTAGTCAACACGAAAAGCACAAAATTTCTCTTTTTTAGGAACAGAAAGCAGTGACATTCAACCTTGACTGTTTTTCTCCACAAGTAAAAAATAAATAAATAATTTAAAGTCCGATATTGTAAAAGCAGCTAACTTTTTATCAGTTAATAAGCAACAAAATTACAACAAATCAAGCCTCTTACAAATAATGTCAGGAATTACCATTTTACTGAACAGAATATATATGTACAGCCGCACATTTCTACAGTGCTTATTAACAATTACTTAATGTTAAAGTCACATTCAAATCATCAGCTGTTAGCCAGAACACAATATTTCACTTCATAACAACATTTAAGTGAGCTATAAAGTTATAATATATGTAAGTGTAAGGTTTTAAATGCACGTATTAACTAGAAAAATAAGAGTAAAAATGAATAAATAATTCACAGACTGACTGAATGATAAAGTTGTCTATGTGGCCATCCCAAGGGCCTGCGAGGCTAACAGCGCAAGCTAACGTTAACGTTACTCAAAGCGTATTTTTCCTTAATATCTCAGAACCAGGTGTAATATTGCCAATAACACGGATACTTTTGTCACACTTACCATGTTTGTGTTTGCTGGTTTTGGTCTCCTTCACCTGTAGTATTTTATATCATCCACCGAGCGTCTGATGTGTTTTTCGGCTGCAGTTTCATGCACGGCAGGCAAATGTGACGTGGAACTTCCTCAAAGCCCTTGCGCTTGACGTCGGAAGCGTTGACGTGACACTCGGACGGCTTCGGAGTGTTTCGGGTAATTTCGGTTAAACTCGGCTTTTTGAGGGACGCTGGCGGTGATTTTGATATGATAAATATTACGTATAAAATGCAACAGGAGATCAGGGCTGGTCCTCATACAAGGAATCTGTTACAATGGCTAACGTTACATCTCAGTGGGCTAAGTATAGTCTTGAGTTAAAAGCAGTGCTCGAATTGAATCAAGTCTTATGGGGGGTCCCCACCATCAGACTTTTTTTTTTTTTGGTGGGGGTGGGGGTTAGTCTCGCAATATACAATTTATACAAAATAAACAATATATTTGATCATAATATGCATAACTATATACTATTTAATGTTGCATAACAAATAGAGATAAGCTACTATTCTTCTTTTAAATGGCTTACTCCAAGTAAAAATGTCTGAGGGACCCCCCTAAGTCTATTTTTTACTTCTTATGGGGGGTCCCTAATGCCTTATGGGGGGTCCCGGATCCCCCCAGCCCCCCTTCAATTCGAGCAGTGGTTAAAAGTACAATACACAATTGCTTGTTTTCTACATTGTATCTCTGCGAATCTTCAAAAAACTAATTTTGACCCTGGACCACAAAACCAGTCTTAAGTCGCTGGGGTATATTTGTAGCAATAGCCAAAAATACATAGTATGGGTCACAATTAAGTTATCCATTTTTCTTTTATGCCAAACATAATTAGGATATTAAGTAAAGATCATGTTCCATGAAGATATTTTGTAAATTTCTTACCATAAATATATCAAAACTTATTTTTTGATTAGTAATATGCATTGCTAAAAGATTCATTTGGAAAACTTTAAAGACAATTTTCTCAATATTTTGATTTTGTTTTGCACCCTCAGATTCCAGATTTTCAAATAGTTGTATCTCAGCCAAATATTGTCCTATCATAACAAACCATACATCAATGGAAAGATTATTTATCCATGTATTATTATATGTATAAATCTCAATTTTGAAAAACTGACACTTAAGTGGTCCAGGGTCACAATTACTATAATTATTAAAGTAATAGTTAGATAATACCTATTATAATGAAGTCAATTAATTAAAAGGTTTGATTGTTTAGATGTGTCTCTTCTTATATTGTTAGAATGGAGCCACAAGCCACTTGTGCTTTTAGGGGGCACAATTTTAAAATTCATCCTAACCTACTTTAAGTATTCATTCAGTCATTTTTCACCATGTCATGTATCTCTAGAAGTAATCTATAACAATTTCAACTAAAATGAATGTTTCATCATGTTTCATTTATTTGACAAATTATTTTGTATTGTAGTGTCAGGGGCATCATGCACTCATTATTTTTGAGGGGGCGCGAGTGAAGGGTTATACCACTGTATACCACTCTATAACCGATATAGGCTTATGTCCCTACTGAAAAAAATAAATAAAATAAAACCATCCCAGAACTTTAATGGTTTCCACTACAAATACCATTACAAACCATCAACTTTTAACCATTAAAAAGAACAAAAACGATTTTCTGTAGTGTGTTTTGGGACATATTCCATTAGGATTTATTGGTTTTAACAAGCCACCATTAGAAGGCAACCAATTACCAGTAGAGACCAACAGGGTCCATTACAGTTTCCAGTAAAACCAGTACAAGTCCCATTATAACCAGTAAAACCATTACTAATATTGTAATGGTGTCTATTGTTTTTTTTCAGCAGGGGTTTTATTATTATTATTATTATTATTTTAATTATTCGATTTATCCCCAGAATATATCATGAAATATCTCGATTCTCAAATATGTGAAAGTACATTTTGCACCATTAAAGATTGTTAGTTAGTCTATAATGGGCGATGGGCAAAGTAACGTTAATCTATTAACTACGCATAAAAGCCCGTCTTTTTACTTGCAAGTACCAGATATGGGTGTCGTACCATAAAATACTCTTAATACGACTGACTTTGTATTTAATGTGAATTTAATAAAAACATTGTAAGCTACTAATTAGCCTATAACACTTTCATTGTGTGGAGTGGATCTTTAAATTGATTTATATAGCTCTATATTGTTGTATTGTCTAAGTTACCCAAGGAAATATAAATCATTATGCATATAATATTATATATATTTTTTTTTTATGTGTGGTTTATGAGTGTGTGTGAGAAAGGGAGAGAGAAAACAAATTACAAGTTTGACTGATACAGTCAGAAGAAATGATGATTTCATTATCTTTATTTAGACACAAGGAAATATATTTAAGTGTTGAAAGTGTTAATCAGGTTAATACACAGATTGATTTAGACAGATGTGATAGTAGAACAACATGAACTGAATTATATGACAAATCATATCAGTCTTTTCTTTTGTACACTTGCTGGCACACAGCATCCTCACATGTCAGCTCCTGTGAAATGATCATGAGGTTAAACGAATCCATTGTGAGTAGGCAGCAAAGCAGGAATTGTGTAGAAACAAATTGTGAAAGAAATTAATTAGCTGGAATACCTTTATCATTAATCTTAGAAAATACTGTAAAAATATATTTCTAAAATGAATGTTGATTCTAACCTTAATCAGGTTATTATTATTCATAGAATGACTGAATGCTCACCAGATAAAGTTTGACACCTTCTATCCAGTGTTTCTATCCCCGGTTGGCTTCCTCACCCTTCTGGATGGCCACTAATTTGACCCCGTCCCAGGTCACCAGAGTCCGTGCATGTAAAAAAAAAACTATATATATATATATATATATATATATATATATATATATATATATATATATATATACCACTAATGTTATGTTTCTTTTTATATGTTTACTATTTGTTTAATAAACAGATTTTTATATATTAAAAAAAACTTTTAATTGAGGAGAGCTATAGTATTAGCTGTGTTGTACTCTGTAATTGACAGATAGCACTGTTTATATAAAATAAAGCTGTAAGCAAAGCTGTAAGAAAAAAAAAGAAAGACCTTCACTTCAAAGCATCTTGTTCCTCTGGGCAAAATTTGAAGCCTGTGCTCTATTTGTTTTACTGTTGGTTCATCATTAAACAAACTTACTGAGATCATGTATCTACAGGTTAAATAACACTGTCATTAGAAGAGGATCACTGCTATTAAATATATGTAGTTCACCTTCAGCATCCTGTTGTCAAAACCCTTAGTAAGTTCTTCTTTCTCAACTCCAGCAGTGAAGCTCAGCTCATAGCTCTTGAAGGCACTCTGTGTCTTAATCACAAAGTTGTCCCCATCCTGGATAAAGGTCTTTATTGGAGTAAGGTGGGCTGCAGTCTTGCGGATGGCAAAGTCAATGTCTATGAGAGTAAATATTTGTTACTTGGCATGGTCCTTTCCATGATATAAACTATATCATATTTTAATATCATAATAATACAATCCAAATTAGGAAATGGCACAGATTTCTCTTATTTCTACTTATAAAACCAGACAACTGATCAGGCTTACCCAGTGCTTTAACGTAATTTTCAAGGTTTTCGCTTGACTCCAGCTCCCATTTTCCAGTGCAATCCACAGGCATGGTCGTGCAAAGAGCTCTGGACTTCAGGAGCGTTGCCAGGTCAAGTGAGGAGGTGCACCAAAGCTTTTATACTCAACTGTTCATCCACAATGAGGGGAGAGGTATATTTTGTTTATATCTTCATATAAACAAAATAAGGCTTTGTCTGTACTCTTTCCATTTAAAATTAGAGGCAACCACTGCATTTTAATCATGATCCAAACAAAGATGCTGCAAACATGCAACATCTCTGTTCATTATGACTTTGGAAACAGTCAGTTTGAAGTGATAATTGGCATAGTGCATAAACAATATAAATCTATCACCCACTGAGATGCTGCTGCCAGAAAAGGGGGCGAGTGGGTGGGAGGTTATACAACGTCATTGTATTTGATCTTAATTTCTGTGATCAGAGAAATTCTGTATTTTATTGTTAAGCATGAAAGACAAGATAAGTAGCAAAGAAATATGTGAAGAAGAACAAGGACCATTTCCACCGTTTGATGTTCAGAAGATCAGAATGCCCAAAGGCTACACTTTATTCTGTCACCACTGTTCCAGCACTTTGTGTATTTTTGTGAGTCAGACTTTATATTGAATGCTCCTTCCAGTGTGTCATTAAACAGGCCAGTGAGAAAGTAGGACGAGTATGTTAGTACAGAGAAAGAATATTTTGATATTAGTTCTTAGCATATGGCAGGCCTTTCTCTATTTTAATCACAGGAAGGGAAAAGATATAGATTCAAACTCAAATTGCCCACATTAACGAAAAATAACCCACACGCAACATTTTGAAAAAAACTGACATGGATCTTTCCATACAAGTGGCCTTGTCTATCAATTTGTCTTATTTTTAGGTGAATTATTTCTTAAATTGTTGTCCAAATACATTACCGTTAAAAAATTGGAAATCAGTAAGATTTTTGATTGATTAATTGATTGATTGATTGATTTTTGAAAGAAATAAATACTTCAAAGAACAAATTAAGAATTCGTCAATACTTCTTCAGCAAGCACACAATTAATTTATCTAAGGAGATAAATAGATTTTTACCGTTTCAAATATGTGCAAATATATACATCAAAGCTTTTACAAAAAAATTAAAATATTAAGCACAATAAATATTTATTTATAATAAGAAGAAATGTTTCTTGAGTGGAAAATCTGCATTTCTGAAGGATCATGTGACACTAAAAACTAAAATAATGGCTTCTGAAAATTCAGCTTAGGCCAACACAGGAATAAATTACATTGGAAAATATAATACAAATGACAAATAATTATAAACAGTAACTTTAAAATGTAGTTTTATTTCACAATATTACTACACTCTTAAAAATAAAGGTGTTTCACGATGCCAGAATAACCATTTTCTCTAAATGGTTCCATAAAGAACCTTTAACATCTGAAGAACCTTTCTGTTTCACAAAAGGTTCTTTGTGGTGAAAGAAGGTTCTTCAGATTATAAAAAGGTAAGAAAGAGATGGTTCTTTAAAGAACCATTGACTGAATAGTTCTTCTATGGCATCACTGTGAATCACCTTTTGAAGCACCTTTTATTTTTAAGAGTGTACTACCCCCATTTGTGACTGCTTTGGTTGGCAAAGGCGCTCTCTTGTGGTTTGTGGAAGATGGAATAGGCCGAGATCCAAAAGGTAAACATCTCAAGAATAGCTCATCATGACAGTTCTGTATCTGTATTTTACATTTCACTGTAAACACTTCAGAGTAATTTATAGTCAGGAAGACGTCTCAAGACTGACCTCATTACTGACAGGTCTTCACCTCCTGTTTGTGCAGTGAACAATTCTCTTTCTCTTCTCTCTCTCTGGAGTCTGTAGGCATAAATGGAAGCCTGTTTGACAGCATTGTGATTGTTGCTTTGACTGACTGTTGTGCTGCTGACAGACTGAGAATCAAAACAATTATAAACTGACACATCTGTCTGTTCACATGCTTTGACTGACATGAGTTCATGAGATGGATCATGCATTGCGATTCATTCCCAACAACAGAGCTCCTGTCCAAAAAAAAAAAAAAGAGAAAAAATCCACAGTAGAAGTTCTATCACATGTGTAAATGCTCTTTGAGATTATCCAAAGACCCTAATTGGCTTTAGGATTACAACGTGCCCTGTGATTTGAGACGCCGCGCTGCACCTTGATGGTGAATAGGACAAACGCAAAAAAGAAGCAAATATGTCTCCTGTAGACATGAATGGATATTGGAAAATGACAAGTAATGAAAACTTTGATGAATACATGGAAGCACTAGGTAGGCAGATACTTCATTTTCCATTTATTTATTCATTATACTGCTGTGAGATTAATTTTCTATGATGAACAAGGTATGCGAGATGTTACCGAATATATTCTGTTGGAAACAGTCAGAGTAAGAGAAATACATGTCTGTATTTGTACTCAAGAGATACGTTTTAGTACCTTTGGCAGACTTGATTCTATTATGTGAATAAAAAGGGTTCATTTACCATATACGGCTATATGGTGACCAATTTCATATGTATTCAACTTACAGATGTGAATATTGTCATCAGAAAAATTGCCAGCTATCTCATCTTGGATAAGGAGATTGTTCAGAACGGTGATCATTTTAATATCAAGACTCTCACCACCTTTAGGAACTACCATATGGAGTTTGATGTTGGAAAGGAGTTTGAGGAGGATTTGGTTGGTGTAGATGATAGGAAATGTATGGTAAGTGACTTCCTTATTAAAGTGCAAAGGAGCAGAAATGTAAGATCAGAAATGCTTTTAAATTCAAATCTGTTCTGAACTGCTCTTCTGAGGTTACTGTGGTGGATGAGTCAGTAAATGGGATTAGATTGAGATTTACATGCAATGACCTATTCGATCTGAAATCCATAAGGGTTTCGGGTTAATGCCGCAAACACCTGGTGCTTAGGAACTTTAGGTCAACTCGCACAGTAAAATATTATTTTCAAAGTTGTTAAAGATAATTGGAGTATGTTTTACAAGAAAATGCCATTTCAGTCTTTCTACTTCAAAATTATGTTTAATTCTATGTGCTACTTAACATTTCTTTGTATTAATTGTAAAATTAGCTGAGAATTGTTTCAAAGTAAATCCATTTAGAAATGCTAGTACAGTGTTTGTGTTCAGTAAGACCTTTATTGGAGTTAAATGTAGTCAAAAATGCTGTCCTTTTGATTTATTTTGCTATTCACTCTTTTTTTCAATGCAGAAGTAAGCTATTTCCTGTGAATGAGCGGGCCGTCTGATTCATTAGCTACCATAGGTGAATAACAAGAATAAAAATGTGCAGTAAACAGTCAAATTTGGGCTACAAACCATAGTAAATTTAAATAATACTAATAATGTACAGCTAAAATATCTGGAAGTGACCGACACTGGAAGCTTTGCACATTCAAGTTAAAAATTGAAGTACCCAATCTTACGCTTAAAAGTGTTTCGTTTTTGGTAAATTGTACACAATTTATTCTCTATGCTCTGTTTATGGTCAGTCAATTCCAGCTTCATATTTTACATCAGTGTGTATTTGTACTTGTTTTTTAGACCACGGTAAACTGGGAGGGAGACAAACTGTTGTGTGTACAGAAAGGAGAAAAGGAGGGAAGGGGCTGGACTCAGTGGTTGAAAGGGGATGAGTTACATGTGGTAAGTTTATATAAGGACGCGGTTCATATAAGGACATGCTCTGTTGTATTATGAAAGTTCATCCTTGGCTGCGTCTTGTTGTTAGTGTAGTCAACAGTGTAATTAATGAGATAACATCATTACCGCAGCAGCCACGCATTACAATAACAAGTGTATTTAAAAGGTGTATACACTGAAATCCATTTAGTGATTTTATTATACAAGGGCCTGGAGTACTTCATTTATTACTCAACATTCTGTGTTTAAATATTTGTGCATAATAGCTGCTAAACTGCATAAAGGACTGTTACCTAAAAACATTTACACTACCTTTCAAATGCTTAGAGTCTGTAAGATTTTTAAGTCTATAACTGAAGGCCAACACTTCATACAGCACCCAAAAGCCAAACTATCATGTGCAAGGCTTAAAAGAAGTCTCAGCAAAAACATTAATATTGTGGGAAAAAACAGTAGTATAACTCGGTATAACTCAAATTAATATTCCATGTCCATGATGTTAGAAAAAGTATTCAAAAAGGAGGACAACGTAAATTTAGCTGTTTAGTTTTTTAATTTTTCATTGTATTTAAAAGTACATTTATTCTATTGTTATAATTATTATTATTAAAACATTTTTTACAGGAAATGCGAGTCTGTGGAGTGGTGTGTAAACAAGTTTTTAAGAAACAAGTTCTCGACTGATGTGCCTTGAACCACAAGTACTCTACTGTGAAAAAAGTGAACATTTCTGCCTATTAATAACAGTAATTGCTGTGTTAGCCATTTTTAAGTGTAGCTATTATGTCTTTTTCATTCCTCTTGTAAACAATGTATGGTGAAGGAAAATAAAATGAGAAAACAAAAATATGCATGTTCACTATTCTAATGTGTTTGTTGAAACGTACAGACAACCTCTGCATTATCTGAACGCACATAAACATCAGCACGGTTCTTGTCAGTTTTCTTTATTCCATTAATTTTGATTTCAAGAGCACAATTTCAGCGCACACATTTTCTGAGTCTGTCAGCATCATCTATAAGAGATGCAGGAGTGCAGCTGTATAGACCCTCATCATATCATCTCCCCTCCCATTCATCCTCTTCCTGCTTCTGAGGAGAAGAAAAGAACTCGATTTGCTGCGGGGTCAAGACCCGTCTTTGCTCCTCCAGCCAGAAAGACCATCAGATGTTAACGTGGGTATTTTTAGACCGTAGTAAAGCTCTCAGTCAGGAGTCTAATCTTAGTGACTAGCTAGGGCACTAAAACATATCAACACACACACACACACACACACATGACTTTAATGGGTGTCCATAATATTAACTAAAGTAATTGCTCATTTGAAATAAACTGATGAGGAGACTTGAAAGGCACATCAAGCAAATGCATAAATACAAACAGATAGACTGATGACAGCAGGATGAATTGATACATAGCTGTCTTTTCCAGTAGGGGGCACAACTATACAACACTGGCTTAAGTCTTCTTGAAAACCTGCTTGCCCACAACTCATCATAATTATAATTATAAAACAAAACACAAATTTTGTTTTATGAAATCCTTCAGGTCAAAGGTCATCTGATGTCTCTATAAATTGCACTTGTCATCAGCAGGTGGCGGTATCTACCTAAATATAGATTCTTCAACACTACACACCTTTTTGTCAAAGGGGTTACCCTGGGTAATTAAGGCCAACATCACACAGATGTGGTCGAACATCTGTTGCTAATGTTTCAAATGAGCACAACAGCCTTGAAATGATAATAATGTCCTGGCGCCCCCTGCCCCTAATTCACATTGGTGATCACATGTCATTTGTATCATCAGTTACCATATGTTTTACACTAAGTAATTGCTGAATGAGGGCAGAGTGTGTGTAGAAGAAAATATGTAAAATGTAAATACCAAATGATATCTCCTTCAATAGTAGGACCAGCCCCTGCCTTAATTCTCTCTTTTCTGTACACACACAAGCTTGTCTCATGGTGGTCTGTGGGAATAAACGATGCAAAGAATAAAAACATTGCTGTTTAAATTAGCAAACCTAACATAAATTATTATTATTAATATTAATGTATTTGAAGGTTTTATAGTTGTGCCAGTGAAACTGCAGTGGATGAATGTTTCTAATAGTAAGCATTTTACTAGTAATGTTTATCTCTTATGCCAATGAAGAATATACATTATACAGTTTGAGTTGGCAGCTTCGATAAGACTTTTGTGACATAATTAATTTTTCATTTATTCAGCTCATGTTTTAATCAGATAAGTTAATGCATGCCTTACATTTTTATGAGACTGAATCATTAAACATTTACTTTTTTTCTAACAGCCATCAAAACTGAACATCTGAATTACTAAAACAAGGATCAATCTTGTGCTTTTACTTACTATTTCTGACATTGTGGGTTTTAAACGGCTTTCTGTAGTCATCTGCATTCCATGTACATATGAGGGGATTTCAATAAAATAAGTAAAGCGAACAGAAAAAAAAAAAAAAAAAAAAAAAATGAGAAAGCAAAAGTTATTTGAACCATTTCTAGGCTTAAAACTGAAAACATCAGTGTGGCTCGTCAATTTCATCTCTCCATCCCTGTGTGATTCATCGATACTTCTGGATTATGCTTATTGCATGAAGGGAAAATGTTGGCACACTTACCTTACATTTCCTGCCATCTACCAGACCCAGGTCTTCTTGAAAAAAACAATCACAAAAGCCATGCCATAGCTCTTGAAAGTACTAGATACTTTATCTCCATTCTGGGTGGTATCTTTGTCAGGTTTTAACAAAACAGTATTTTTTCTGATAGCAACATTAACATAATAATTTTGGAGGGGAAAAAAAGAGAAAATTAGTGTCCCGTTTTGACAGATCTGTTTATAAATCAGTACAGGGCTAACACTGAAATGATTACGGAAACATATGTTTATTTATGTTTTTATGCTTTAAAGGCAGGGTAGGTGATTTGGTTCAAAAACATTTTTTATGTGGGTTGAAAGTCTCTTCACATCCCAATAGTAACTCTTCACACCCAGCCATGTGCTTACTTAGGAGAGAGGACTCTCTCAACCCCAACAGAGTCAAGAACAACCTCAGAGTTTCAAGAGATTGCAACTTCGGCCATCGAATGGAACCATCCAGACTTTCTTCAGAAGCTTCACGGGACTCTCGTTCTCGTTGCAAGTATCCAAATGCAAGTATCGCTCCTTTCACCACACAGAGGTTTTGTGTAAGCTATCGTATACTGTGCTTTGAATTAGAGACTGATGGTTCTTTCAGATGGTCAACTCAGCCTCATTTCCCCTGTTTCTGTCCGGTTTCATTCATCCAGTCTCACTTACCCTTCCCATGTACCATGTATGTGCGATGTGTATGTGTGTGTGTGTGTGTATATGTATGTGTTTGTTTAGTCTAGTTATGTGTTTGTGATTTAGTTAATAAAACTTTGTGCACAATACATATGAGTATTTGTTTCTGATTCCCTGCTTGCAACAAAGTCAGTTTAACGATTTCGATCTTGTTACATGCTCTGAGTAGTACTGTACCTTAAAAAAGCGTATTTCTCTTACCCTGGAAATTAAGATTTCTTTGAATTCATAAATAATCAATACTGAGCGTTCACTAGACAACCTGGTCAATTGATTGTACTGTAAATTCGGCTTTATCAAGCTAATTCTATTAACTTATCCAAATATTATAATTAATTATAAAGAGTTATGATTAATTAATAATATTCCCCCTTAAGCTAATTTGCAACAGGCGCTATTATTTTATTATTATGCGCTTCATACTGTAATGTCACCGATGAATGAGACATGAGGTAATCTGACAGTGTTGCGTTCAATCCTCCACCAACGCCGTCTTTCATCATATCGCAGGTTAAGCCCAGTTTAGACTACACAATTTTTTTGTTGGTTACGACAGTCATTGTGCCAGATTATACGATTTTGACTCCTAAAATCTTGTCATGTCATGAACAAAAAAGATGTCAGACTACATGTTGCTATCCGACCATTCTTCACTTGCCGTCTTTAACGACATGTGTGCTGTCTTCGATAGCGTGGGACTAGACAGGTGACATGAGCATGAGCGTAAACAAACAATGGCTAGCAAACAGCGTGTTCTGCCCTGTCTTGTCCTCAGAAAAGCTTAAAAAAGAAAGAAAACCTGAAAGTGGACAAGTCTGGATTGCATGAAGAGGACTGTCAAAGAGAACTGAGGACCACCTAGCAGGACCGATACCGTTGTCTCTCTTTTGTTTTGGCATGTTTGAAAGCATGTACGAAGGCGCTTCTGTGCTCCTATTGGCCTGTATCATGTGACAGAACTCGTCGTGGAAGACAGAAAAAAAATGAAACATGCTAGACTTTCTGTGTTAACATTGTGAAGCATCGGTTGTCATCCACTATGACACACTACACAAGATGATATGATTGAAACCATTGTCATATACGAATCCCTACAACACCCTACGTCAAGCATATCATGCCAAAATCGGGTTAAAATCGTGTAATCTGAACCGGACTTTAGTCTCTACTCTGACAGAGCACGTTCATTTGTTTTGGAGGAGGCGTGGCTTTGCAGAGTGATTATGCAGGGAGGATGGGGATGTTGCTTTAGCTAACTTGCTATTGCTAGCCTTTCCAAAATCACCTACCCTACCATTAATTTGAGAATTTACGGCGGCTACTGTTATATTTGAACTAATCCAATGTTAACAACTACCAATGGCATTCAAGTGCATTTCATTGGTTGGATGTACTGAACGAATAAGCCCCTTTCACTGAACCTTTTTTTGTAAACGAGTCAGAGCAGCACTGAACAAAACATAAATATTGACCAACTGACCAAAAGGAAGGCCGTGTTCGGCATATGATGCAAGTCAACCTAAACTCAGATGACTCAGGGAATCGAGCGAGTGAGTGATTCAATTCATCCAAAACAATGGTAGCCAGAATCGACCAAGAACGAATCAGGGAACAAATCTTGTAAACGTTGAACTAAGTATCAGAACAAAGCGTTTTATAAATTAAGCGAGAATTCATATTTACACAGTTCATAGTAGTGTATAGTGGCCAGTATAATCAGCAGGAGTTGTGAAATAAATGCAATTTTTTTGTGTCTTGAAAATGTGTTTTTAGAGGAGACCTGATGCCTGATCGCCCTCTTTCTCCTGTTGTGCAGCTCTCTGGCTGTCAGCACCACATTTTATTTACCACCATATTAAACGGATAAGCTTCATTACCATCACACATGTGCTGCTAAGTTCAACTATATTGGGAAAAACACTCCCACAATGTGCAAAACCCATGCATATAACCATCAAAACTCAAATCACAAGAAATTGGGACATATAGATTTATGATAGGAGTCAATCGTTACATTATTCACATGTATTTACACCGTTCTGCTACATAAACTTTTAGATTAAATGAACTGAAAATACATTTCTCAGCTGACATGTAAATTAGAAGTCAAAAATTCTCTTGAAGAGAGTCATATTAATTTGTGATTCAACCACAACACAGTGGAAATTTATCTTTGTTTTTTAAGCCTAATGTTTTTAGAAGTGAAAATGCTTTTTGCTCACAAGACCTTTACTCTGGCACACATACCGTTTTGACTAATTAATCTTAATTAACTCATTTATAGACTTTATTTATCATCCAGCTTGAATCATAACACATGGATAAATGGTTGGAAGCATGGAGAGGTATAATAAAGAATTCTCTTTGGCTCCTTATCCTCAAAAGCTACAGGCCTAAACTGCAGATATCAGATTCAGGTTTTAAAAAGCCCCCAGAAGGCCACTATAACACATAAGTGACCTTTAATGCAGAAATGCAAATTTGAATGAATTTTGGAAAAGTAATAATATTAAATGTAGTTTAATCACAAATCAAAATAAACTTAACAAGTGGCAGCAGACTTGAACACAAAACATAACGTGTTTCAGGTCTGGTACCTCCCTCTTTTCTCACTCCTCCTTATATCCTTCCTCACATCCTCCACCTTGCTTGCCACAGCTAGTTTTCAAGTATAGCTATTACCTGAATATACGTCAAGCCCGTACATCATAATAGCATAAATGAAACTCTTAAATGATACAGCTTCATGTAATAATGTAATGTATAGAAACAGACTTGGCAGAACTGTATGTTTATAACTTTGACTATTCACACAAACAGAAAACCACCAAGCACTACACAGGCTCATTCCATCTTTCTTTATTTCTTTTTTTTTTCATTTTCATTTGTTGGTACATTTGTAGTACACATGGGAGAATACACAGGGTCCAACATCCTTTCCATCAAGCTTGTTTATGAGAGCTGCAGGAGCCAGACTACATTCATCATCTTTCTTCTTGTCTATGTTCTCCCTGCCTTTCATGTAAGGAGTCAGATACACCTAACCCATATTTCTTATTACACACCTACTTTTTTTTGTTTTAATCCACCTCCCACTAGGTAGGGTAGACTCTAGATCCAAAATCCTACAATAAAGTCATATGCATATGTGGATTGCCATTTATGCAGTAACAGAGCTTCTTTATCACATTTATATTATGTTATTAGTTTTATCTTTTCATTCTAGAGATGAACAAGAAATGAAGGTCTAAATTTGACGAATTGATCAACAGACAGTTCACATCCAGTAGTAGCACGGGTCAAAAGGTCTAAGTTTTGGCCATGCTTCTCAATCTAGATATGTATTAAATATCATTGCTATTTTTAATATGCTTTCACCTGGTATTATAGACCTCCATGGTACAGGTTCTTGTACATGATTTCTTTAAGACCTTCTTTTCTACTGTGCCAGAAGCTCTGTTCCTACAACAAAAGATAAACGAGACAAAAGTAAATAATAGCAACCATCTGCTGTTATCTTTTTAACACAGCTTGGTAATCTTGTCAGTGCAATAATGTTGACAATGATGGAGCCTAAGGCCCATGATTATGATGATTAATATTTTCATTATAAATATGCAGACTATCACTGCAGACATAGGAATGAATGGTAGTGTAGACCTTTGCTTCTTATATGTCTAATAAATGTATAATGTGATGCCTCTACCAATTGCGATAGCATTTCAGTAGTAAGAAATGAATCTTATATATAAGTTATTACATATTTAAATGGAAATATATAAGAAATAGGTAATCAAAACGCTTTTATCACCTCCTCGAACTCAATTCAATGTCATGCCGTCAATGCTGACTGTCTCATTGATGAAGTGATCTCCATTCTCAGTGATGCTGTTGCTGGCTTCATCACGGTGGCAGTTTTCCTAATAGCAATATTTGTGTCTGCCAGGAACCGGAGCCAAAATCAAAATGACATTACTTAACTCACATATGTGTATATTTATTATTTTCTGTTACTTTTGTGTTTACATTTCAGAGATTGTTTGAAAACAATTAGACAATATACATTACATATTTGTCTCTATGTGTGTACATCAAATAAGTGAAATTCAATTATAAGTATGATAAATCTGTTACTCTGTAATTTAATAAATAATTAGTAGGCTTATGCAGCCCTACTCAGTAACGTAATTATGTTCCAAAGGTTTTATAGTGCAGTGTGATGATAATGTTAATTAAGCCTACAGAAGATTCTCCGCTTTTTGAACTGGTAATTGACTCACCAAGAGCTTTCAGGTACTCATTAGAGTTCCAAATTGAGATAATTTTCCAATAGTTGTTGTAATCAGCTGGCATTTAGAATTACAGTGTGAGGTTTCTTTGACACCAGTGAACATTTGGGGAGTTTTAGTGAAGGAAAAAGTCTGCATAAAGCTCCACATAACAAGTACAACATCCAATTAGTAATGATAAGTTCATCAGGTTTAGTAGTGTCCTTGTTAAAAGAAAAACTCCATCTCCCTCTCATGAAGATGACCTATAACGGTTAATTTCCTCTGAAGGTACAAGGGATTATGGGTAAGCATCAGTCATTTTATTCAGATGTGTTGATAAATACGAAACAATATAAAATGTGTAACGTAAAATGTAATATGTAATTTAAAGCAGATAGTTTAATTTAGCTCAAAGGGAATTTATATATTTATATATTTCTATAGGGAATTTGAACAGAATCACTGTTTTACAGCTGATCACTCAAAATCCAAAATATAGTGAAAACACTATTTAATAGCACAGTAACACGATCGGCAGATTAAGACATTAACTTGTAAGCACAAAACACAAGATAATTCTCTTTTCAATATAAATAAGATTTTATTTACATAAACCTAAGACATAAACTAATCTAACACATGAACACAAGCATTCACACGTTGCAGAAAGAGAGAGAGTGAGGAAAGGATGAGTTTAAGAGAATGAAAATGTGAAATCCCAAGTTTACAGCAATATGTGCTATTGCATAGACCTGAACAACCATCAAGCACTTATTTAACCCTCGCTTTGAGTTTCTCAATGAGGCTAAAATTTGTATTAACTGCACTGATTCAGTTAGAACCTGGAGGTTACTTGCTTGTTGCTAAGGGAACCCCTTTTGTGTCTTCATTGCAGGAAAGGGGGTTCCCCGAAGTTGCTGATTGGCTGAGAGTTCAGTAGTCGTGAAGTGACATCTTGGGAAGCCAATGGTTGGGCGTTGGCTGAGGATGCAGAGTTGTGGCTGGTAGAAGTTTTGAGGCGGTCACAGACTCGAGTTGAACTCGGAGACGAGGCGTGGTGGCAAAACTTAACTGAGTACATGAAACTCGCAACGGAAAATAAAAAAAATTAAAGTAAAAGAATAAAGGGATGTAAAGAGACTAGGTTGGTTTTCTTCTCATCATGGTGTTAAGTAGCTGCTGGCATGTAGGCCAGAGCACGCTCAGAGAGCACTAAAAGGCAGCGTCAAAACGCGGTGGCAAAAGTTGAAGCAAAAAAGGAGAGAACAGAGAAAAAAACAAAACAAGAGAAAGTTTGATGGTGTCCTGAGTTTTTAAGCTTTGCTTCAGGACACATCCCATCTGGTGTCTTGACCAATTAGATACCGTCTTAGCTAGGGGTGTTGCTCTGTTCCTCCACCCAATCAATAAATCAACATGTTATCTGATCAGTCACGTGTCTGGACTTTACAGGCTCTTGCAAAGTATACTTTTGAACGTGATTTCTATAACAAGACTATGATACATTTGACAAAGAATTGATTGGAAGAAACATTTAAAGTATGAATTTTCAAACTCATACATACCAAACACGCATAGGAATCCTTCAGCTATTCAATAATGATTAAAAAGACATACATAATATTTGATTAAAACATGATAGTCTAATATGTGGGTTACAAACATAATATGGGGTTCTGCATAGAAATGTCGTTTTAGGATGATTTTATGTGCATATGAAAAAGACAGTCTCTGTGTAGCTCTATGGAGAATGAAAGCATGTTCTTTAGACAAAGGAATTTCGGTGTTGTCTGTCTTCTATGTGGGGGAAAAGTCAGTCTAAGGAAGCTCGTGACTTCCAGCGTGGAACCCATGTGATGGCCATCTCTTTGACCATCAGTCTTGATTACTTGCCCCAAATTTGATGATCTCCTTCCTGTGTTGGACTTATTAATAAGTATTCTTTTGTTTTAATGTTGCAAGCTGTTTTGTGAAAGAGACTTGGTTGGGCTTTCTTCAGACGGGCTGGAGCTAGGAATTCTGATTTATGACATCCTGTTACAGCTTTGAGGCCCCTCTGGAATTTCAGCGTCTTAACTTTGTCTGATTCGGTCTCTGATATCCTACAAATTTATAATTTTGCTTGCACAATCTTTTGCCGGTTTAAAAGTTCAAGGTGTGCATAGAGCAGGTTATTAATACAATACAAGCTTCTATGGACATCATTGTTTTAGTAATGTCATTTAAGGCTATTTTAAAAAACTTTTTAAAACTATTTTTGCTTTGTTTTTATTAGCTAGCTCAAATGTTTCTTCAAATGCTGTGCTTGCAGATTTGACTCTGTCCACCTTTGCTAAACATGTAAATTTTTGTGTATTTTAGTCCAGAAGATCATGACCACCTTTGAGCTGCATGAGTTCAAACAGGCCATTATTTTAAAAGAATAGTTCAACCAAAAAATTTAAATTTGCTGACAATTTACTCACCCTCAGGCCATCCAAGATGTAGATGAGCTTGTTTGTTCATCAGAACAGATTCAGAGAAATTTAGCATTGCATCGCTTGCTTACCAATGGATCCTTTGCAGTGGATGGGTGCCGTCAGAATGAGAGTCCAAAGAACTGATAAAATCATCATAAGGAATCCAAATGACAAACTTCAGTTGCCACATCAAAATCCACCAACATATTTGTTTAGAAATGTTTTGGCTTGTAAACAGTGCTTGCTCTGTGCATATTTTTCAGACAAGACCACTTTCTCAATGGAGAAAGCAATATTATGGTAATATTAAGTATTTTTGCTGTAAACAGTGGTTTGAATTAAAAAAATATCTTAACAAATAATTAGTTTCTTACAATCACGCAGCTTCACACAATGCTAATTAATGCACGTTAATGTCAATGTTAATTGAGTCATATGGATTACTTGTAGATTATTGTGATGTTTTTATCAGCTGTTTGGACTCTCATTCTGACGGCACCCATTCACTTCAGAGGATCCACTGGTGAGCAAGTGATGTAATCTGCATCTTGAACGGTAAAGTTTCAGCAAATTAAAATTTTTGGCTGAACTATTCCTCTGAGCAAATGAAGACCCAAAAATATATTTAGAGCCATTAGCGTGGAAAAAATTAAGTGGACGTTGAGTGGGCTGCCAGTGTGGGGTAGTACATTTTTCACTGAAAAGAACACCTGGCAGGAAGCCGTTGATAAGACTCTGGGCCAAATATGGAAAATGAACGGTTGCACCAATTTTACTAGACAGTGCTCTATATTTATCAACATACTGCCAATTATGTGCCTTTCTTTCTCTTGTTAAGTGGATGTATGGGTGCTGCTTAGTTCACTTCTTAATATTCATGTAATACTTCAGAACCGCTGAAGCGTATCTCAGCAATAATGAAAAGTGAACATGCCAACCTGGATTTTCCAAAGTATATATAAACAACGGCAGCAATATTTAATTTACTTTCCTGCTGGTATGCCTTTATTAAACTAGTGTGTTGATAGAAAGTTCAAACAAACACATTTAGACGCATATGAACAGCAGAACGCAATGCATTTCTCTTTATTTCACTGATTTATGTATTTTTTTGTGTGCACAGTCACAGAGGCATGATGGGAAGGAAAGCAAAACCCTGCCATGCTCAGAACCCAAGAGACTGACAGACTCTTCAATCAGAGCGACAGCAGCTGGGCGGCACTCAGACTCGTCACATCATTTTTCCATCCACACATTCTCTCTGGAGTCTAATTACTTTTATGTACACAGAAGCTCCCAATCTGAGGAATCTTTTTGTTGCGTCCAAGACAATATCCTGACGCACCTGTTGTTTGATGGTTCACTTACAGAGCAGCTTATCCCGGTGTTCTCTACCACTAATGTAAATAACATCTAAATGACAAACACTGCACCTACGAAGAAAAGTCGCTTGAGATGTTCCTCTGTGAGGATCAGAACAAACAAGCATTTATAGATTGTGACTGGCTATTACAGATGGTGTTTGTCTGGTTTTCACAATAGCAGAGATGAAGGCGCACACAGACGGATAGATGTAGGAAGATGTGGCATGAGTTTATATACTATAAAGTGTTAGATTTTCCTGGATCTCTTGCAGGTGTTCAGTCGGTAGGGGTTTAAGACTTTTTGAAGACCTGTTTACTTACAATCCCAGCGGCTCTCAGCTCCTGCAAAAAAAGATAACATTTAAAGGTATAGTTTTCAACTCTAGGGTAGACCATATGTCCTGGCCGGTATTTCTAAATCGGGTTTTGGCTTTGTTTTCCTATTGACTTCTCTCTACATTCCTCATACATCATATGTGCCAGTATTTGCGTTGCTTCGACTGCTCTCTGTAGAGCTCACCTTCTCACAAACCATGACTGGTCAATTACGTACAATGCCTGCACACTGGTCAAACTACTTTTCAGTCATTACCTTCAGCAAGTATGAAAACAATAGGGAAAACCAAAACCCAAACATTTTAATAATCTAATGAACCTTTTTCCACTTTTTATACAATAGAAAGTCCCATGGATGTTAAAGCTTCTTAATGGAACCATCAGTGCCAATAAAGAACATTTATTTTTAAGAACAGGTTTTGTCGACGCCAATAGCCTTGTGGGCAGTGCGCTGACATATAGCTCTGTTGCGCTACGGGCGTCCCGAGTTTGAATCCCAGCTCGAGGACCTTTCTCAATCCCGCCTCTCTCTCTCTCTCTCACTTCGACTTCACTTCCTGTCATTTCTACACTGTCCTATACTAATACAGTGAAAAAAAATCTTAAAAAAGAAGTAAGCTTTACTTTGGCTATAATTAACAATATATGTTATATATTATATACATATATTTATTAACAATAATATGTTCCCTAACAGTGGTCTTTTTCAACACAATACTAGAATGTATATGACTTTCAACCAGGTGGTGTCAGCAGTGTCCAGTTCTTTGGTAATGCTACGGCAATGCAGTCAGTTTATTATGCATGGTCAAACGCGCAGCTGAAGCCTAACATCTGTTGTTATTACCTCCACCCATCATATTCCCGTCAACTTCATTTAAAAAGCCTATCAAATCATGATGATGGTGTTTGACGCCCATTAGAATGATTTAAACCAAGTTCAAGTGTATTAAAGCAGTCAATCTGTCAGTGTTGTGATGTGTTTTCAGGTGCATCATCACAGGGCTGAAAGTTTTGAGATTTAAGAATAGTTCATCCCCCACCATCTGCCGTGTACCTCCTAGCCCAAACAGATTCTGAGATGCCGTATTTTATATGCTTTAGGCTATTTCTGATATATACCAGCTCAATGCGAAACAATCATACCTGGGAGGGAATACCATCAAGGACATTACAAATGAAATGCATGAGAAATGGCCTACCAAGTGAAGTTCATCTCCCTCAATCCAGTGGGTCCCCTCCCCTCGATCTCTCCTTTCTGCACACATACCAGTTTATCTCCATCCCAGGTGATGGTGGTCTATAATGCATAACAGAGATTTATTTTTTAGTATATACAGTATACCGCAAAAATAGAGTTAAGTTAGGACTGTAAAGACACAGGGAAGAAGAACAGGTTTTGCAAGAGCAGTGGGAAGAGCAGATCACACCTATATTTTATCGGCACAAAAAGAAAATTAAATCTGACCCGCAATAAATGTGTTTGCACGTCGATTATATGATGCACAAAGAGAAGCATGTTGGAAAAGCCTCTTCTTCTGCCAGATTTCAGTGGAAGGATTGAAAAACACAATGCTGGGTACTGTTAGGACTGAATGGGGTGAGTGATTTTTGTTCAGGGCAAACCGGGTTACAGCATCTTTACTGAATGCTGCGTTTCAAGTGTTTTTATTTATTGCAACTCAAAAAAAAAACTTCACAGGTCTATTTTGAGTTTATCAGAAAGTGAACTTGAACAACGGCCAACGTCTAGTGCAGCATAACCATCACTTTCTGTTGGACCAGTTGTTATGGTTAACTAAAACTATAAAGCTTAAATAAAATAAAATATAAATATTAGATGAAAATTTAAACTAAATAAAATTTTGGAAATGTTGCCTTAGCAAATAACCAAAATGAAACTAAAACTGAAATAAAAGTAATTAAATGCCTAATATATATATATATATATATATATATATATATATATATATATATATATATATATATATATATATATATATATATATATATATACAGTATATATATATATATATATATATACTGTATATATATATATATATATATGTATATGTATATGTATATAAATAAATAAAAAAAAATACTAAAAATGACAAAAGCACATAAAAGAATTCCTAATTTTTTTTACAAAAATTAAAAAATAAACCCGAGAATATAAAAACTGATAAAAAAAAAAGCTATAACAGTATAAATAATACTAAAATAAACACTGAGTGTATGAGTGCTGGACTATAAACCGCCTTTCCAATATGTCAACAGTGGTGTATACGATCACTTTTGGCCATGCATTTTACAGTGTATTTGAAATATTATTTAAAGAATAAAAGTCTAATGCAAAATATTGCCATTACTCACAATCAAACTTTGGATTAGAATACATCACATCCAATTGGGCAGCCACATACAATCTAACTCCAAAAGTTAACACATTGCAACACATCTGAAGTTCCAATTGTATAAAAAAGAATCTGCATATATAATCAGAACGTCATGCAGCTCCCATGATACTCTCCATCGTAAACAAATGACTTCCGGTCTGTTGTTTGTTAGAGATAGTGAAAAGGCAGCTTTAGGGGTTAAGCAAAAAACAGATGATTATCTCAACACAGGTCATATACCAAGTTTCTCCAAATAACAGGAATAGCCAGAGGAAAATGAAAGGACAAAGAGTAACGCTTCTTATTAGATTAAGAGCCAATTATTGCTCTCATTTCACACTTTCCTCTTTTCTCATTAGTTGAGACTGTGAACTGTAAATAACATGCACAGTTAGTGATTTTCAATAGCAATGAAATTATACAAATGGCAACCTTATAAGAGAACTATTACGAAAATCACATGACTTAGACTGATCCTGGAATGTTATAAACCTTTTGTGAAAATAAGTATAATAAACCATGAAAGCCTATTTATTTAAACTTGCTTCTTTAAGGTAAGAAAAATTTTAATAAGTCTTTAGAAAACATCTATAGTGTCCTTGCAAAGCATAAGCACACAATCCAGCGAGTTCATACTGAGCCAAAAAGCAGTTTAATAAATAGAATTAAAGCTTTTTTTGAGTAGAACTTTATTATAAAAAAGATCTAAAACTATGCTTTTAAGCTCTCAAGCCTCAATGTTTTGCCTTGAAAGTTTGCTCACCATACATTTCCTGTCATCCACTCCACTCAGGTCCTCCTCAAACTCCTGATTCACCACAAAGTCCATGTTGTAGTTCCTGAAAGTACTGAGAGTCTTTATGATGAAGTGATCTCCATCCTGAATGATGTCTTTATCAGGCTTCAGCAGGGTGGCAATCTTTCTAATAGCTACATTTACATCTTGAAAAGAAAATTATAGCCTCGTGTGAAAATGTGAATTTTAAAACAGTACTCCAGCAATACCACAGTACAGTGATGGTTACAGCTGGAAATAACATGGTACTTCAACACCATGATGAGACATGCAGCATGTTATTTACATGGTAATTGGGATATGAAAGGTACGTCCAGACTGCTGCTGCTTAATATAAACAGCAACATCTTGTAGTAAAAAAAAAGGACAAAAGTACTAAGCAGGAAACTGCTGTTCCCCTTAAAATATACCATCACAACCATAGTAGGCTATATAGAGAGCCTCATTTCACTAAAATCACTTAATTAAAAAAAAAAAAAAAAAAACTTCCATGTAACACATAAACAGTGGATAAAATATCACTGTATGCAAGGACAGTAAATTGTCCATTTTTAACATTTCACAATGCATGCAGGGTGATAGAGGAGGTCAAGTACATAAAATAATAAATAAATATAACAAATTAAGAAAACAGGTATCACATAAATCACATGCAATCAATTGTAATTACCACAAATGTTTGTTTTATTAACTTATTTTGTGGGGGGAAAAAATAAGCTTGAAAAGGCTAAATGGCCACACTTGTTATCTTCGTGGTCAAAAATGAAATACTACAAATCTATAAATCAGGCACGAGTAGTCTCTGATAATGTCTATATGTTAAAACAAAACCTAATGAAGTAATTATGTATGAAAATACCCTTATAATCCAATGTGTATATATTTCTAGGGCTATACAAGCTTCTATTAGTTACACATTGTATTACATACTATATTTCTCCCAGCAGATGGCACCTATCTTCCTGCCACGCATTGTGTTTTCATTACCTTTATAATTCGTTTTCCCCTAATATTCACTAAGATAAAAACAAACACTTAAAGCATAGGATAATACACTGAAATATGGTACATTTCATTAAAACGAATATTACACTTATTGTTCTCGGGCTGTTATGACCTCTGTTTGACCCCTAAGTGAGGAATACCAGAGGGTTTAAGATTTTAATGGTGTAAATGAACCACAAAACTCACCCAGAGCTTTAAGGTACTCTTCAAAGTTCTCGTTGGAGATCATTTTCCAGTAGCCGTTGTAATCAGCAGTCATTTTGAGATTCTCCACTGATGAGTTCGTTCAAGAAAGATCCGATATCGCAGTTCCCCGACCCCTACTAACAAATGCTTTTCATCTGAAAGAATCCCTCATTTAACACGGGCATCGTAATCCGATTACTGTTGAATTAGTTTTTTCTTCTTTGTTATGGAAACAGTTTCTCCGCCTTTAGAGTTTGGATCCATCATCGCTAACTAGGATGCGATATCACACCATGTAATTAATTACTTCACTTTAACTCTGTGATCGAGCGCTGTAGGGAATAGACCGGGGCTAGTTGTCACAAGGGCTACATCTCAGCAGCTATAATATTTTGAGTGGCAAGTTCTCAAATTTGTTTCAAATGTTTTACATCTAAAGTAATGTATATATATTAATCATTAATATGTATTATTAATAATGCAGTGTTTTTAGGTTACATGTGTGCGTTCCATAATAGTTTTAGTGTTTAAATTTCACTGAAAAGATGTTTAATGGTAAGGCCCATTGTGACAACTTACCCCATATAATGTAGCATCGTGCTACTAATAAAAAAATACTCTCACACATAACTCCGATTTATTTAACATAAAATAACAAACAAAAACAGAATTTCAATTCTCTTCTAAGCTTAATTTGCATACAATACATCATTTCGTAGTCTATTTGTTCTTCAAATAAAAGAAAAGTAGGTTTGTGCTTTATATAAGATCAAATTGCATTGTCACTCCTTTCATCTGTCAGTTAAAGTGTCTGATGCTTTGAATTGGCACACATGGCCCTTCTGTTCAAAGCAGCGGCCATCTAGAAGAGTGGGACTAGTTGTGTTGAATTAATTCGTCTGGCTTTTCTTTCAAGACAGCATGAATAAAAGCCTTCTTATAAAACCCAAACTCACACACAAAGACTGTCAGCAGGAGGGCTTCAACACTGCAAAAAACACCCTTAAAGCAACTAGCTGGTTTGAGCCAAAACTCACAGTCAGTGATACAAGAAAAAAGAAACGATTCAGATAGTCATCGCCTCAAATATCCCAAACTACATTCTTCTATTTTATTTAGTCTGAAACTTTTTTTTCCCCCCACCGACAAAGCTTGATGAAACATCTTTAGGGATCTGACAACATGAATGACGCTTTCTTTGCAAATGGAAATGGAAGAAGCAATGTTTGCTCTCCAAAGTGTAAAGGCTCTGTTATTTATCTTCCTTTTGACATTCAGCAAAAGTCAATAAATCCCAGACCTGCCGAACATAGACCTACAGCTCTGCAGTGATCTGGCAAATCTAACTCCTGCAGAGACAGGATAAAATCCTAAATCCCTCTCCACACATTACACTAGGAAACCATGGTCATGGTCAACTCCTCTAAAGCATGCTATCACGTCTTAAAAATGAAAAGTGAGAGGAAAATTTAATCTTCTGAAACATATTTTGCTATTACTTGTGACTAAGACCACTGGAGGCTATACATCAGTCTTGTATTGTTTGCTTGGTAAGAGGTCGTAGTTTAACATCTTTGTTCTTCATCTCGCTGTCTTGTGTATAAAGGCTGTGCTCTCTTATGTAATCAATGACAGAGTCTGGTAAGAGATATTTAACACTCTGGCCTCTCCGCAGGGCTCGTCGGACCTCTGTAGCACTGATCTCATTGTGGACCCACTCCTGAACCAAGAAGATTCTCCGCCGGTGCCTGGACAACAAGTCAGACTCATGTACAGCCCGGTCTGGCTGCAGGCTACCTCGGCTCACGCAGACCAGTCCAAAGCGGCCCACCACCTCCTCTATGTGATCATCCCTCCACAGACCAGGCACCTTAAACGTGTCCATGAAATCTGCTCCACAAAGCAGCTTCAGCTGAGGAATATCTGTAGGGGACAAACAATTACCTGAAAATTCAAATGAGCTTTTTGTTTGTTTCTTTATCAGAACAGATTTGAAGAAATTTACCATTACATCACTTTCTCACCAATGGATGGATCCTCTATTGTTAATGGGTGCCGTCAGAATGAGAGTTCAAACATCTAATAAAAACATCAAAATAATCCACAAGTAATCCACACGACTCACAGCTTTAAACCATTGTTTCTGTCCTTAATCCATAATAATGCTTCCTCCAGTGAAAAAGTTTTCCTCCACATCTAAATCTACCATGTTTATACCTGTTTTCTAAACAAATGGTTAGGGCCAGTTTTAATAACAGCTTACGCCAGCGCAAACCGTCTTTTGCCATTAAAATTGTACTGTCAAGTTATGCTAAAGACGTGCAGAGATAAATTAGCGCTGAAAAGGCGCGGACATGGTTATTTTTGTGCCTGACCTTATTGAATATGCATTTGTAGGAGTTTGCGCCATTATTTAATGCCCCCCAAAAAGCATGTCTTAAAATCCCCCTGTAGTCAAAAATGTTATCCTTTAAAACTCACTTTGATCATCAAAATGGCATATTATAATTGTTTTTTCTTGTGAAAATAATTCTCACGCCTTAAAATAGCTTGAATGTAACTCTACACCCTTGCCTCATTTACTATACGCAGATATGAATACGCAAATTAGCCCCGCCTCCACTCAGTCACACCATCCAGCGCCTCCTGATCCATGCATGGATAATGACTGATAAAACTATGTTATTACTAGCGTACATCTACAGTGGATACTGTAACATTCGTTACAGTTGCTTATTTGACGATGTTGTGGCCTCAAATGCAGCCAAGTTTGTGATTCCAGTTCGCGCCCGCGAGCATACACGTGCGGATGCCAATGCAGGAGTCGGACTCTGGCCTACTTTTACACTTTTTCCGAGGGTTATTATTCAAGTTAGAGGTTCTACATTCACGTTAAACCACGGCTTCATGGGTTTTTTGCTCTATTTTATTTTTGGGTTTGTGCTGGTAATTGGTATATTTTGCATGCAATCTCTATGCTATGATCTCTATGTGCGCCACGTTTGTATAATGGAGAGAGGGATATGCTAATGATAGGAATCTATCCCTTGACGTGATTGGTTATTGAATTCTGGGACTGCCAAGTAGTTTTAAGGAGAAAATACTCAGTAATGGTGTTGATTAATGGATTGACACATGGTTTGTCTAAAAGCAAATTAAAAACACCACATAGACAAATCAACAACATAAAAAACTTGATTTTCCTTATAGGGGGACTTTAAACTAGTTTGCACTTGAAGTGGCTGCAATTATTGTTGCTATAGGAGGAGGCACCGGCAGGAACAGAGAGCGCGTGGTAGAAGGGAGAGGATTTTTTCCAAACATATTAGCTGCCTAATTTATAGTTAGTTGCCTAATTATAAACAAGCAGCTTTTCACTTCACAATATTGATAGACTTGAGTTGCGTGGAATACTAGTTGTGATTTTTTTTATCAGCTGTTTGGACTATTCTGACGGCACCCATTTACTGCAGATGATCCATTGTTGAGCAACTGATGTAATGTTAAGTTTTTTCATATCTGTTCAATGAAGAATCAAACTCATCTACATTTTGGATGGCCTGAGGGTGAGAACATTTTTATTTCTAAGTGAACTATTCTTTTAAAGGTGATGTAAGTAATGTTAACTGTTTTGGAACCATTCAACTGTTGTAATTAAAGATGGAGCAGGAGCGCAGCTGTATATCATCATAATACTGTCAAAGTTGTCAAAAGAACTGGTAGAAAACTGACAACTGCTTATGAAGCCGAAAATGGCGCTTAACTTGAATGATGGCAGTGTAAAGAGCCTAGAGCTGTCACAGAGACTGATATTATAATTTACAAGACTGAAATCAGTGATATCTAATAGAGATTTTCAGAGTGCCTTTACATACAAAATAGCTTACAGCACCTTTTTAAATGTGTCTGTAATAAAACCAAGTGCTTCTGAACAACAGCAATGTGATTTGTCATTATTTATTTGCCCTCGTGTCTTTCAAGACGTATTATTATTTTTACATCCATGAAGCACAAAAGGAGAAATTTTACAGGATGCCCACATTGTTGTTATTGTTAATGAAAACTATTAAAAACTACTTTTTTTTGTATTTGAAAATAAAGCTAAAATAGAATATGAATCTTAGTTGAAAAACTTAAACTTGAACAGCAATGAATAAGTTCAAGTTAAGTTTAAATTGAAGTAAAAATGACTAAATAATAACATAACAAAAAAAAAACGAAACAAATTACTAAAACTAAATAAAAATGAAAGCTATATAGAACAAAAAAGACAAAAACATGATAAAATGATGATAAAATTACAAAATGACTAAACGTTTAACTAAAATTAAAATGAAAACTGAAAATATTCAAATAAAATTCTAAATATTAATAAATACTATAACAGTCAAGTCAATACAGATTGTTTCAGAGCAGCTTCAAAACAACAAACAGCATCATATATAATATATTAATATATAATATAATATAAATAATATAAGTACAATAATATATAAATAATACCATAGGCTGTCAAGCTTCAAAAAGAATGAAAATAAAAGTTTCATTATACAGTAAATCATACCTTTTTTTCTTGAATTTTTAAAAGAATATATGTACATAAATGGGCCCAAAATGACAATGAAAATAAAATAGGAATATTATGAAACAGTTTCACAATAATAAAAAAACATTTTCAAATGGAATTTATTAAAAAAAAAATGTAATTTATTGCTGAATAATTGTTTTTTTATTTCTTAAAAAAAAAGAAAGAAATTACTAATCCCAATCTTTTGAATCATACTATATATTTCTTTAAAATAAACGCACTATTGTTTTCTATTTTACAATGCAAATACATTTATATATTTTTCTGCAGTGATAACTGTGCAGTTCCAACAAATTATGCCAAATTAGGATAACCTTCTGCATCCTACAAAACCTGGAACTCAGAAATAACCTGCAATACTGAAACTGCACCATGGAAATTGCATTCAACACAGATTTGGTGCCTGTTAACTGATTTGCATATTTCTTTCAGTGTATCTGTTGCAAAAACAAAACAAAACAAAAATGCTAACAATGAATTTCCCCATGTCTTTGAATATGTTGTGGTGGCTCAAAGCCAAAATGTTTCACACTCCTTAAACCTTGCCTGAAATCTGCAAGAATCTCAATTTTTCTTTCCTCGATGCTTCATTAGAAATCATATTTCATGCAATGCAAGGACTCGACCTCAGCAGTGATATTTAAAGGATATGAAAGAATCAATAGGATGCTTTTAACTAATTCTCTTGCTATAATATGTGCCTGAGAGCTGGCTTTTGTTTGAGCAGACATGAATTGAGCAGACATGAATTGCAGGGGGCAGGAAATGAACCTCGGCAGCCCACTAAAGCTCTTTATTTCTACTCCATGTGACTAAACATAGATCTGAAGAAATGTATGTGCACACTGCATGGGCATGGGGAAATACCACCCCCTTCATACTTATTCTAATAATGAATACATTCTTGAAAAACACAGAAAAGAAAAACATTGTGCACATTCCAATACAACACTAATATTTCCAGACAAATGGCTTAATTCAGTAAGCACCAGATTTCTTTGAATCGCTATAGTGGGGTTTGCATGAAAGCTATTTAATCAAAAATAATCCCTGAGATAATTCAACATTAAATCTAAAATTAAAAGGATCTCTTTCTGTTAAAATGTCAATTATTTTCAACGTCTTTTAGGTTAATTCTGACTGATATGTTTATTAATCATTGTAACAGAAGGATGAATACAAGTTTCTTTATTGAATCTTCAGTCCAGGCTATAACAGTTTGATGTTAGAAAGACAAAAAGTTGTACAAGTTAAATTTTTAGGCTGGTTCACACTGTTCACAGACACCTAACATGAATTCCACTGCGTCGCTTCAGTTCTTAACATAAAAAGTGCAAGGTAAGATTTAATTGGCTGAACATTTAATGTTTGACAAATTGGAATATTGGTGTCACAGTTATGGTCTGTTTTGGTTTTGTTTTCCAAGTGTTTGTTCCTGAGTTTCCTTATATGGTCTTTTTTCTGTTTAGTTAATTGATGTTTCCTAGTTTAGTTAATATGATCCCCGGCACTTGTTTTTGTTAATTATCCCTTGTAATTAAGTTGGTCTTCCTTTGTCGGGTCTACTTGTTCCTTTGTCACCAGTTAAGTTTGTGAGTTTGGATTCTGTTCTTTGTTGGAGTTTTCCCTGTGTTTCTTCATTAAAGACTATTTGAGTTATTTTCTGCCTCCTGCGTTCTCCCTGCTCCTACGTTACGTGACATAAGACCTGACAGTAAGCGGCGCCCATTCTTCTCATTTTGTTTTCCTGTTTCCTGGAAGTCGCCGCTCGTCTTTTCACCCTAGACCGCTGAAAGTAAGCGTGGGAGTTTGGTGGGATCGCCGCGAGTGCTGCGAGTCTGCTGGCCATCCACCTGTTAAGTTCGTGGGCCGCCGCTCGCTCCAACCCGCCGGCTGTGGCTCCCTCAAGCCCGCTGGCCATTCTGAAGTCAAGCCCGCCGGTTGCGGCTCACTTCAGCTCCAAAGTTTGCTCCAGTGTCCTGAACAAGAGTCCAGTGCAGGCTTCAGCCCCTGACCAAGAGTCCAGTGCAGGCTCCAGCTGCTGACCAGAGTCAAGTCAAGTCCCCTGAAGTATTGTCCACAGGAATATTTTTAATTAATCTTGTCTGTTGGGGTTCTCGTGTTGCCTCGATGGAAGCGGTTCCTGAGATCACCCCTGAGAGGGCCCGTCACCACGTTCAGCCCAAGGAGGGCTGTTGGTCTCATGTCCGGCCTAGAGAGGGCCTCAGATTCCGAGCCTAGCCCTGAGAGGGCTCCTGTTCCTGTGGATAGCCCTGAGAGGGCTCCTGTTCCTGAGTTTAGCCCAAGGAGGGCTCCAGTCCCCGTATCCGGCCCTGAGAGATCTCCACGGCACAGGACGCCTGTAACTTGTTTAGTTAATTCCTGTTCTTGTTTTTCGTTAACTGATTCCTAGTTTAGTGAATATTATCCCTGGCACTTGTGTTTAATTATCCCTTGTAATTAAGTTCCTGTTTATTTGGTCTTCCTTTGTCAGGTCTACTTGTTCATTTGTCACCAGTTAAGTTTGTGAGTTTGGATTCTGCTCTTTGTTGGATTTTTCCCTGTGTTTCGTCATTAAAGACTATTTTGAGTTATTTCTTGCGTTCTCCCTGCTCCCATGTTACGGGACAATAGGATGAATCATTTGTGTGATTTATATCATTTAAAATTGAATGTGACGAGACAAGAAATGCTTTTCCTTTAGTGTTGTTGACACATTAGGCATACCAATAAGAGTGAAAGTGTCCATATTTTAAAGTAAAAATATTATTTGCAAATATCAATAAAATTCATACTTTATTTCCTTAAATTCATTTAAATTCTTTAATTATTTAATTCCATTAAAGTGCCCCTATTATGGGTATGAAAGGTTCATGTTTTGGGAGTCCCCAACAATAGGCTGACATGCATGCAAGGTCAAAAAGCACGTTCATATGCATTTATTTTTACCTTGCTCAACGACTCCCATTTGTTTAACGATTCATTTTTCCAAACCCTTCCTTTGCGTGACGCTAATCTGTGGTGATTGGTCGATTTCATTTCCATTTCATAAAAGCACCATTTGTGAGGGCAGTGCTGCCTTGAAACAGCTATTTTGCCGCTCCAAAAGCGGCACCTTGTGGCAAAGACTGAATTTTTATTTTAATTTAGACCAACACAAAAAGACCAACAAGTGGGCGGGCAATATGCTAATGTTTCATGTTGACATCAACATGAAACGGTTTGTGATTTGTTTTAAAAACGACTCGTTTCAATGATTCAGAGTCGACTCTTTCTTTTGAGAGACAATAACTTTATACACGGTGCACTTTTAGATTTAAAACTTTGCAGGATATTTTAATTCACTTAGAGCTGTGTTAAACACTGCATGAAATGTAGTTTTCAAAAATCCATAATAGGGGCACTTTAAATAAAAAGGCCATTACTACTCTTCCTTTCCAAAATAAATCTGTCCCATCCCATGTTAAAACACCATGTTCAAAACATGATTATGGCCTTGCTTCAGTTCACTGCCAAACAAAAGAAATTACACATAAAATATAGCATTGAACAAAGGGGAACAAGCATTGAATAAGGGAGTCCTCTGAAAGGTTTTGAGATTAGAGGGTTTTTGTGTGCATGTGTTCTGTCATTCTTGGCACTTGTCTTGTTGTAAAGTTGTCCTGGCTATTAATCTCAGCTTCATTAACAGTCCGAGCATGCTTGTCTTAAACTCAGTCATCCTGTGGAGGGTATTAGGCTTCATTAGCATGCTCCTCTACAGCAACCCCAAATAAAAGCATTGTTGAAAAGAGGCCTAACAGCGCTTGTGCTGGCCAGAGAGAAGACAACAGCCTTTTTTAAATGCATCAGACTTATCTAAAGTGATTAGCAAAAACAGAAAAGGCTCTGTTGGGCCAGAGAGGAGCTTTAGAGGTAGCCGAATTGTGATGAGAGGTTCCTGTGCCAATTTATAAAGACATATTGAGAGGTGGGAGGGCTTACCAGAGTCTGTGGGCGGGTCCTTGCTGCTGTGGTACTGAGCAGCTATGCGGTCGTAGTGGTACCTGTGTTAAGTGAGGCAGGGAGAAATAAACACAGCAGATAAGCAATGGTGAGCACGAATGGCTATACTGTCTAGGTAATCAGCTTATGAATGTAGGAGAAGCTTTACATTCACACTGAATTACATGAGCCTGTACAGTAGATGTGTATCTCAACTTCTCCAGTCTCTTACAAGAGGCTATTATAAGCTTTGTTGTTGCTTACATGCAGATAGGAGTGTGAAACCTTTACATAGAGAATAATTGTTGAGTTAACAGCACTTGTTGTAACTATATATTGCCCCAAGTATGTGTGTTTAATGAATAAAGTGAATAGCAGACTAAGGTATAACAGCTTGTGTACAATACAGTCTACAATGGACATTGGAATTAACCAATAGCAGAACCAATCAGGGATCTGCACCATTCAGAATTTCAATTGGATTTGAACTGAGGTAGCCGAAAAGAACATAGAATTGTTTTCGAATTCCAAAGTTATTTTAACAAGAAATGCAAAGTTTCCCAAGACAAACTTTGAATGTGGACTTCAATAGGCCTTGTTTCAATTTTTTTTAAAGGACTTGATTTCTTGAATGTTTATATGCTTGACAGACAGACAGAAACATAGAACAACAGATATAATGACAGATAGAACGTTATGATAGATAGAACGATAGAACAATAGATAGATAGATACTGTAGATAGATAGATTGATAGGTAGAACAATAGAATGGTAGATCGATAGAACGATATATAGATAGAACGATAGAACGACAGACAGACAGACAGACAGACAGACAGACAGACAGACAGACAGACAGATAGATAGATAGATAGATAGATAGATAGATAGATAGATAGATAGATAGATAGAACGACTGATGGATAGACCAAAAGATAGACAGACAGACACAGAGACAGCTACTTAAGAATTTTTTTTTTATTATTATTAATGTTAAAGCAGTCATGCTGCTTATATTTCTGGAAACATAATTTTCAGGATTTATTGATTAATTAAATTTTATTTATCCTTTATTTTACCAGGATAGTCCCATTGAGATGCAAAATCTCTTCTTCCAGGGAGTCCTGGCCAAAATGGCAGCACAAAAAGTAGAAATAGAATAGAAAGTTTAAAAGCACAGCATTAATTAGACATTTTTTTAATAATGTAATTTAATGTAATTTTTAATCAATTTGATATATGCTTGTTGAATCTACTTTTGAACGGTCGATAGAATGATAAACAGATAAATCTCATTGCTATGCATTCTCTATGTGAAGAATACATGTAATGCTGGTCCAATTTGGCCAAAAGTACTCTTATAAAGCACCTAACTAATAAATGCACCTTGTTGCTACTTATGCAGAATAAAATTTGTAACAGAGCCTGAAGCATAGCACTACTGTAGGTCCTTTAAAAATAGCAAAGACTCAACCTGGTAATTCATCACCTAGGTCAACTGCAAGGGCATATAATCAATTGCCTGATTTTGTCCAATTCTGCCAGGAAGTAAATTACGAACCTAGAAAGACAAAGCCCTGGCATGGACCCCTGGCGCAAGAGCAGCCATCCTCCTCCCTGGCACCCGAGTATTAATTAGCCACCTAAGGGCATAGCTAGCAGTTGGCATAAAACAAAATTTGAGTGCTCTGAGGGTTCCCTAAACAGTCTCTTGTTACTTTACTATCTCAAGGGATTCAAGAGGAGGAATGGCCCGTCACAACGAAGAGAGGGGACAAGAATTTGGCACGGTTGCAAAACGAAAACAACTCTAGCAGCCAAATATTAAAGGATAATAGGGTGTTTCATATTTTTTGTGGCAGAATCTAAGGAGAATGGAAAATGTGCCTGTTATGATAAATAGTAGGGCTAGAATGAGTCACGTCAGCGCTTGGCTATTTGATATCTCATACACAGGGAATTTAAGGATTCGGCTCCTATAAAGTTTTGGCTTTAGTTCAGCTCTGATATTTCGAAGATGACAGTGAGTTTGTAAAGTCCTCATAGAGGGTAATGCAAGGTGAATTCACATATAAAAGCAGCATATAAAATATAACTGCAACTTACTTGATATATTTCTACAGTAGAGATTGAACATCTATATTCCATATCTAAATACCTTTGCCAATGTGTGTCATTCTTCTTGTATATATTGCACTATATAAATGAGACTTCTGGGTATTCATATGTGAGATGTAACACTCTAATGTGAACCCTGAGTTCATTTAAGAGAAGGATAAGCCTATCAGACGTAACTGTATGCTGTATCATAAACTGCCATTCATATTAATAACGCTAGTATGTTTAAAATTTGAACAGTGCTTTTGAAGTAAAGAAAAAAGGCAAAGTTCCTGTCATCAAAGATGACTCTATCGCTGCACTTCTGTGCAGTTTCTGGGATAATGGAGGTGCAATCAGCATTTAGCACCCCATCTGTCAAAACTGGTTAATGTTTCCTTTACAGCCAGTGTCCCAGTTGTGTTATAAAACTCCAGAAAGTTGCCTTGTCAAAGTTCTGAAAGCAAATGCAGGATACTTTCCTAAAATGGTCTTATATATATTCACCTCATGGTCACCACAGTCTCTATCCAATCCTCCTGCTGGCTCTCCCAGTCGTCTACAGAAACCCAGTCAGAGCTCTGCAGGGCAAGTCTTGCCATAGCCAGTCTGTGTTTCGAAGCAACAAGACCCTGTTTACCATAATCATCACCGACAGGCGATACAATGCCACCCACCACACGATACAGGCCTACGAGATGGAGAGAGCCAACATATCCCAAAAGAGTCAAGTACATCAGATGTCAAATACGAGTCACACTTTATTTTAAGGTCCAATTCTCATTATTAACAAACCATTAATTATAACGTTTGCCTAATTAACTCCTAATTTGCTGCTTATTAAGTTAGTGAGGTAGTTGCTAAATTTATGTATTGGGTAGAATATGGTCATGTAGAATAAATGCTTTAGAAGTACTATAAAAAACAATATGTTGATAATAGGCATGCTAATAAGCAACTAATTAATAGTAAGAATTGATCCCTATACTAAAGTGTTACCCAAATATAAAAGTTCACAGTTCCTGTAGCTCAAACATTATGCCAATGCCAACAAATGTGTTCAATACCCAGGAAAAGCATGAACTGATAAAATGTCTACCATGAATGCAATGCAATAAAGGAATAGTTCACCCATAAATGAAAATTTGCTGAAAATTCCCTCAGGTCATCTAAGATGTAGATTAGTTTGTTTCTTCATTGGAAACTTTCAAAACATCTGAGAAATTTGTTATCACATCACTTGCCCACCAATAGATCCTCTGCAGTGAATGGGTGCCGTCAGAATGAGAGTCCAAACAGCTGATAAAAACATCACAATCATCCACACAACTCCAAACTCACAAACTTAACTGGTGACAAAGGAAAAAGTAGACCTGACAAAAGAAGACCAAACAAACAGGAACTTAAATACAAGGGATAACAGTGCATCAATTAACATCTGGGAATCAAAACAGTTCAAAACAAATAAGTTGGTGGATGTTGATGTGACAGGACAACAGAGGATGAGCTTTATCACTGGATAAAGTGTTATTATGGATTATAGACAGGTATTTTGGACAGATCTTACGGCTTAAAGTCAAAACACCTTAATGATGGAATTGTTACTTATGAACACGCAGCTTTTCGCTTCACAAAACATCAATTGATGGACTGGAATCATGGGAATTATTTATGGTTAATTGTGATGTTTTTATCAGCTGTTTGAACTCTCATTCTGACGGCACCCATTCACTGCAGATCCATTGGTGAGCAAGTAATGTAATCTACATCTTGGGTGGCCTGAGGGTGAGTAAAGTTTCAGCAAATTTTGGGGTTTTCATTTAATTTTTGGGTGAACTATTTCTTTAAAGCACCTAGCGTATTAATGAAATGTAAATAATTGCTGGATTATTAAACAGAAGTTGATTCCCTTTCTATGTGCTGCAGCCCTGCAAAAGTTTCTAAGACACAGCACACAAATTAACACAAGCTTTGCATACACAGGCAGACTCTAATGAGTTGCTGAATGCTTAATGCTTTTGCCAAATAATGCTGTAATTTTGCATAGTTGAGATGAATTCACATCATACTGCAATTGTTTTTGCATTTTCTCATTTAGCTGCGCATGCAATACATTATAAAACAGAATTCATCAATACATTTTTAAAAGTCAGTTTTTATCTTTCATAAAAATGGCAACAAACACGTTTCCAGCCACTCTTGAGGTAATATAATACGCAAGCTATTTTGGTTACTTGTTATGCTATATCTGCAAGCAATTTTAGAGTACACTGTGTACAGTAAATAAACACTAGCAAAAATGTCAGTGTGCCAGGACCATGCAGAGTCTTTACAGAAGCGCAGTTACACCACGTCTGCACTGCAAGCTAGCGGTGCAACACAACAAAATGTTCCAATTACAAACAACAATATTTGAAATACTTGCTTGCATTGTAGACACGGTGTTACAGCAGCTACAAAGCCTTTTTTGCTGGTGACACTTGGGTATGAACTTATGCAAGTATTTTCATGGAGATTTTGTTTATTTGTGTTTCAGTGGGGCGGGACTAAAGTCCAAATGCAGATGGAGGACACCTGGGCCCGGAGTCTTTCCTCATTATAAAAGCTTCTTACCGTTCCCCTGTTTGGTGTGCATGTGGGGAGTTTCTCTCTCGCGCATCACCCTTTTGTGTTATTGGTTTGCCGGCATTTGTGTTTAATTATCATTTTCTTGGTAAATAAATTTGTTATATTTTGGTTAAATCCTCGCTTTCCTCTTTTTTTGTCATAATCTTTGAGCCGGGTTATGAGCACTGTGCATTTGTCACTCATTCCTTACAGCTTTATACAAAGAAAAGCCTCTGCATAATAAAGATAATTTTAAACCTATAAAGCATGCTCTGTTATATTTGATACACACATTTTTAAGGCCTCTAAATTATTAAAATGATCAAACCTTTGCTGAAAAACCTGTTGTGCACAATCTACTACATTTGTTTATTATTTTTTTAATAATATTAAAATGACACGTCAGGCTTATTAGGAATTATTATTATTTTTTTTTTTTTTTGCATGTTTGTCACACTTTAATGTTTCAGATCATCAAACAAATTTAAATATTAATCAAAGATAACACAAGTAAACACAACATGCAGTTTTTGAATGAAGTTTTTTATTATGAAGGGAAAACAAAATCCAAACCCACATGGCCCTGTGTGAAAAAGTGCTTGCCCCCTAAACCTAATAACTGGTTGGGCCACCCTTAGCAACAACAACTGCAATCAAGCGTTTGCGATAACTTGCAATGAGTCTGTTACAGCGCTGTGGAGGAATTTTGGCCCACTCATCTTGGCAGAATTGTTGTAATTCAGCCACACTGGAGGGTTTTCGATCATGAAACGCCTTTTTAAGGTCATGCCACAGCATCTCAATAGGATTCAGGTCAGGACTTGACTAGGCCACTCCAAAGTCTTCATTTAGTTTTTCTTCAGCCATTCTTGCTGGTGTTTTGGATCATTGTCCTGCTGCAGAACCCAAGTTCGCTTCAGCTTGGGGTCACGAACAGATGGCCAGACATTGTCCTACAAGATTTTTTGGTAGACAGCTGAATTCATGGTTCCATTTATCACAGCAAGTCTTCCAGGTCCTGAAGCAGCAAAACAGCCCCAGACCATCACACTACCACCACCATATTTTACTGTTGGTTTGATTTTTCTTTTTCTGAAATGCTGTGTTACTTTTACACCAGATGTAATGGGACACACACCTTTCAAAAAGTTAAACTTTTGTCTCGTCAGTCCACAGAGTATTTTCCCAAAAGTCTTGGGGATCATCAAGATGTTTTCTGGCAAAACTGAGACGGTTTGGAGTTTGTTTTCCCTTCATAAAAAAACCCCTTCATTTAAAAACTGCATGTTGTTTTTACTTGTGTTATCTTTGATTAATATTTAAATGTGTTTGATGATCTGAAACATTAAAGTGTGACAAACATGCAATAAAATAAAAAAATCAGGACTATATATATATATAAATACACAAACATGCATGTATATATTTCAGAAAAATATTCAGAAAAGTATTAGCAAATTAACCAAATTGCATATTTTTGCTCAGTTTGAGCCTCTGAATAAAACTGATGTGTTTCTTTCTTGATTCTTTCTGAAATTCTCCTACAGTATATTATACTATAAGGGCCATAAAAGCCTGATTTATCAAATACTCAACAAAAAACACATATGCAACATTTATTTTTTTTGGAAGACTAAATGTTCAATAACTTTAAAAAATATGTCTTTACATGGTTAATAACAGAATTAGACTAGAATTAAACAAAAAATAAACCAAAATGCAGCTACATAACAGAAATCACTTTAAAGCGACAGGTCCAAAGGGATGGTGGAAAGGAGGCCAATTTTGGCCTGATAACAGATGATGGCCAATTTCAGGTAAATGAACAGGTGGCACAAACCCGTCTGGTGCATGTGGTCTTTAGCCAGCTCGAACAGCCGCATGTGCTGGTGGGTAATGGGGTTGAAGGAGCCACAGGCCAGCAAAACCAGAGGAATCCGGCCAGCCATTTCAGTGTCTCACACCATAGTATACTGGATAACACTACAATAAACACATCACAAAGTAGCTAATATTTGCAATACGAGCACAAATCTAAATGTTTTGTTATGAAATGGGAAAACTTTTTGGAAACAAATTCAAGACTATTATCGCAATTAACGCAAATTCAAGACTATTATCTCCACAAGCAGGATTAATGAGCGATATACATAAAATGCAACATAATTTAACATCCTGCATCGGAAAGCCTGTGAAATATTGATTACAAAAACTATAGTTCATTAGCATCCTGCACACATTAACCTTGAATTCATGTTTAAATGAGACTGGAATTAGTCTTGTTAGGCTAATAGTTGCCATGCTTTGTACATGGAACCAAGCGATGTCTAATAATGACTTTGACAATAAAATTTTCTGTTAAATCTAGCATTTTTTTTTCAAGCCTGAGAAATCCTTACTGCCCACTTTAAGAAAAGCTTCATCTACATGTAATATACTCTTAGATAACGTAATAAATAGACTGTTTTGTAAGCATGATAATAATTTGTTTGTCAAATCAAGTCAAGCCAAAGTATACAGTGGAATAAGTGCAAATTACACACTGGATAAGGCACATTTTGTTGACAAAATTACACTGTCTAAATCATACCCTGTAAACACACGCTTATAATTTATTAAAATAGGTAAACAGATGGACAGATGCAGAATACATTGTGTACATTGCTAATAATAAAAACTGTGCAGTGATAAGGATAAGCAGAGAGACGTATGTGTGTAAGGATGAAGAGGTTAGGCCTACAAAGGATGAATAACATATGAACATAAAAATGACACGATGTGACCAAACTAAAACACATGAAACTTAAAAATAATAATAACAATAATAATAAAATCTAAAGAAGCTGGTCCAGTGACTGAAAAGATTCAATGAAAAACTACAGCAGTCATGGTAACTTACAAACATTGTGCAATATTGACCATATCTGATGGTACTTTGAAATATACTGAATGATTACTACATTCATATATTATATTTACATGATATTCCAAGGTACTTCAAGGAATACTACCATGTCAAAAAACAGTACAGTACACATAGTGGCAAATTTACTAAAATGATTTAGTGAGTTTGACAGCTGCCAGTAAACAGTTTCTGTGTAGCTTTGGATTATAGCATTTACAAAACAGCTTTAAACATATATAATAAAGTTATGACTTCGACAGATGTCATTATCTGTCAAATATGCTATTAAACAAAATGTTTAAGATATATGTGTTTACCTTATCCAAAGATCTCCTTCAAGTTTGCTACATGCTATAACGTTAGCCGCATGTTACACTATTAATGTCCCCCAGAACATTGATATAGAAAAACACAGTTCCCATCTTTTTGTACCTCAGCGGCCACTTGTGGCGAAAACAGAATAGATCAGAACATTTAATAAGAGAGCATTGATTTCACACTGTATTTAATCATAATGACGTCCTCGCGTTCTCTCTAACTGTACCTTTAATGACAAGGACTCGTTCAAAGTCAAATGATATGAACGGTTGCTCCTTTATCTGAAGGAACAAGTCTTGAGGATGATGAAAGTTCTCAACGGGCACAAAAAAAGCACTCTATTATCCTTTTAAAGACGTAATATGAAGTGAATTATATTCATGTGGAACTGTGATTCTGTACATCACAGACTCTAATGGGGCGCAAAAGACATTGATAATGGCTCTATTGAAACAGTTACGTTATATATAGGCTATGGATATGGATATATATCGTCCACCTTCTCTTTTTCCTTTCTTAGTCCTTCATGCATTACGTATTACCTTTTTTAACATAAATATCTAACCTGCGGGAGAGAGAAAAAGCTTTTTCTAATCACCCTTCAAGGAGACTTTCTGTTGCCCTTCAAAAAGGCACTTTGCACAAAAACTACCCTAATTATAGCTACTAAAGGGGCAATGGACTGTAAAGATCCATACTCTGAGCCTGCTCTGGCTAATGTGACTAATGTTGTGCCACACTAATGGAGTCATATTCTTTGTATTACATCACACAGAGGGGATGAGCACAGCGATATTGTGCTCTTTTGCGCTATAGTCTTAGCCTACATGATCCCTAGAAATCAGACAACATATAAACCGAATATGTTTGTCAGTGACAGTGTCATCTATTCTCTTTGAGTCTGCATTTTTGCATCATATAGATGGAGGTATACTGTTTACCTTAAAATATGATAAAAACTCCTTAGGCCTGGGGTATATTTTTGTATTTTCGCCTAAATTTGTAAAGCATAAATCTATATATATATATTTTTTCTACATTTAGTTATGGTTCTAACTTCCTGGCACACAATCATTCTCAACACACTCTCACATAATTTTTTATTTTTTTTTTAAATCTCTTTTATAAGATTTATAGACATTGTAATTGGTTTCATACCAGGCAGTCGTGTCGTTTTCTTTTCATTTGAACAGAACATGTAAGCGTGATCAGCTCTGTTCATCTGAGGATTCAGAAAAACTGGATTTATGATTAATACTGTTAGAGTTTTCAATTATTATTGTGGTTTATACACAAACATTCCAACTCAGAAGCCGTGACAGGAGTTCTAAGGCTTTTTTTTTTTTTACATTGTGAACACATACTGTCCCTTCACAATGGCTACTTTTGGCCTTCATAAACGTAATTGCTTTTCATGAATGAAACCCAGTATAACTCAACCAGATGCTGCATCCATTATTATGGTGTAACTGCAAAACATTTACACCATTATAAACAAATACATCATATTTTAATGGAACTTGATTTTATATTTTCTGTTTCTATGTGGTGTTTTACTTGTTTATGTATTTATTCATGTCCAGTGTCAATTATCATTTTTGAATGTACTCAGTTGTCATTTTATTTCTGCAAATTCAAATGACAATAAAAATAAACATATGGCACAATATGGGGGACACAACCCTGTACACTCTTAAAAATAAAGGTGCTTAAAATGTTCTTCACAGCAATGCCCAAGAACCATTATTGGTTCCACAAAGAAGCATTCAGTCAAAGGTTCTTTAAAGAACCATCACTTTCTTATCTTTATATAATCTGAATAATCTAATAGCCTATAGAATCGCCACAAAGAACCTTTTGTGAAACTGAAAGGTTCTTCAGATGTTAAAGGTTCTTTATGGAACCATTTAGACAAAAAAGGTTCTTCTATGGCATCGTGAAGCACCTTTATTTTTAAGAGTGTAGCCTTCAAGATTATAAAACCAAGCAGTATTAATAATTACAATTACAATATTAATATGTTTAATAACATGTTTAAAAATTAGTATTAATGAAAATAAACTATAATTAAAAAGATATGGTTCTTTCTGCTTTCATTAGAAGCCAAATAACCCTAATCTGGTATTGTTTAGCAACATTCTTTTTAAGAGTGTAAGACTACCATTCAAAGAAAAATGTCTATTTTCTAATACTGACTCACTTTTTTCAATTCTTCTTTTATTATTATTATTTTTTTTTGCAAGGTGATCCCAAGTAGTTTCCAGGCCAGAGGTGTCCAAACTCGGTCCTGGAGGGCTGGTGTCCTGCAGAGTTTAGTTCCAACTCCAATTAAACACACCTGAACCAGCTAATCAAGATCTTACTAGAAACTTCCAGACAGGTGTGTTGAGGCAAGTTGGAGCTAAACTCTACAGGACACCGGCCCTCCAGGACCAAGTTTGGACACCCCCGTTCTAGGCAGTAATTAAACGCAAATGACTCTAGGGTGACCTCTCTTGAGAGGCAGGGAGTACTGCCACAGAACTGAGAACTCTCCAAGGTGCTGAAAAGATTGACTCCATTAGCAAATGATGGATTCAGAGTCTAACCGAGGCACTGAAAAACACATAAAGCAAAAAAAAAAGACAAGTAATAGCTGTGGATGATGCATCATCTCCGTGGTGGATCCTAAAAGAGTGATTCCTGCAAAAGAGGAGTTCTGACTTCATTTGAACAGATTGCTCTCATAAGATTTTAAATAGAATTGGAATTAATTATTTAGAGAGATCCATAATAGCAAAAGACACAGCTAAGCGATGACTGTAGAATATTACAAGACTGGAGAGAGATGTGGGTGATAAGACACAAAAATTGAATAGCATTATTGAAAACAGGTATTATCTTTGTGTCAAGTGACATGAAATGTTGATGTAAATTTATGTACATATATTTAGATTTTTATACAACAATTAGTTTCAGTCTTTGCATCTGATTAGTCAAGCAGCATGCAACTGCACTGTGAATGTTTCACTATAACTACCTTGTATAGTTTGTTTGTGTTTTCCAGGCCAGTGTTGTCATTGTTAACTGTTAATTGTTAACTAAACTTAAATTAAAATAAAAATAGATGAAAAAATTTTAAAAACCTAAACAAAAGTAGCAAATGTTGCCTTGGCAATCAACTGAAAAGAAAAGGCTGAAGTACGAAAATTCTAAAAGTAAAAAAAAAAAAGAAAGAAAGAAGATAACGGAAACAACAAAAGCATAAAACATGAAAATATACAAATAAAAGCTTTTTCAAAATATCAATAAATATAGCATATAAATAATAATAAAATTACCAAGTTCAGAACAGATTATCAGTCTGTGTAAGTGAAGCAAATTTTTCAATGATCCTTTCTACAGTTACATCGTTACGCCAGAAGGCGACAAGCGATTGTCTTTGTGAGTGAATCAGTGATCAATCAGCCAACCGATTCATTCAAAAACACTGATTCATATAGCAACGAAATACAGGGATGAGTCATTCAATCATTCAGGAAGGAAACACATTTGTTTGAAGAGAAATGCGTTCAAAGTAACTGGCAATATTGCGTCTTCTCTAAGTAATACAATATTAAATTTGTATTTTGAAATGCTGTGTGTGTAGGCTATATCATATATGCATATAATGATGAACATCACATATCTAGAAAGAATAAAACTCTTAGCATGTTTGGTAGTACTGAACATACAGGCAAATAATAAGAATGAGAATTAAGAAACCTTATCATTTAAGTTGAATATCTCCACATTTAGCTCATTGAAAAAGCTCAAGTTTTACCTTATATCTGTCTCCAATTTTGTAAAGCCATAAGTTATTAATGGCATAATCTCCATGGCCGGTGCTAGCCTTATCGCTTTTAAAACAAAGCTTTGAACAGAACAGTACACAAAGTGACCATACAGTGTTGTTGCTTCTCTTGATGCATTAAGATCCTGCTAGTGGAGTTATTAAAGATTGCAATCCGAAAAGGTGGATCTCTGCAAAACCTCAGCAAGACTGTATATATCATCTATAATACATTGGCAGCTAACCTGCTTCAGGCATCAGCACGAGCACAGAGAGCTCAGCTCTTTCCTCTCATGTCTGCTCTGCGTTGGATGTTTAGACTTGCAGATGTGTTGATAAAAGAGTGAAGAAGCTTTCACCTAGAGCAAATTTACTCAACAGAATGCATCCCCTGAAATGCAACAAGCCAAACGATTGGAATGAATGAGCGCAAATGGTTTTTCCAATCTATCAGCTGTGCAGGTAAATTAGGTTTCAGGAAGACTGGGGAAATAATATGGCATTTTAAACCACCTCATTTTTTTCAAACAACTAAAATGATTATCAGAAATTCCCCCGGGCTTCTGCGAAATTGACATTTAACTAAGAAAATATAGGAAATAAAATGAGCGATAGAATGGGTGGTGGGTTAGAATTTTAAATGGATTTCTGAAACTTTTCTTTCTCCATTGTGATGAAACTACATCTTAAAGACTGACTTTTACAGGCATTTATAATTTACCTCCTGCTAAATGATTGCATTATCTTGAGTTGCCATATTTACATAATGCAGTCTATAACAGATCTTATAATCAATGCATAATTACATTTTTTTGCATGCATTCCCTATATCGTACTTTCCAAAGCCTAAAGTTTTTACATGCATTTTGTGTTCCTGTAGATAAAGTTTTAAAACTTTATCTACAGGAATTTGTTATTTACAGTGTTTTGATTTCTAGAATTGAACCTATGTAGTGTTCTCAAGAGAGTAGGTGGAATTGAGAAGACCTTCAGTTCATGGCTGAACGCTCATTAAAAGCTTTCCTAGTCAACCTGAGCACATGGGAAGCCCACAGTCCACACACTTTTTTTCTTTTTCTTTTTTTACCTCAGCTGACAAATCTCACCTGAGGGGAAATCTTAGGTAGGGCACGAGTCACCATCAGAAATTAAAATGCTTGATCTTCAGAGTACACTCTGCATGTAGAATGGCAGTTTTTATAGGAGAGTCAGGATTTAGTACACATGTGGTTAATGCATGGGAGGAAACAGAGAGGTAATTTTCAGGGACAACCATGAAAAAAGGAAATTAATATGGATTGAAAATGGTCTTACTGAAAATGGATTACCGCAAGCTCAAAAAACTGCATTTCAAATCAGTGTGACTTTTCAAGACACAATATAATCATAAGAAATTTTGTTAAATTCCAAGCGTGAACAAACAGCGTGAGAATTTTACTACTTTGGTTTGCAGCCTTTGATGTCCAGTAAGCTGTTGTCTGTCTGTAAGTTACAACAAAATACTAGAAATACTTCAATTAGCTTGTGTATATTCCTAAAAATTCTGATAACCACCATAATTATACAGGTGATAAAACACAAAACACAATTGCGGTAATGCAGGACACTAAAATAATGCAATAAATACCAATTAAACATAAAACTAATAAATCGAAAAAACCTTATAATAAAATAACTAAAACAAACAAACAAAAGTTTTTATCAGTTGTAATATGAATCATATTTTTCTATGAATTCTAGTGGCAAAAACATTTACAGTAAAATGTTAAAATATATTACATTTATTTCACTGTAAATGATGATAACTTACAGTTAACCAGTTAAAACATTTAATAAAATATATAACTGTGTATTTGTATCACCAAGACTTATATAATAAAAACATAATAAAATGGTGACTAACATTCTTGAAAGATTGTTTTTACTGTATATGAACGTTTTGTACATTATAGGATTTACAATGGCTTTAGAACATTTTGTCATCATTTTATAATAGGCAATGAAATGCAAACATGATTATGAACATAAAGAAAAATACCCAGCACTGCTGTTTTTGTTATTGTTATTCATTTTTAATGTGCCCAGAAGGCACAGGACAGCAACTGCCCACCTTGGGAGAAGTCTTGTCAGTGGATTAAGATAATGATAATATCAATAATAAATGAGAAGGTTGTTTGGACAAAATCATACTGTGTATTTATACTAGGCTTCAAAAGTCTGAGAAAATAAAAAGAAGGAAATAGTTCAAAAACGACCAGTAACACAAATGTAAATCAATTCCTAATCTCACATTCAAAACATGAAAATATCAAATAAAACATTTACCAGAATAGCATTTAAAAAGGGCGTAAATAAATGCCTTATCATAGGTGAAGATTAATTGCTCGTGGAGTGACGTAGCAGCCAGATCCTGGGGGTTTAACTCGCGCAACGCGCAGACACACAGACCGCGTTACCTCGTGCGCTCGGACCGCGTCTCGCGCTGCTGGGAGTTCACTGGCGAGACTTCAGTTCACCGTCGTTCAAGGACAGATAAAGCCAGAGAGTGGTGTTTTTTCAGATTACCAGCGGAAGAATTAGGTCATCGCGTTCTGGTCGAAGTGTTGGGCTCATCATGAAGATGCGAGTGATAACAGCGATGCTTTTCCTGGGGCTCTCCGGGCAGTGCGGCATCCTGGCTGGGAAAGGTAAGGCAGATCGGACAACTTGGAATGTCACCACATGAGAAGAAACGCCTGGAGCGTTCTGTCACTTAGATCAGTGTCTATGATCATATGTTATCAATTACTATCAGAATTCACAGCGTCAGTGACAGTCTAAGAGTGTCTTAAATCTGGTTGGCAACGCGTATGTCCTTACATAGTACAAGTTTGTCTTTCTTTCCCCCGTTTTCTTAACGATAAACATTTATTTGGGATCATCTTCATGTTTTGAAACATTTTGACTGTTTTCATTACTATAGGAACAATAAAGACAGTGAATCATGTATTTACAGTTTATCAGCATGAGCCGTAATATACCTATTTTCCTTCATCAATATTTCATTGACCTTAAAAGGCGCATTTCTACTGATCTTATCTGTTCTATTCAATGACGGCTTGGTGTATAAGACTTAAAGAGCATAAAGCATTCGATTTTCCATTGCTCCCATGAAAAAAAAAAGAAAAAAAAAAGCTGTTAATGTGTTTTGGGAGCACAAACATTGAGATAAAAGATCTAATTGTGTCTCTGGGGCATTGATGAATATGGAGCAACTCCGTTATTTGTTAGTGCACAAGTGGAATGCTTTAGATTATATGTGATAAATAACAGTCAGATTGGATCATGCAGACTGGCAATGAAAGGCAGAGAGTGTCATTTAAGGTTAGCAATGAATCTTCCCTTATCGAGTACACATTCATCCATTAAGAGCTGATAGCTTGGTTTTGTTTTTCCAGCTTTCTTTTATTTGTTCCATCAGTATGAGTTTAACATGCATGATGTTACTACTTTTAGGACACCTAAATGAAATCAGAAGTGTCTACTGAGCAATGCAATGGGTGTTGTATCTATTTAAGAATTGATTATGATATAAATCTGGATGTTTTTGTTGTAATAATTTCTTGAAATTGTGTATGGTAAGTCTAAAGAACCTGCCCGCATGTTTTTATAATATTTGGAGTTTTGAGATGGCAGGTGCTTTATAGGGGCCCAAGGAGAGATTTTGTAAGGGCATGTTTGTCTTTGGTTGATAAGGTATTCTGTCTGGTTGCTAGGGTGTGTCCATTAAGTTTCTAGGGTATTTCTGAATGTTTTCTTGCTGGTCTGAGTCTCCCTCAGTTTTCTCTGACATTTTAATATGGATGTATGAACCCTCTGACTCCTTTTCAATTTAAGTCTAAGGGATTTTTTTAGCCGTTTTGTCACCAGGCAGGCATACTGTACATAGTACATCCAATCTTTAATAAAAGCCATAGATCACTTGTCCTCAAAAAGCTATCATTCACGGCTTTAGCACAAACAGTAGCACAGTGAGTTATGTGCTGTAGTTCTGGATGAATATAGAATACAAATAATAGTGATGCTTTGCTAAATCACTAACCTATAACAGAGCCTGTGCTATTTTTCTTTTTTTTTTTTTTCCCAAGCACGAGTCTCAATATAGCCATTTCCCTTCATCAATATTTCATTGACCTTTATGGTACATTTCTAGTGATCTAAATGCTTGATTAGTTTAATGTACGATGCTCGTAGTAGCTGCATTTCTTCTTAATCTTTTCCACAAGGCTCAATGAGGTGTTCAATGGCTGCATAGTCCTTAACACTTTCCGTCGCTCCCATGGAAAAAGCTGCTAATGTGTTTGTAGGAACACAAACATTGAGATAAGAGATCTAATTGTGTCTCTGGGGCAGTGATGAATATGGAACAGTTCAATTATTCGTCAGCGCACAAGTGGAATATCTGTCAGTAGGCCTACCTGCGTGCCCTGATTTACTTTCCTTAGAAGTAACTCCGTGCTTGAGATTGGGCTCTTTCAGTGTAACAGATTGGCGAATCAGGGAATCGGAACCTTGAATATTTGCATATCAATTTTCTGGATTCTAGCACTTCATAAAATTTTGAACGCAAAGGAAAAACAAGTTGAAAATTAAACTCCTTTATGCATGAAGAGCTGCACAAGGTGAGTATGGCATTTGACGAGCAGGAATATAATAGAAATATGAGGCAGAATCGCAAATATAAACCAATCATTAAATCTAAGCCATCCACATTATGACTCAACACTTTCATAGGTATGATATGACATTTGAAAACCTTCCAAACCTTGTGATATGTCTGGCAGATTGCCTTCAAAACTCTGCTGCTCCAAAAAAAGAGGGATTTCATCAAAATTACATCAGAATGCTATTGTAGCATTGAATTCACTAGCGGTCTGGCTTATCTCTGAGTGCAAAACAGTTTTAGATGTAATGACATCACCATATTACAATTTCAGTGTCAGTACATTACAGAATGAGTTGAATGACACTTCATGTTTTGTGAATTTCAATCTGCACACAAGGTTGCGTGTACTGTCTTTACTTGTATGTTTGCATGGTATACATTTTGTCAGTATGTGTGTGTTTGGGAACCAAAGCAACGACCTTGGTGTAGTTAATGCACTGCGCTGGATTCCGTAACATGTAGAGCTTGACTGCTTTTATTAACAATCAGCTTGTTTTGATGTTGTGTGTTATTGTGTCTGAGAATCTGAGAGTATTTCTAAAACGCAGAGTCTTGGAGAGAAAAATGGATTCGGAGTTTATCTTCAGCATGCTGGAGTACACAAGAAAAGGATAAGCAGAAAGACAGCAGTGACAAATAAGGGTAGGTCTGTAAAAGCAGGCTGAGATTTATACTGGCCTTTTCAGAGAAAGCACAGCGTTATCCCAGAGCTAAATAAATTGGGTTGCTGATCTGGAATAGATGCATAACTTAGGATTTCGTGCTGCGACCTAAGAACATCAAGCTTGGGGAAAGCAAAGGCGTTCTCTTTTTTTTTTTGCATCGCTGCTGTTGTTCAGGGAGCAAAGCGGAACATTGAAAACACTTCGTTAAGTGGACCACAGCTGTTAGATCTGTCTTAGTCTTTTGTTTCGCGAGATCCAGCTTTCTTCTTGTCTTTTTTGTCTCGACGTGGCTTCTCAAGGAGCATGCCAATCTTCAAGCCAGAATGCCATGCAAATACTCAACTTAATTTAAACGTTAATTACCCAGCATGCATCATTAGCGTCGGTGTGATGAGCGGCAGGGAGGGATGAGGGGAAAAAGAAAGGGAGGAGACGACAGGAAAGAGCTGCATTTGGAGGTAAGATGGGGCCCAGTCAGTGGCGCTCTCTCGCCAGCTGGTCAGGTGGCACCAGTCTCTTCCAGGGGTCAGCTCTGGCCAATCTGCACAGGAATAGCACTGGATGCTCTTCTACGCGCACACACTTGCACAGCTGTAGTTCTGCTCGGATGCATTTCTGAATCATGAAGTTCAGGACAAGTATGCACACATTAGCAACCCCGCAAAATAAGATTTTGTCATTTACTTATCCTATGTCATTCCAAACAGATGCAACATATGTCTTTCCTCTGTGGAACACAATAGTAGATTTTTTTGAAAAATGCCTTTTTTTTTGTGTCCATATTTAGGACAAAAACAGGCTTTAGAATCTTATTTTGCGTTCCACAGAGTAAATGAGGACAGAACCTTGAACTATCCCTTTAACTTATAGCCTACATGCAAAGTCATAGTAATAAATGCACGCTGCCGCCCACAAATAGAGTGTATTTTCTCTTCTCAGTGTGGCTGATTGCTTGGTGTTGTGAGCCTGGTGCTGGTGGTGGAGCTTTGGGACCCTGCTCATATTTGCTGACTGTCTTCGAGAAGTGGGCTAGTCCCTGAGATTTAGTCTCAATTAAATTGCTCCAGCTCCAGAGAGAGAGGGATTCTGGGACGTTGTCCTCCAGCTTTCCTTTTAATTGCCTGCACTGGGTGCCGGCGAGCTGACAACTGGCTATTGGGTGAACAGGGAGCTCATGGTGATTGGGTACGAGCGAGTGTAGGCGTATTCATGGCCATATGTTACCGAGCGTTGGATTGTGACTGTTCCCTTGTATGATGCATGTATTTCTTTAGAAGTGAATGTGAGTGAATGGATGTAATCACGGTGTTTACAATGGCGCGGTACAAGATGGATTACTTCCAGTAGACCGCAAGACAGAACCCGCCTCCCTGAACGAGAGATTGAATGTAGCTTAGTCAGAAAGCATCGTGTTGGAATCCTGTCCTCCATCTTTCCAAACATTCTCAGCCTGTGTTTTGAAAACCCAGAGAAGTCTCTGAACATCCATGACACGCTATTATTAAACAAGACTTATTGTGTAGGCCTTGCAGCACTGTCACTCACTTACCTCTGGTTTTGTGCTGCACTGAACTCGCTGTGCTGAAAAGAAGCTAACTGCATGGAAGCAGCAAACATAACTCATTCCTGTCCTCCTTTAGGTACACCTTACCTTAGCATCTTTTTAAGGGAAACATCTCCCTAGTATATGTTGCTCTGCTGTAGGGCAAGTCCATACTCCATGTTTCATTGAAGTGGACTCTAAAGCTTGTCTCAGCCAGCTTGCCATTTGTACAACTTGGAGTAAAGTCATTGTCTGATGACCTGCAATGATTGGATCACGCTGCAAGCTGCTGGCAGCTCGCTCGGAATCTTGGAAAGAAGCAGCGTACATCTCATCTTTCCGGCTTGATCTGTGGAAATACTTTGTCTGACCTTCTGTGGTTACAGGATGGCCGAAAAAGAGAGCCAATCAGCAGCTTTAATAGAACTCTGAGCCAGGTAGAGGGCACTGCCAAGACTCCACTGTGAAGGTCTAGATCAGCAAGGGCATGCTTAGATGAGTCTTGAAGAATCTGGCCCAATACTTGCTGCAGACATGTTTATGGCATGCTTCTTCATTGTTTTATGCCATTGAGTTTATAGAACACAACGGCAAACTAGAAAATCATGTCTTAAGAATTACTTACAAATTACAGAAAAGTGTGTTAAATTGAGATTAGTACTAAAGTCTACAGGACGCTGGCCATCCAAGACTGGATTTGAAGAGCCCTGATCTATTGTATCTGTTCGTTTTCTTATCTCGAGTCTCAGGCAGCCAAATTAATCGTGCATCAAGAAATAATGATTGGTGGTGGTCCTGAATAGGCCCTTAACAAACTACCTGTTTAATAGTTTCTTTGTTTCATAATCTTTTCTTGTATTAACTTTTTCAACCATTTTGTTTGGAAATAATTTTTTTTCTTCTTCTGATTATTGGCAGCCTTGGAATGTAATTGTTTTTCTTTTGTCCAGTTCTTATAAAAACGGGCTCAGATGATTGTTGGACTGGGTTGGTAGATTTTTTGCTACTATTATAGAGAGGCAACCTACCAAACTGAATGTGACTTTTAGCATGCTAACCAGTGTTTTTCTCTGACATTCACAGTAGCATGTCATTGGTAAAATGGGGGATTTCAAGGGTGAGGTAGAGCCCCATAAAACACAACTTCTAAACGATTTTCTTTTAATTTGAAGTACAAATACATCATATTCCCTCTGTAGTTCCTTGTCTGAACCTTTACACAATGTTTACATAACATAAGGGGCCACATGTTTAAATACTTATATTATTTAGCTGCTATTGCTAAACTTGAAACAATTTTGAGAGGTTTCCATGATACTGCAGCTCTCCACTTTCCCCAAAGCATTTCCTTAAGAAGTTGTGACTGCTTGCGTGGTTAGGCTGCAGTGGAGAATATGGCTAAATTTGATGCTTTTACAGCTGTCAGTGGAAGAAAAACAGCCATTTCTACCCTGCAGACGAACTCTTACATAACTCACGGCATTTGATCCCCTCCGCTCGTCTGGGTAGGATCGAACACTGGGCCGATCTGATACCAGCAGAGCCTATTTTAATTGAGCGGTTGGTGTATATTCTCGTAACACGCTGGGGGAATGCAAGACGCAGGTGCTGCCCTTTGTGTTGTTTGGATGCTCCGAGAAGGCTTGGAGTTTTATCTTTGGCTCATAAATGAGTTAGGAGGATGTTAATGTTCCACGGGTGCAGGAGACACCCAGGCTGTCAAACTGCAGGTGTTTGTTTTAGATAGGAGCAGCTGCGGTTCCGCCCCCTCCTTCCTCCCAGGTGGAAAAGCACAGCGTCGGGGCGCGCGGCTGCTGATCTTTTCTCTCACTTGCGCAAACACACATGTGGTGACTGTTGGGACTCAAACAGAGATAATGTGAATTCACTTTGCTAGGTAGTTTTAATTACAGCCAGGATCTGCACACATCAGTGTAAAATATTAATGCAGGTGCGACATCTCTCTGTGTTTCAATAGATGAGTGTGACTGTGTTTGTCACTGACCGCCATCAATTTGTGGCAGTAAATGAAGAGGTGTCATACCAATCACAAGTGCAGTATGGAGTACCTCAAGGCTCAGTACTTGGCCCCTTACTTTTCACACTTTACATGTTACCCTTTGGAGATATCATTAGGAAACATGGTGTTAGCTTTCACTGTTATGTTGATGATACCCAGCTCTATATTTCTTTGTGGCCTGATGAAACTTACCAATTTGCAAAACTAATGGAATGTATAGTTGATATCAAAAACTGGATGACTAGCAATTTCTTACTGCTAAATTCTGAAAAAACAGAGGTGTTAATTATTGGACCAAAAACTTTTGCATGTAATAACCTAGATCACGGTCTAATACTTGATGGCTGCTCTGTAAATTCTTCGTCATCAGTTAGGAACCTAGGTGTACTTTTTGATAGCAATCTTTCCTTCGAAAAACATGTTTCTAGCATTTGTAAAACTGCATTTTTCCATCTTAAAAATATATCTAAATTACGACCTATGCTCTCAATGTCAAATGCAGAAACATTAATTCATGCATTCTTGACCTCGAGGCTAGATTATTGTAATGCTTTATTGGGTGGTTGCTCTGCACGTTTAATAAGCAAACTCCAGCTGGTTCAAAATGCAGCCGCTAGAGTTCTTACTAGAACTAGAAAGTATGACCACATTAGCCCGGTTCTGTCAACACTGCACTGGCTCCCTATTAAACATTGTATACATTTTAATGTTTTAATGCTAATTACCTTTAAAGCCCTGAATGGCTTGGCACCTCAGCTCTTATAGCATTATAGTCCTTCACATCCGCTGCGATCTCAAAACTCTGGCCATTTGATAACACCTAAAATATCAAAACTGCGGGCGGGAGATCGTTTTCCTATTTGGCGCCCAAACTCTGGAACAATCTACCTAACACTGTTTGGGAAGCAGACACACTCTGTCAGTTTAAATCTAGATTAAAGACCCATATCTTTAACCTGGTTTACACATAATACACTATCGCATTTCTATAATTCAAATCCATTAAAGGATTGTTAGGCTGCATTAATTAGGTCAACAGGAACCGGGAACACTTCCCAAAACACCTGAGGTACTTGTTACATTGTTAGAAGAATGGCATCTACGCTAATATTAGTCTGTTTCTTTCTTATTACGAGGTCACCGTAGCCACCCAGATCCAGACTGTATCCAGATCAGATGGTGGATCAGCACCTACAGATGACCTCTACAGCCAGGACACCTAGATGAGCCCCAGAGACTGATCACCAGTGAAGACCCTGTCTCCAAGATGGCCATCAGGACAAGACCACAGGAATCAGATGAGTCCTTTGCACAATCTGATTCTGCTTTAGCCAAGATTTAAACTGCTGATTTTGTCTGGCCAGAGGAGAATGACACTATTTCGACAAACTATTTCCCCGTCTAAATACTGTAAACCTGATATAAAGCCACCCAGCTTTATACCAAGGCGATGTAAAGCTGCTTTGACACAATTTGCATTGTTAAAAGCGCTATACAAATATTATTGACTTGACTTTGTGTTGGTGGCTCTAGGAGAGAGAGAGTGAGAGAGAGAGTGCACACTGGCACAAAGGGAGATGTAAAAGAGACCGCCACTATCCGTTTGAGTGTTTTCATATGTGTGGCACCTGTCATATGACTGTGCTGACTGAAGCTGAAATCAATAGCGCATGCCACGGGCCTCCTGCCACCGCTACAGGAATGAAAATGCTACAAAGGCACAAGCAGAGAGCAAATGGGTATTTTTGGGGTGTATTTGTAGGTTGTATACGATACGTCTATTTCCTCAGTGCTTAATTTCCTGTGGAGTCGAAGGCTGGCCGCGAGCTCTCTCACTTCAGTGGCGGACGGTGCGGCCCTGAGAACAGAGGAAGTGGAAGCTTGTCCTCATGAAAGCAGTTATTAATTTTCATGGTGCGTCCTGCAGTCAAAGGCATTATCTTTGCTTCTCGCCTGCAGTGATACACTTGATTCGCTTTAAGTATGTCTGTTAAAATATGGGCTCTTTCGTAAGATAGAAGAAAAAAGAGGAAGATAGGGATGGAGAAGATAAAAGGAAAAAATTGGGAAGATTCTCTGCATCCGAGTCGAAAATGGCGCTATCGGTCCTGGCCTCAGAGCTTCCACTAACAACCTCAGCCTCATTCTCTCTCACCATCATTCTCTTTGTTCTTTTTGTGTGTATGTGTGTGTTTTGATGTTATGTATTTACTGTGTGGCAAATGTGCCAAATGCAAGTAAAATTGACCTGTAAACATCTTATTTGAAAAGTAAATAAGACCGTTACTGTTCAGCTGGATGGTTGTTTTTAGTAATTGAATAATCCTTTCGATTTAATTTGCAATGTGGGAACGTTTGTCTTATCTGTTGTCAATGTGAGCAAATCAAGAGAATGTCTCTACAGTCTGATAAAGAGGCTGCTTTCTAACCAGTTTTACCTCCATTGTAAATCAAACCGCAAAATCAAAATTGTCTTTGTTTTTCTGAGACATGGCATTTTACTGATGATGAGACACAGAGACTGGCTAGTGATAAATGACTTGTGCTGTTTGATGGAAAAAGGCAAGGGAGAAATGGCTTCAATGACTTCCTTTGTCATGGGGACGAAAAAATAAAAATAAATAAATAAATATATACACAGTGTTTGCTGCTCTGTTTTTTTCTACACTGCTGTATCACCACTGCCATGGCAGGCAAAATAAAGTTTTAAATGTGATGACAGTGTAAAGGGAGTATACTGTAAAATAACGGCAGGAAAACGCATCTTTGTATTCAGTTTGAGTTGTGCGCTAAAATGCTTATTGTGTGATCAGTTCAACCCAATTTAAGAACGAACGACTCTTATTAACTGATTCTTTTAGTGAGTCATTCCAAAAGAGACTCACAACTTAGCAGGTACTGTTTGAATCAGTCTGACAAATCCTTTATAAAGTTAACTGAATCAAAGCAGTTACTGATTATTAATTCTCTGAAATCGAACCAGTAACATATGTTTGTTTATGTGTATATAGAAGGATTGAAACTGCAAAAACAGAAAAACGGAGTTGTTTGAAATATATATATATATATATGAAGTGTTCCAATGCAAAAAGCCATCTTGGTCAATAATGAGATAACGATACTGAGTGAACGCTCTCCACACATAGTATATGTTCATCAAGTACTTTCACTTCAAATGCGCTAAATCCCAGCCTCAACCCATTCAGAAATACCATTACTTACATAGAAACCTATACATAGTAGCCAGAAAGAAATACTAATTTTAGAGAAAAATGTCAGACGTACTTGGAGGCTTTTGCATCTGATATATATATATATATATATACATATATATATATATAGATATATAGATATATATAGAAATTAAATGCTGTGCGAAATGCAATGTTTTGCTTCTCTTCTGACCACTACAACAAATTGTCAGTGTCCTTGTGGAAAACAAGGGCTAAAATTGAGAGAGGGAAGAGATCTAAAGCATTTGAGTGAAGCCCAGGGCTTGGCCGAAGGATTGTAAGTCACTCAGAATGACATCCTAACAGAAGCCGATGATCTGTTAGTGAAATATAGAGAGCGAATCCATGAATCCTCTGGACCCCTCACAGATGCCATGCTTGAGTTATGGCTGACCTTACAGGGTTTTTTCACACTGTGTTGAAGTGAGACGCTGACCATTTATTTTGACTTATTACATATCTGCTCTGAAAGGACAGATATAAATTAATATTCTTGCTGGGACATTAAAGAAATGTAATAAGCAACACTATTCTGTTTTCGACTCAATGACCCATGAGCAAATAACTTTGGAGTGTGAGATGCTCATGTAAACATTAAGACCAAATAAATAATACAGTTTTTATTTAACAATACAGTGGCAAGCAGGGGGAAGAAAAAAAGGGGTGAAGACTGGATTAGATAACATCATAACCCAGATGTGAACTAGTGCTTGACTGATATGTCGCCAAGGCCGATTATATCATCCACTCTTTGGTATTTTTTTAATTGGTGGCATTGGCTAATAAATGTTGAAAGCTAGTTAAGTCAGTACACTGTTGGTTTCAGCGTTTACTTCCTTTTTGTCATGTTTTAAACAATTTCTTTATCTGTGGAAAAAAATTTAATTGAAAGTATCTATCTAAAGTACAAGCTTTTTATTATACAGATTGACATTTTTTTCAAGTTTAAATTATTTTTCATATTGATTAATTTAGTAAATATTTAAGAAAATATTCATTGTAGCATGTTATGTGCTGTCCTTGTGATTCACATTAATCCTGCTTTATATTGGCTGTTGGCCACCCTGCTTTCCAGAGACCAGCATTTCCATTAGCCATCAAAACGTACACATTGATCGACCACTAATGTGAACTCTTTGTTATCTAAAGGAGCACCGACGCTCCGTGTGATCTGCAGAAAACTATGCGTTAGCGTTAGCATTCCCGTTAACGTCAGTGGTACTCGCTTAGCTGTTGACTCTCTGGATCCAAACATGGTCTATGTAGCGATGTTGTAAAGGCCTTTGATAGGTGCTCTTTGCTCCTTCTAGCTCTCACTTTGTCTGTTTAAAAGCCAGAGTGATCCTGGCTTTTGTGCTGACTGAACTTGAAGCCAGTTGCTCCTCTTGCAGGCGTTGAAGAGGGTTTTCAGGGCTGCTAGGCGTGAAGGTTTTCGGTGCTGACACAGACTGGAGAAAGACAGGAGAGTTAGAGAGAGGCTCGGAGTCATTATCTCTCCAAAATCCCCTTTTCTCTGCCTTCTCTCTACCCTCTCAGCAAGAGCCCTGTGAGCTAGGCTCGCGTGGAAAAGGAGCACAGGCCTAATTGGATTTGGGAGCAATCTGTCGCCTCGCCTTTCTCTTTCACACAGACAATCGCAGGTGCCCTTTATTTCCTCACTGCTGTCCACAGGACCGCAACGTTTTCGTGTTGGCCGGCTCATCTTGTTCATCTTTTTTGCCATTTACACTAAAAAAGAGCTGTGTAGAACAACCTTGCGACAAGGCCGTGGTTACTAGAGGTTTCATGAAAGTTTTAGAAATGTTTTTTGCTTTCTAATACGACTGATTCCGGCTGATTTGGTAAATATACAAGGGCTGCCTTAGCTCAGGGTGAACCTGCAGGGATCTGCAGTGACTCTTGCCAGCACTGTACCAAGAGAACAGAAATATGAAAACAACATAAATGTGTGTTGCCTCATCAGCGCTTGTGTGTGTGTGTGTGTGTGTGTGTGTGTGTTGTGTACCTGCACACACTCCCCCTGAGTGCTCATTACTCATGTTTGGAGCTGAATTGTCCCTGTCTGAACACCTGTGCCAGTGCGCTCGAGGCTCCCAGATGAATGCAAGTGAGGCAGTTCAGTCTCCTCCTCCTCTCCTCTCTTCCAGTTTCGAATAAGTGTTGTGGTGGTACTATGGTGAAGTGATGGTATATCAGGGTGCGTACGTTGGTACTGTTTGATTATCATTTTCATATATCAAGGAATTTACAAGGTATTGTAAGGTAGTATAAAAAGCCTATTGTACTATCATTGTGTAGTGCCAAGTAGACCAGGACACGCACACAAAATAATTTCAAGACAGCACATTCCTTAGCAGGAGTTAAGAATTACCTAATCAATTCGGTATTACTGTGGCCACGGGAATAATCTGAATTGTTAAAACATACTGGTTTTAATGCTTGCTGGACAAGTCGTTAATGAGGTATCGTTAATATGGTATAAGTTGGACGTTTTGATTAATATCCATTAATCATACGAATATGAAATCGATATGACTCGATTTCCAGAAACTAAAATTAAATTAATAGTTCTAAAATTACTACAGTTGTGTATCATATAGTCTCTGCTTTATTCTTATTGTCTCATTTTCATGTAATTTTCATATAATCTCATGTCTCATGCCATCTCTTTCTGTTTGCATCCTTGTCTCTTCTTGTCTGTTCTGCTTATCTTCCGGCATCTCTTACCTTCTTACCTTAACTTCTCACATCGCCTCTTTTTGCATCTTTCTTCTTGCATCCCTTATTTTTTCACATCTTTTTTTTTTCTCTTCTCAAATCATTTTACATCTCTTCTCACACTTTGTTGCACCTCTTCTGTTTTAGCACCTTCTTGCACTTGCTTGTATTTCTTCTTGCATCCTCTCTTCGCTTGGTTCCTCTTGTTTTTCACTCCTTTTCTTTCCTCTTCTTTCTAAGTTTCTTTCCTTTTCTGTCCAAAACTCTTTCTCCCTCTCTTTTGCTTTATCCTGTTTCTTTCAATCTCCGGCCATCTCTCCTCTCTTCCTCCTTTTCCTAATTCTAGCTGGTTCCGGAGAGCAGGAACTATCTGACCTATTTTCAGCGTAGTCCATCTCTGGTGTATTTGTGGCAAACAGCCACAGAAGTAACATTTTCCCTTACCTCAGTCATGAGATGTCCACCAAAACGGTCCAATATGGCTTTTCAGCCTTTTTTCTTAGAATTAGATCTCATGTGTATCCTTTAGAATGTCTCCTCTTAATGTCTCAAATTTTATAAAGATGCCAAATTCTTCAGTCAAGAGTTCACTTTTTCAATATGACTGCAAGTTTTTCTCATCAAATTCAGGGTGTTCTCCTAGGGAATTTAATGGAAAAGCATCTGAAACAGCAAATGACTAAGCGCAACTTCTGAGCAAATAAACTTTTCCTCTGTGTTTGTAAATTGTGACTTGCAGTAGAAATCTCTCAGAGTGTCTGAAGTGACTGATGTCTGTTTGTTTTGTCTGAAAACGAGTGACTCTGTTGGTGTATGCATATGTCCGTGTTATCTCTCTGCGACAGTGGCATTTGGACGTCCTCTCCAGCATATTTCACTCTGTTTTGATGTCTTGCTGGGCTCTCCAGCGAGTGCTTCCTGCTGTGGGCCGCGCTCAAGCGTAACCACAATGCCATCGAAGCCCCACGCCCCCTCAACCACACGCTGAGTTGAGAAGTCGACTTCCTCCTCCTCAGTCGTCCTGTTGCCATATCTCGCTGTCTTACCCCCTGCCTTTCCAACCGTATGCCTCTCCTCCTTGTCTCACCACGGCAGTGCATCTTTCCTGCACCAAGAGAGCGTCCCCCCTGTGGAAGAGCAACTTAATCTCTAATAAATTATGTTTGCGGTTGTTTTACATGGGATGAGTAATTGATTGCATCCGATCGTTTGCATTCGGCTTCGTTTTTGCCAACATCCCCTACTATCTTACAAAAAGATGAAACTGAGGGGACCAGGCATCAGGGAAAAAATTCAGTGGTCTCATTGACATTTCGTTTGTTTCGTTTTTGCTAGCATTATTTTTACCCCTATCAGCGGAATAGAGAATTCTGCAGGGTCACCTCAATTTGTGTGTGTGTATATTTTTGCTGTTTGTCTGGCTGCCCTGCTCACATCACTTTTATAAATCCGCTACTCTGGATTTCAGAACGGTGGATAAACATCGGTTTGAGACATGCTTCACTGACAGCTGCTCTGCTGAGGCAAGCTTTGTTTGAGGACTGTGTGTGCGCTTGTGCAGCTCTTCCAAAGTATTACAGTTATTTCTTCCAGACAGCAAGAGATAAAATGGAGACCAAACCAAGACTTTCGCTTAAGTCTTTAGCTTCGCCTGAGGAAAAGCACTTCGATAATCTCACATCTCCTCTTTTCAGAGGAGATTTCCGCAACGTCTCAGTCCATGTCCACACTAGTACGTTTTTGTTTGAAACTGCACAGATTTTTTTTGAGTTTATGCTTCGTTTTCCACCACCATAAAAAAGACTTTGCTAGCTTCATTATTTTACAAATTAGCATTGGAGAGCGTTTTACAATGTAATTGCTTCTTGCTGATCTTATGATAATCATTTATTACCATGACAATGACATCAGCACAGCTAAACAAATGTAACGCATTGATTCAAAATGTTGGTCCTGTTTCGAATGTCTTGCACTTTACCAATATCATGTTTAGAAAGTTTTTGTGTGGACAAAAAGCATTTTGAAAACCCTGTGTGTGTGGACAGAATTTTTATGGAGAAAAAATTTGTAAGTGAAGTGACATACGGCCAAGTATGGTGACCCATACTCGGAATTCGTGCTCTGCATTTTAACCCATCCTAAGTGCACACACAGCAGTGAACACACACACACTGTGAACACGCACCCGGAGCAGTGGGCAGCCAGTTATGCTGCGGCGCCCAGGGAGTAGTTGGGGGTTCGGTGCCTTGCTCAAGGGCATCTCAGTTGGGGTATTGAGGGTGGAGAGAGCGCTGGACATTCACTCCCCCCACCTACAATTCCTGCCGGCCCGAGACTCGAACCCGCAATGGCTCTCTAACCATGAGGCCACGCCTCCCCGTGTTAATTCTGTGTTTTTTTTTTTTTTTTCTAAGACAAAGTTTATAGTTCTGTGAAGAATAACTGAGAACTCCATACAGTCTGTTTGAAGAAAGAAAATGTGCTTTAGCCTCTTAATATGTGAAAATTAGAAATTCAGTGCAGGTAAAAGATGTTGTCAAAGTTTCTGGAGAGTTTTAGGTGTCTTGGCTGAGAATTTGCTGCCAAAACATCCACTCCAAATATTATCAACAGTCAAAGAACACAAAGTTCCTGAGTTTTGTAGCAATTCACGAGGTTTGGTGCATGCATTTTCTCAGCCTGCTGTCAGGTAGCTTATTCAGGCAGATTTTCAAAGCCGGTGCTCGGTGCTTGAGGTCTTTTTTTTTTCAGAACAGAGGATGATAAGCACTTCCTTTGGCAGAAAAGGACCCAGTCCAAATACAAATCTGAGCAAGACTCTAAACAAATGCTGACAGCCAGACCACATTCGTACTAGTCCCATTTTATTCTGTCTCCCTCTTCTCTCTCTGCCTCTTCTGTTTCCATAGTTTCTTACCTTACAAACAAGTACTGTAGTGCTACCAAGGTATAGTTAAAGCAATGAATGGCAATACCATGGTCCATTGAGACATAGTATTGGATTATTATATTATATTATAGATATGCTAAGCAACTTTAAAGAACGTTGCAGTATTTATATTTAAGAAATAAATATACATACTTATTATAAATAAAATAAGGATTTGGTCAGAAATTGGGAATGATTCAGATTTTTTTAAATGTTTTTGAAAAGTTTCTTGTGCTCACCTAGGATGCATTTATTTAATGAAAAATACAGTAAAGTAATATTGTTAAATATTATCACAGTTTACAAGAACCGTGTAAGAGACTTCTTTCAAAAAAACTTTTTTTTTTAATATTGCAAACTTATGACTAGTACTGTATTAATGACTAAAGTTATATTTATAGATTTTGCTGTTGTTATATAGGACTGACATGGATAATTTCTTCTAATTTTCCATTAGATCATCACACACTCCAATAATTTCTATTAAACCAAAATTCTAATTCAGAATGAGGTAAGAAAGTCTAATTAATATTAATGAGAGAGAATTAAAAAAGAGGGCACAGACTAATCAAAGTTTTAAGTTAAAAATGCTATTTATCATTTACCATTGGTACATTTTAGTACTTTTTCATTCTTTTCTCTCTTTCTCATTCTATTTAGACACTGCAGTGGTCTCTCCACTCTTAGTTCTGGTTCTTAGCACCCTGTGTCTGTTGTGTTGTGCCCTCACTGTTGTCAGAGATAACTCTTAATGCAAGGCCGCTGACAACACAGAGGAGAATTTGAAATATCAATATCCATCCTCTTCAGGGGGAATCTCAAGACTGATAGCTCGCAGCAGTGGCCTCAGCTGAGCCCATCTGGCAGTAAGCGAGATGCACGGCTCACGGTGTATCTCTAGTCATTTAGCATGCCAGCTTTAGCCCAGGCCGAGTCCTGTCTGCAGCCCAGTATTTCAGATGCGCTCAATGACCTTGAGCTGATGCCAGTCAGAGTCAGCAGCACTCCGGTGGCATACAAGCAGAGTGAGTGGGTAGCAGAGAGTGAGAGAGAGAGAGCGAGCCATGCTTCCTCTCCTCTCCCCACATATTCCAAGTGCTGGATCCCTCCCACTACCCTTCCAGACAGGAAGTGCAAAATATGTCCTATTTCTCCCCTGCAATATAACATGAAAAGACTGTATGGGCATCGCCCCTGCTGTTTGCACACTCCTTATTCCCATGCACACACGGGGGTTCCCATAGTCACTGAAAAAATATGATTTTATCTTTTTTTTTTTTTTTACGATTCCTTCAAGAATCAGGGAAATATCAGGGAAGTCTGAAATTAATTCAAAACCAAAAATCTCAGTTCTAAGCTACTTGCAAAAACTTCCAAAAGTGTATTATGAATATGTTAACCATCTATTCATAAATATGTTGCTATAAATATACTGTATTATTATGAGCATATTAAATTCACCACAGTTTGAAAGTTTGGGGTCAGTAAATTCTTTTTTAACAAATTAATACTTTTATTCAGATGCATTGAATTGACCAAATACAAAGACTTTTTTTTACGTTACACAATATTTATAATGAAAATAAACCGTTCTTTTGAACTTTGTATTAATAAAAAAATGGTTTTCACAAAAATGTTATTAATATTAACAATGGTGATGGTAATAAGAGATGTTGTCTGATAGGGGTGTGCGATATGACGATTTTTGATCGTGGACGATAAAAATGTCTCCACGATCTGCTTTTTAAGAAATATCGTAGTATCGCGCTACCGCGCACATTGTCAAATACAGTTCTGGCGCCGCCGTCTCTATATACTGTACAACACGACATACAGCAGTAGAGTTACTCAGACAGGACACTGCACTTATTCGCGATCGCAAAAGTACATTATTTGCGTACAAGCCTTGCTGGTTAAATGTTTAATTCGCGCGCTGGTCTGACGTGCGCTTGTTCTGAGCGCATACACCTGAAGCACGCGCACTAAAACGCCTGTCTAACAGCGCCTGATTACTCAACTAAGTTATATTTTGCGCTAATACTGTCAAAACACACAAGGTTTACATACAGACTGAGTTGGTTATCTCTAAAATGAAAGTAAATAAGAGAGAAACGGATGCATGCCTGTACTGTATATTAGATGCGTGCAGCTCTTAAAGGGACAGGACACTAAACGTGCTGTCGACTATCATTAAAGGGATAGTTCACCCTAAAATTTAATTTCTGTCATTATTTACTCAGTGGAAAACCAAACAGTTGCTGGTCCACATTGACTTTGATAGTAGGAAAGAAAAATCCCATGGAAGTCACTGAGGACCAGCAACTGTTTGGTTTTCCACCTTCTACAAAATAGCATTTAATGTTCAGCACAAGAAAGAAACTCATTCCGGTTTAAAACAACTTTTGAGTAAATGATGATATAAAAATACAACATTATGACAGAATTGACAGACAGATGACAGAATATTAATTTGTGGGGGAAATATTCATTTAACGTTAACAAAACAACAAAACACAAAGAGAAAAATGACTCACTATTCTTGACTGAAAAACTTTAATACAGTTGCTTTAGGAATCAGTCTATCTAGTGTTTTATTTTGATATTTGTTCATTCAATTTCATTGAATACTCTGCTAAATACACCTATTGTACCTGGAAATAAAGCACTGTTTGTTTTATTTGTATATTATGTGTATTTGTAATGTGTATCTTTGTTCTTATTTTTTAATAAGAAAAATTAAATAATGACAAAGATTTTTATCTTCGCCCACTTTGGCCTAAATATCTGCCATGCATCTTTGTCTTTCTAGTTTGGCTGTAATGCTCAGACAACTTGTAAAACCAAAATAGTAAAACTAACAAAGAATTGTGACATTTCTATAAAAAAATCGTGATATGATATTTTTCCCATATCGCCCACCCCTATTGTCTGACCACCAAATCAGCATATTGAAATGACACTCAATAGTAATAGCTGCTGAATAATCAGTCTGAAAAAGCATTTAAAATCAGATTCCATATTTTTGAACAGTAGAGCACGTTATGAATATTATGAAAATATTGAATTTTTTTTTTTTTTTTTTTGGGTGGCAGTTTCAATCCAATGACATAGTTTGGAATATTTATTAATATATTTATTTATTATTTACACATTCTGGAATATTTATTTATTAACTTATTTACACACACGCAACCTTTTTCCAGATTTAAAAGTAACCCACTAATCACAAATGACTGTGAAAATCATAGAAGTTGATTGATCAAAAGGTGTGGGAATCTTGAAATAACGAATTCACAGGTTTTATGTGTTTCCGACTTTGTGGCAACACAGTTACTATAAACCATAAATGTCCCAGCTCTATGAGAAAAATACCAGCAAAATTAGATTAAGTAAAAGTTTAGATCTAGGACCCAATAAAAAATACAGGCTTTAATAATAGAGTGAGTCAGAAACTCAGGCGGGGTAACCAATGCAATGTTCCTGTTCAACCAACACTCAGACGCCTTTCAGAAGCGCATCCATTTTTTGTTGTCACCCAGCCTGAGGATGATTCATATTCTTTGAAATGTCACCGCTGCCAATTCATCCTAAACCTCAGGCATTCACTGGCCCGCTTCATTGTTTGTTTCTCAATATTAGACGCTCACGTTGTGTCAATAATAAACTGACAATTACTTTCATCTAACAAATTTCCTGCATGTCTTAATGTCCTCAAACAGCTCCGATTTATTAATCTCACTGTCCGTCAGCAGATCACGTAGGTTGAACATACGGAGAGAACAAGCCTAATATTGAAAATCTGACCTGGTGACTTGTATCACAACCTACTAAATCAAGAATGAATGTACATTATGTACTAGCTTGGTATAAAATTACCAGGTTAAACCTTTTTTTTTCAAGTTAAACTTTGTTTTACACCTTTGTTTACAAGCCATTAAGGTACGAAATAACCTCATTTTAAAACAGAACATCGCATAATACAATATAAATGTTTTGCTCGGTGTTGTTTATGAGCTTAGCGGCCGTAGTAAGTTTGTAAAGATCCATACCAATTTGTCCCTGCGTTCCTCACTTAAGCACGGAAAGAAATGCATGGATGAAAACAGCCTACTTATTCTTTATTACTTACACTTATTAAGTTATAAATTCTCATATGCTGCACTGATAGGATGGGGTGTGATGATGTGTCAGCGGAGCTCATCACTCACAGGTAGTGCATAAAACGGTGAGCGATGTACCTCGCTGAAGCTGCATGGACACAGTTATGTCATTCACTAGAATATACTGCTTTGATTTGGAGTGTAATGTTTGAATAATAGTCACTGGATATTTCATAACTTCCTTTAAGGCCTTTCTCCTAGAGCTTTTATGCATCCCGTCGCTTTTTCTCATAAGACAGTAGATCTTCAGGCTCCTCTCTCTCTTTTGCAGTGGTGAAGAGAGAGGTGATCAGTTGCCTTACAATTCACAGACATCCCAGGTGCTTTTAAACTGTTAGCCGCTGTCACTTATTACTCCAATTATCTGTCTACAAAGGAAATGCATGCATCATAATGGCCATGCGGAGATCCGCGGCGGGCTTCAGTAGCGGTCCGACATTTAGGCGTAATTGGACACGAACTGGTCTTTGTCTTATGCTGGAATATATTGCGGCCCCACTGTCCTTGTTAGTGCACCATGGTATTTTTTTTTTTTTACGGATAACAGATGCTTTCTAAAATGTCATTACTCTTGTGTGTGTGTGTTGTCTTGTGTGTTTTATTTCATAACTGTTTTGAAGAATTGCCAAAAGGGCTTCATAGAAAATGAGACCTGATGGTTCCTAAATCTCCATCTGTTTATATTGCGCTCTCCCTCTGGGCATCTAGAGGCTGATGGACCCGGAGCACAGCAAGCAGTAATGGTCCACGACTGCAGCCCAGCTGCTGACCCCGAGACATTGACTTCTGTACTATGTGAAAAGATGGGTCTGACAAGGGGGGCCACTATAAGCAACACGTATTGATTTGTGTGTGTCTCTCTGCACTGATCCCAGAGCTCTCTGTTGCAAAGCCCACTGCTTCTTTTAATGAACTTTTAATTGGTAGTTCATCCAAACATGAAAATTATCATTAATTATTCATGTTGCTGCAAACCTGTTTGATAGCTTTTATCGTGGAGCACAAAATGAAATATTTTGCAGATTTTCCAGGTGGATCTTTTCCATACAAAGCAAATGGATGCAGTTCAAATCAATAACAAAAAGGACAAATAAGAAGCTCCATAAAAGAAGTATATATGACTCATGTGTTATATGTGACCCTGAACCACAAAACCAGTCATAAGCAGCACAGGTATATTTGTAGCAATGGCCAACAATACACTGTATAGGTCAAAATGATCGATTTTTCTTTTATGACAAAAATCATTAGGATATTAAGTAAAGATAATGTTCCATGAAGATATTTAGTCAATTTCCTACCGTAAATATATCAAAACTTAATTTTTGATTAGTAATATGCATTGCTAAGAACTTAATTTGGACAACTTTAAAGGCCATTTTCTCAATATATTTTTTTTGCACTGTCAGATTCAGATTCAAATAGTTGTATCTCAGCCAAATATTGTCCTATCGTAACAAACCATACATCATTGGAAAGTTTGTTTATTCAGCTTTCAGATGTATAAATCTCAATTTCACAAAATTGACCCTTTTGTCTGGTTTTGTGGTCCAGGGTCACATATTTAAAGTATTATTAAGCCATATGTGTGTGGAAATGAAGATAATTTGAGTCATTATTGACTGAAAATCAAATCTTATGTGTTTATGTACATGCAGTATACAGTACATTACATTTTAAAATATGTTAAGATAAAGTTGTTTTAAATGTTAGTAATATTTCACAATATTACTGGTTTTACTGTATTTTGATCAAATCGATGCAGCCTTGGTGGAAATAAGAGATAAGAAATAAGAGAAAAAAACTGTGTTCCACGGAAGAATGTAAGTCAAATGGGTTTTGACTGAATAATTGAGGGTGAGTAAATATTACAGTTTTACAGTTTTCATATTGATTTTAGTTTAAGTATTATTTTTTTGTTTTTTAAAAATATTTATATTTGTTAACACATTTTCAAAATAATTTTAGTTATTTAATTTAACTTTCAAGGCAACATTTTCAGTTGATAAATTTACTATTTATTTGTTGTTGTTGTTGTTATTATTATTATTATTATTATTATTATTATTATTAATTATTATTATTATTATTTTATCTATTTCAGATTTATTTAAATGACCAAAAATCGATTTTTAAAAGTTTAGTTACAAATAGTTTTATATTAATTATTATTACAATAATAAATTATTTACTTTTTTTAGTGTTTTATATCAAATTAAAGTTTTATAGCTTATACATCTGTATCCATATTGAAAATTGGTAGACATGGCAGAGGGAAAGGTTTTCAGTAATAACCATTTTGGTCTATTCCTCCATAACACAATTGTTTGGCATCCAAAAAATGTTGCCTTTTATATGTAATTTTTGAGTCTTACATTGGTTGTCACCATTAACTTTCATTGCAGTACAAAACCAGTTCAGCTATCTATCTCATGTGTAACTATCCACAGAAGAATTAAAGTCAAATGGGTTTTGAATAATTGAGGGTGAGTAAATCACAGAATTTAAATTTTTTTGGTGAACCATCCTTAAAGCATTGCATGAGCAGCTGCTTGTCTCCCATCAGTGAAACTAGAACATGACTCTTGCTGGAATCTCTTATCTCTTATCAGTTAGTAATGCAGGAATGGTACACAAGCTTGTTTTTGACATGTTGACCTTTCTGAATAAGTTGGCCTTTTAGACAAACACAATTGACTATTGTATATTCCTCCAATCCATTGTCTTGTTCTTTACCTTTAATCTGCAGTGCTGAGGTTTCAATGTTAAGTGTACTTTTGTCAGATGTTAAGTCAAGTACTTTTCCCTGAGAGGCAGAACTGCACTTATGCAGCACTGCATCAGAATTTACTGCCTTACATTGCCTCTTGATAAAAGGGTGTCACCCACTTCATAAAATACGACCAAATCCCTCTGTAAAACACGTTTTGTAGTCAGGCAGTCTGACACAATACTGGTGAACTGAGTCTGTGACTGCCCTGTCATGCTTCAGGATAAACACAATGTCATAATTACAAAATGACAAGGTGGTTACATAAAACACTGTGATTCTGATTTGATTGCTATAGAGTTGCACGATTACAAGAATCATAACTCGCACACCTTTCGCTTGAGTTCTGAAGCTTCCTTTTGAGTTTCAGGTGAATCTTCAGCACTCATTTTTTTTTTATCTGAATATAAGTGAAATATCAAACACATTTTTCTGCTCTAATGATTAATTCTGGTTAAATTAAATGTTGTTACTGATGAGACCTCAATGAAATGCTACAGTTGACATTTTCATTATTAGTAATTTGCAGCAGCTGTAATCATTCTCATTTTTTTATTAATTGTGCTGGCCTATTGTGTCATTGTCTCTGTTCTCTGGTTAGATGGGAGTTTAAAGCTCTTTGCTTACCTGATTATCCTTTTGGTTCTTTTTCTACAGTATATTTTAATTCTACTGTATTGATTTGTCCGTTTAATTGGAGGCTGTGGTCACTTCATTGGTAATTAGTCAGAAACTGCTTATTGAAGGAAGCGTTTATTGATCAGAAACATTCATTGATGTAAATTGCGCCTACAAGCGAGGCTTTAAATGGCCCGTTTAAATGGAGCATTGGTGAGTTAGGCTGCTAGCGGTGGACGTTTTTGTGTGTTTGCCCAGGGATGCAGGCAGAAATGAGTTTACCGTCGTGTTATTAGTCAGAGCCCATATCCGTCAGCGCCTGCCAACATCCTAGTCTAGACTAGGTCTCCCCTCCATGACCCTGGAATACCACATCCATGACCCTTTCACTCCTGCAAATCACAATACCTTTGTTTTAATTTTTTCTTCTTAGTTCCAAAAATGATTGAGCATTTATTAAATTTCAAGTGACAGTGACAGTGACATGACATGTGGCCAAGTATGGTCGGAAAAAAACTCGGAATTACCCATCCTAAGTGCACACACACAGCAGTGAACACACACCCGGAGCAGTGGGCAGCCATTTATGGTGAGGCTCCCGGGGAGCAGTTGGGGGTTCGGTGCCTTGCTCAAGGGCACCTCAGTCGTGGTATTGAGGGTGGAGAGAGCGCTGGACATTCACTCCCTCCACTTACAATCCTCGTGACCTTTGGGTTACGAGTCCGACTCTCTAACCATTAGCTTTAGTTTAAGTATTACTCACTCACTCACCCACCCACCCACCCACCACCGGTGAAAAGTTTTTGAACAGTACGATTTTTTCAGGATTATTTAATAAAAAGAAAGTTCCAAAGATAAGCATTAATCTGAAATAAAAGTAACATTATACACTATACGTCGTGGCCTAATGGTTAGAGAGTCGGACTCGTAATCGAAAGGTTGCGGGTTCGAGTCCCCGGCCGGCAGGGATTGTAGGTGGGGGGAGTGAATGTACAGCGCTCTCTCCACCCTCAATACCACGACTGAGGTGCCCTTGAGCAAGGCACCGAACCCCCAACTTCTCCCCGGGCGCTGCAGCATGGCTGCCCACTGCTCCGGGTGTGTGTTCACGGTGTGTGTGTGTGTGTTTGTGTGTGTGCATTTGTTCACTACTCACTGCTGTGTGTGTGCACTTGGATGGGTTAAACGCAGAGCACCAATTTCGAGTATGGGTCACCATTCAATACCATTCAAATACTTGGAGTCTATATGTATGTGTGTGTATATATGTGTGTGTGTATGTTGGATTGAATTTTCTCATCACAATGAATTCTGGGATTGCCTTCTCTTTGAAGGCTAAATGCGTTGTTGCCTTAGGCTAAAATGAGGCAGTAATTAAGTACCTATTTTTTGGAACAGCCTTTGCATCGGAAGTGTGCCTACGATGTCTTAAACGCTGCCTCCTTAAGCATCTCACTAGGTTTTGGAACAGAGCATTTGTCTCTCTCTCTCTTAGTCACTGTTTTACGCCTTTTCTCTTGATGTAAAGACAGAAGAAGAAAAAAGGGGTAAAAAAAAAAAGCTGAGGATAAAAGCGAATCACAATTGGGTTGTGTTGATGCTGCTCTTTGTTCCTCAGTGTGGAGTTTGCTCTGGAGCGATTCATCACGATTATCTTGTCGTAGGCAGGTAATGTCACAGGCTGGACCGGGGCTATTTATGGAGCCGCTACTGCAGCCGGTGCCCTGTGCTTGGCAGCAGCCATCCCTCTCCAGGCCAGGCAGACATTCTGCATGGTGACAGCTTCAGGACAGAGGGATCAAGGGATGGATCAAAGAGAGGGAGAGACTAATAGATAGATGGAGAGAGAGGGGGATGCAGAACGAGAAAATGAGATAGTTCTACCTGCAGGTGACAGTTACAGTTAAATGACCCCATGATGCAAACAATGTCCCTGAAAATGAGCCCTGCCAGTGGAACAAGTGGCCCAGCGGAAACGAAGGCCCCACTGGGGACAAAGTGAGCAGGAGGAAGACAACTCATTCTATCATTGCTATCAGAAAGCGCTTGGCTTTGGGTATGGTTAGGCTTTTGTTTATGATGAATTATGGATGTATACTAGATGTTGTGTTTTTGACTTTTGTTTTTTAACTTTTGTGTGTTTAGTTGTATACTTTTTTTAGATGCATGCACTGTAAAATAATTTTGAAGTTGTAAATAAAACAAGGATTATTGGAGTATGTTTTACAAGAAAATACTATTCGAGTCTTTCTATTACACCATTTTTTTTTATTACATTTTAATTCAATGTGCTACTTGCTGTTTTATTGTAATTATGGATGGAGGGATAGATTTGTTTAATTATTTTTAAAGGAATAGTTCACCCAAAAATGAAAATGTGATGTTTAGTAAGTAAGTAAATTTTATTTATAGAGCACATTTAAATTCAGCTTACACTGACCAAAGTGCTGTACAAATCTGTGTTTATCTGCTTACCCCCAGGGCATCCAAAATGTAGGTCACGGTTTCTTCAGTAGAACACTAACAAAGATTTTTAACTCAAACCGTTGCAGTCTGTCAGTCATTTAATGACAGTCAATGGGACCCACAGCTTTGAGAGTCAAAAAACATACACGGACAAAACCAAATTAAAACCCTGCGGTTCGTGCCGATACATTGAGGTCTTAAGTCACGTAACGATCGGTCTGTGCAAGAAAGTGAACAGTATTTATATCATTTTTACCTCTGATCCACCGCAATGTCCAACTGTCCTGAGCGTGTTCACAACAGCTGCAACTGACTGACAGACTGCAAAGGTTTGAGTTAAAAAATCTTTGTTTGTGTTCTACTGAAGAAACAAAGTCACCAACATCTTTGATGCCCTGGGGTAAGCAGATAAACATCAAATTTTTGGGTGAATTATCCCTTTAAATTTGGATATTTAATTGTGTTTATTCATTTCACATAATTTAGATTACTTTTGCCAGCATCTAAAACTTAATATAAATATATCTAAATCTAGCTAATCTCAAAAAGAAAATTTATTTTTAATACTAAATATTTATTTGACTGCAAAATAGCTTGTTGCATTTAAAATGGTTGAATCTTAGTTTTAACTTTAATTTTAAAATAATGTACAGTGATTTAGTAGTTGACTATTCATGGTAATTAGCCATAAAATGAAAATCCTTCATATGATATTGACTTGTATACAAATTTGAACATTGTTGTATCTGTACATTAGGGGCCAGATTTACTATTAGCTTGCACCAGCACAAACCGTCTTTTGGCGTTAGAATAGTACTGTCAGGATTTGCTAAAGAGGTCCAGTGAAAAATTAGTACTGAAAAGGCATAGACTTGCACCTTACATTATTAAATATTTTTTTGTAGTTTCCCTTTCAGACGCAAAATTTAATGCCCCAAAAAAGCATGTCTTAAAGCAGGCAGTAATTTGCGCTGCTCTTGGTAGATTGCGCTGGTCGTTATGGAAATTATCTGGCTGTGACTGTGTCCTTTTAATGTGCACATTGTTAGTAAGTCACCTGCAGAATTTTCCCATAATTCCATAATTGCGCTCTAATGCTAATTTGCCCTGTTTAGTAAATCTGACCCTAAATCTGTATCCTTACTGATGTGTTTAAATAATGCTATACCCAATATGGACTTTTTTTGTTAATGTTTTTTTTTTTTTTTTGAAGATTGCTTATATTGAAGCAAGTTCGTACAATATAACATGCATTTTCACATGTCGTGGTTTGGACTTTTGTGTGTGTGTGTGTGTGTGTTTTCCATTACTCTATGTAAGGTGTGCAGAAAAAAGTGTAATGTCTTTGAAAGTTTGATGAAGGTCTGGGTGCCCAAGTGTAGATAACCTGGATAAAACCCTCCCAGTATGCTGAATATTGCATACAAGATCCTTTTAAAAGCACAAATCCAGCTAGTCATTAACCAGAGAGGCAAAACAGGGCAGAGCCGGGCCGAGGATGATGCTTCGGGCCTTTAGTGCGCATGTACGTGTGTATCTGCATATAAAAGCAACAGACAGCGAGACAGAGTTTGTGTTTCCGTATGCATTTGTGAGAGTGCGGTGTGAGCGTGCATTAATGTACTTCCTTTGTCATCTTTTTCTGTGTTTTCAATCTTTGTGCTGGTTCATCATCCTCTGTGATTTTGTGCCTTTTTGATAATGTGTTTTTTAAATTTGTAGTCTGCTTCTACTCGTATGGCTCTCCAAGGGAAGGAAGGTTGTCTTATAAATATGGATTGTGTCGGCTGCCGTGTTTCCCCCCCTCAGATTCCTGTTCTGATAGCGTAACATATGACCACTTGAAAAGCCTCCGCCCGCTATAAATCTATCCTAGCCTTTGGCCCTGATGTGAAGGGGAAATTAATTAATATTAATATTTATGGCAGAGTGACAGTTACTTCCTCCCTGCGAGAATTCAGATCCGCTCCTCGGTGGCTTGTGAACGAAGCCCAAGCGGTAGAGGCTGCTGTTCATTTGTCTCTGCCCGGGACTCTTTGCTCTGTCAGGGAAAGTACTTAGCAAACAGAGCAGGACATCATTATGGTACCCCCTCCGATCTCGCTTGGATCCCAATCTGTTTTGGCAGCTCCCTGCAACCGGACTGGAGCTGATCTGTGAATGTGTTTATCTCCGCTTGACCCTGCCTCTCCAGAAGATATTTGTCCTACACTGCTCACACCTTCCCTTGACCTTGGCTGCCGGGACCATTAATTACGTGGCCCGTGCCGCAATCAACGTTCGCATCAGCACTTAAACAAAGGACGCACGCACGCCGAGATAAACAGAGCCATTCTGTTCGCTCTCCTAGCTGGGTCAAATGCCCATTTAAAACATCTGAAGCAGCTCATTACCTACAGAGTGCAGTGCTTTGGGTGGGCATAGATAGTCGCCACTTAACCCATTATGGATTGTTTTCAAATTATCTAACCATTTATTATGGTGCTAAACAGCCTGCGAAGACAACTACATCATATTGAAGCATTTATGGTGTTGTTCTGAGAATTTATTTGCAGTTAGCAGATGTTTTGTATCCAAAATGACTACCGCTACGGTATGATTGAACTGTATATACCATATGATGTTATTCTATTTTGCTATGTTGTTTATAGATATATTTGTGCTGCTATTAATGTGCGTATTTGAATGTTTTTATAATGTTAGTTTAACTGTTTAAAGTGTTTCTTTGTAGTTGAGTATTTCAGAATATTTCAAGTACTAGTATTAGACTCGTTTACCTAGTTGATATGATTGATTTAATATTTTAATATCAGTCTTTTAATACTTTGCATCCAAGTTTCAAATAATAATGGAATAATATATATATATATATATATATATATATATATATATATATATATATATATATATATATATATATATATATATATATATATATATATATATATATATATATATATATATAAAAAAAGTACCAGTTTAATTCACTTTAAATAACGTTTGTAAGTAAAAAAAAAAAAAAAAAAAAAACTGTTTGTTTATATGTACCATTACTCTTGCCGCGATATGAAATTTGTCATTCTGCCAGCACTACTGTAACCTTATGACAGACAACCCCCCTTGGAACAAACTGGGTTAAGTGCCTTGCTCAAGGGCACCGTGGTGGTAGATTCATGGATCAACCTGTCTGGCCTTTGAACCTACAACCCTTCAGATTACCAGCCCAGATCATAACTTTTAGCTTTTGGACAAGTATTAAATTGGACCGGAGTGATCCAGAATGGCATTGTGACATGTTTAATTTAAAAGGTAAAACACAGTTGGCTGTTCGTTTGTAAATTTAATTTTATTTTGATTTTATTTTTAAGGGGTTGGAGTTGTCCCATTAAATCTTGCCTATTTAATCCACCATAATAGGTTTTTCTCTGCTCCCAAATCCCAATTTAATCCCTGATTTTGGGCACACTAGTTTCAACATTAACACACAGTGGTGGCCAAAATTATTAGAACACTAGATGCTTCAAGAAACCAACCTGGAGTACTGGTAAACATTTTAGGCACTTGTGTAAAAATGCTGTAAAATGAGGATGCTGTCAAAAAATTATGTCATAAATAGATTTTCTTTATCAATTAACTTCTATTAACCAAATTAAATCAACATTTGGTGTGAGTTTGACTATTTCTTGCATTTAAAGCAGCTTTTGCCCTAGGTGCACTTGTACGTAGTTTTTCAGTTGGCTTTGCAGGTAGGTTTCTTGAAGCATCTTGGAGATGTTGCCACAGTTCTTCTGGATTTAGTCTGTCTCAGTTTGTTGTGTTTCTAAATGTCATTTCAGACAGACTGGATGATGATGAGATCAGATCTCTGTGTGGAACACTGGCTGTTGTCAAACTCCTTGTGCAAACACAAATCTCACTGGATTATTACAATTAATGGCAAAATCAATGTTTGGAAACGTAAACTGATATTTTCTACTGACACAATACAGAAAAAGATAGAAATAACTGACATTTTTAGCTTGTGAAATTGCTAGTGTTCCAATAACTTTGGCCACCATTGTAAAATTCTTATCTGGTGCATTACAAAAGGTGTTAAAAAGTGTTACGTACATCCACGACTTTGTTCCTTTGTTATTCATGACACTTTGAGTGAGTGAAAGAATCTGCAGTGCTGAGTGGCAGGCTAACATTATTTGATCGGCACGATGGGGAAAAGAAACAGAGAATTAATCATTTGTCCCTCTGATGAATCACAGAACTCACAATGTCAGAATGTCATTCTTATTCCTTATTTCTAATCGCAAACGCATTGGTGCTCGCATTAAATGGTATTTTTATGTGAAACTGGGACAGTTGCTTTATCGTAATGCACGATTCCTCAAACGCTCACCTTTTTATCCTTCAAGCTTCAAAAGTGCGCTTGATCAAAATCTACAGTTAACTGAAGCATCAAATAGAAATATAAACAGTGGCCTGTCATTCAATTTCCATTGGAAATGCAGCGTGAGGGGAAAAAACGCGGGCTGGTGCTTAATGTTCTGATGACAGGAAGCAAAGTAAATAGAATGGTTTTTCATCATGGGTTTTTATCTCTTTTCTCTCTGTCCTTACCTCCAGGCTTCAGATCGGATGTACAAACCACATGGTAACATCAGAACTCTTAAAATAAGCCATAAAGTACAAATGAAGCATGGTGCATTTTACCAGCTTGCATTTACGATCATTTTTTGTTTTTTTTGGTAATAATGTGAGGGAGCATAACCGTAGATACAATAACCATTATGGAGATAATAATTTCTCTCACATCATAGACCACATCATGCATTTTCTTCATGCATCTAGTGTATCATTTCACAGAAATTTAGTAATAGTCAATTTACTGTGTGAGTTTTTGAACGCTAAAAGCCTGTGTGGATTGGATTGTGATTATTGTGATAGCCATCATTTTCCCAACAATGTTCTATCAGTGCATTTGTGTGACAGAGCCATTAATGGAAACCTGTTTACTTTAAACTGAGGTGAAGGCAGGAGACAGCTTCCAGATAAATAGCTTGTTATCGCTCTCTCACTCCACACTGGCTCATTCTCTATAGTTTCCTCTCCCTCCCTTCGCTTTCCCTCTGTTCTACCTGCATCTGTATGGACACGGAGTCTCGAGGAAAGATTGGTGATACTGTAGGCAGGCACTTAGCAGGAGGCTGGTGGCTGTTAATTTAAGAATGAGGGCCATTTGCTAATGTCGAGCCCCCCTCTACGCATATAGTCGCATAACAGGGTTCAAAGACGGATAGATGCTGAGAGCAATCTAGTGACGAGAGATTGTGCAATCACTGCATCAATATAACAGCATCCTTCCCTCCTCAGTGACTGCAGCAGATGGAACTAAAATGAGTCTCATGCTGAAAAGGTGAAGGATTGAGTATCAAAAAGGTAACAAGTTACATATTGACTAGGGGATGGAATCAAAGTTGATTAGCTCTGCTACTATTTGTATCAGAGAGATGTATGTTTGAAATATAGCTAGTGCGTGTATGTATGTGTGTGTGTATATATATATATATATATATATATATATATATATATATATATATATATATATATATATATATATATATATATATATATATATATATATACACGATGTTTACTTTTGCCTTAGGCAAAACAAATGTTTGTCATGCTTTTCATTTTCCCTTGTACAGCTGGATATGGTCACATTTTGTAGATAAAGGATGTGACTCTAACACATCTTAACCTGCTCTCACTGTATTTATTCATTTATGGACTTGGAATGTTTCTTGAGGAAAGATTGTTGGCAGGTTACTTGAGGGGAAAAAAAGAGAGAGAACAGAGACTGGGGCTGCTGGACGCAGAGCATGGAAGAAAGGATGTTATAGTTTAATTTTATTTTTCCATTTGCTTTAGTCCCCAGAGCTCTGTGGCCATCTTCAAAGCCATTGTTCCCCCTCTGTTTTTCCAGCGAGTGCCATATTCCTCTCACTGACCCTGGGGAGAGCGCTTCCTGCATTAACTTTGCAAACACAGCCGGGGATAGCCGCCAGGGCCACGCGCAAATTGAATTCTTTTTTTATCTCTTTAAAGGCGGGACGGGAGGGAAATAACTAAATAGCCCTGTGTTATGAGCCAGTGTCTGTGGCGGCATTAGTCCTTTATAGCTGGAGCAAATTTACTTAAAATGGATCAAGGCCAATTTGGTGAAGGTCGCACAGTGGGTCAGGAGCTACACCTGAAGGCACAGATCCACCTGGAATCATCTCTGTCGGTTTTATTATGTTTGAACACTAAATTGCGTATGCTTTTTTCTCAGTGCTTGCACAAAAATCTACCGAAAGTGTCGCTAGAGGCATGTTTTAGATACAGTACTGATAACTGGAATGAGCACGCTTTAAACTTGAAGAGCGATTTTTGTCACTTTTCATTGCCTCTGAAAGCTTGAAGGTTCATCTCAGAGCAGAGGGGTTCTGGTGAGGTTGATTTGAGTATTGTAGCCTGAAGGCAGCGGTGTCAGAATACATCTTTCCCATCGTTTCAGTTCCATGCACAACTATAAAATGCACCTGGGTCGGAATACAAGCGCGGAAATGGCTGTCATCTTTCGGAGATGACACCGCTTGACCTTGACTCGATGAATGTAGCGTATTGCCACCTGTCAGTTTCCTTTAAGATCTTCGCACGAGTTGGCACATCTTCACTAGAACTGCTTTTAAATGTGCTATGATGTTTGTGGGAGCTTTTTAGGAGATGCTGAAGGTATCAAGGTCATGTGCAAACCCAAAGGAAGGTGAGATGAGAGTGGCCTGACAGGTGACATGAAGGCCCTGTCCCGGACGTCAACGTGCATGGCGTCATTTTGTCACTGATGCAGAGAAGCTTCCCAAAACCCTGCTCTCAGCATCCACCGCGGTCTTGTCAGCCTGTCTTTCTCCTTGACGTGGCCAAAGCAGCTACCCGGACGACAGGTGATTAAAGTGTCAACATTCCTGACAGGCAGACAGCACAGAGACAGCGGCCAGCTCACGTTTGAGTTACCTCAACCCCTAACCGCATTAGCAGCTGTGGACACACACAAACACATGCATACCTGTTGCATGTCACTTCTACCATAGACTCACTTCTCATAGACTGTTGTCCTAACAGGTTGTATTAGTGTACTAGTAGTAGGTTCAAGAGAGATTTTATTTTTTAAAAACGTTATTGTTAGTGAATTAGAAACATGCAGCACACTCCGTGAAGTCAGATTCCAGAGTAAGGACTCTTATTACCGATTCATGATTTATTATTTTAATTCGTTTTTTAAATTAATATTATTGAATGGCGAATTCGGAAATAATCACTTTAGCACATTCGGCAGGAAACAAAAACAACAACAAACATATGTAGGGCAGCAGGCCAAATTGGCTGCCAGGCCACCGGGAATTCTCTTGGTGCCCCCGATGGCCAGTCTGCCGCTGCTAACAATGAATCATACACTACTGGTCAAAAGTTTGGTGTTTGTAAGTTTCTTATTTATTTATTTTTAATGAAAGTCTCTTAAGCCCAGTATTCATCAAAAACAAACTGTAATATTGTGAAATATTATCATTTAAAATAACAGTTTTTCATGTTAATATTTTTTCAAATGTAATTTATTTCTGTGATGGTGAAGCCAGTTACTATAATCATGCTTATATGCTAATTTGGTTTTTAAGAAACATTTTTCTTCATTATCTTTATCGATTTTGTCATCTTTTTTTATTCTTCATTTGTAGCATTTATTTGAAATAGACATCTTTTGTAACATTGTAAATGTCTTCACTGTCACTTTTAATCAGTTGAATGCACACTTGCTGAATAAAAATGAAAATAATTGGAAAAAAAAATTCTTTGACGTTTCGATGTTTGAAAATAGTGTACTAATGAACATAAAATTAAATTAAAATGAACATGAAATTAAAAATGCTTAAAAATTGCCCATTGTTTGTTCATGTTAGCTGATACCTAATGGTAATAAATGGCACAAGAAATATTAATAGCAGTCTGAATCTGATTCATTAACTTCCTTATGATTCCTATCTCTGATAGCTTTTAGATGGATGGCAAGTCTGGTCACTGGCGAATTGAGAAAGCTGCCAAACAGCTCGCTGCCTTGGGGAACTCCACTGCACCCACTAGCCTTATTAAAGAGTCCATAGCCTCAGGGCCACATCTCTATATGTCACCGCGAGATATTTGGGTTGTGCGCTGTAGATTCAACTCGTCAATTTTCAGCAACATATTACATGAAGTTGCCTTTGGAAATTGCAAAGGTTGGGAAGTGGCCAGGTGAGGCTATCACAGACACTATGTCCTGCGCCTTGAGACATCTTTTCACCAAAGTCATTACAAGCCTATGCTTGTTCTCAGAACCCAGAAGACATTTTCTGGAATTGTATTTTTATATTATTTTGACGCCGATTACCCCACACAAGTGTTTGCTGTCGTTCTTTTCTTCTTTTCAGAATCATTACATAACTAATACATTGCAATGAGACAAAATAATATGATGACCAAAGCCAGATAATACATATGCGTCCTATTACGCTCTGCTCGAGCAGCCATCAGCGATCATTCATTCAGATGTACTTTGGCTTTGTTTTCAGACGAGAGGCTGCACAACTTTCTTATCAGACCTCCATCTGGACATCTCACGCAATAAATGAAATAGAACATAATGTCTTTCACTTTGAAATGTTCACTAGCTTTCCTTTGTTTACCATTGGTGTGCATAGAAAAGAAGGATGGATACAAGAGCATCATTGCTTCTTGATGCACTTTTCTTTCTGTTTTGGTCAAGACAAATTGATTTGGAAATTGAGTGTGGAAAAAAAAAAGTCTGCCAACCCACCTTTAAAACACACTATATATTTTAGGCTAATATCTAAAAAAATACGTAATATTATTATATTATAATATATAACTAACACTCTGTGTATTTAAATACACTGCTGTTCAAACGTTTGGGGCCATTACTTATACTGTATTATTTTTATTTATGTTTTTTCACACCTCAAATATGTTAAGTACAGCTTTTTCAAGGTAGATTAAAGTATTTCTTGATCACCACATCATCATATTAGAATTATTTCTGATGGTGTAATGGCAGCTGAAAATTCAGCCTTGCCATCACAGGAATGTGATTGCATTTTAAAATAGAAAACAAATAAATAAAAATATTGAAATATTTCACAATGCTCCTGTTTTCATTGTATTTTTGATTTAAATAAGTGCACATTTGGAATAAGAGACTTAAAACATTCAAAAAAACATCAAACCTTTGAATAGTGGAGTGTGTGTGCATGTATGTATGTACACACATACATATATTGTTTGTGTGTGTGTGTATACATATATGTTTGTGCTTATGGTAAGGTGTGTGTGTGTGTGTGTGTGTGTGTGTATATACACACACACACACACACACACACACACACACATACTAACCCTATATACATACATACATATATACATACACAGATTAGAGATATGTGGTTATAAGTTCTCTTTGAAACATGCTGATCATGCAGGTGAGACCCAAATTGGCTCCAGATTTGCCCTCTGGCCATATATACCACGGGTCTCGAGGAATGAGAAGTGAATTGATAAACTGTTTTAATCCCATGCTGCATTAAAATCAGATTTTATGATGAGAGTGAAATTAAGTCCCACAGATGTCTTGTAGTCTGCATCTGCAGCGCAGCAGGAAAATAAGGTAATAATCCCCAAACGGTGTGCATGTATAATGCTACCCACAATTCCTTGCCCTCCAGATCACAGGGATGTCTGAATCATCCATCAAAACATTTGTTTGATTTTGTTATTTTGCACTCTGAGAGAAACAGAGAGCCAAAATCCATCTTTTGACAGGCTGAATGGCTTTTAATTTGATTTCTTCATTGTGAATTGAGTTAGAGAAATAAGAACAGCGCAGGAGGGAAAGAAACAGTGGGCGAGGCTTGTAAAAAGAAAGACATCAGATTAACATGTCATTTTACTGTTTGACTAGAAGTATCTGTTTTTTTTAATGTTCAAACATGTTCTCTATTACCTTTTCTCTCACTTCGGAAATTGTTTTGGCATTATGCTGTCGGGGGAAATGATCATTGATGGAATCCTATTAAAGACCAGTCATTTGTTGGCCTACTCGCTGTTTGTTTTCAGGTGCTTTTCTGTCAGTTTATTAGAACTATAATGCTTTTCACGATCCATGAGAGAATGACATTATCATCAGGTTTGCGTGAACATTATATATATATATATATATATATATATATATATATATATATATATATATATATATATATATATATATATATATATATATATATATATATATATATATATATATATATATATATATATATATATATATATATATATATATATATATATATATATATATATATATATAAAGAATCCCATTTAGCGATCGTTAGGTGATCTTCTGGTGAACTGATTGCCAATCATTTTCACAGTTGGTTTATAATGGATTACATTGGGTTTAGACGGGTGAGATGGTTTCCAACCTGTAGATTGATTCTTTTTGTGTAGAACCACACATTGATTTAGTTTTGACAATGCTGTAATATTATAAAACATGAAACTCCTTATTAATCCTCCTTTGGCAGAGGATTCGGGAGGAAGGAAGAGAGCAAATACTAATTCATCTAAAAAAAATGCAGAAAATATGTATGGAAGAGATATTTGGTTCTTTTCTTCCCATATTTCTAAAGAGGCTGAATAATTAGACACAATGAGCTCTGTGTGAACAGATGTGTTCATGTGGCCTCTTTTTTTTTTTTTTTTTCAGTGCCACGCTTTGGTCTAGACAATGTTCATCTCTCTGAAACCCAGCCATTCATTCACACTGGTGGTAAACAAGTGTCTGCTGCAGATGATTGATGTCCGAAATGTCAGTGGAATTTAATGGAGATGGTTCTCGAACTTGAAAAAAGGCATTAAGAAGATTACACCAAAGAAAAGCTCATGGATCATTTTAGCAAATTTTCCTAAAAGAAGGAAAAAAAACAGTGGCCCACTGCATGAATAAATTATTCTCGCTGCCAAATGAAAGCTGCACCATTTACAAAGATAATGTAATTACTTGTCTTGAGATATGGTTTGGTCTTACGAACTTGAATCCAAGCCAAACTCTGTCTCTCTCTGTCTATCCTTCTCTTTCTTTCTCCATCTGTTTTATTTCAAACTGAAAAATATATTTTCAACTTTTCTCTGAAAAAATTAAAAACGAAAAATTATTAAATTGAATGTAAAATTATTATTTTACTTAATATTATTATACATAAATGAATCATTAGTCATGCACAATTAATCAAAATAAATTGACTCATTTTGCATTATATTGTTTGTGCCCAAAAAATGCTCTCTAGAATTAGAATTTTCCTCCCCTGCATCAAGTAGCAAATGATGGCTCATCGCTGTGATGAAACTTAAGTCTTTTAGCTGTTCCTGCTCTCATTAAATCAATTCAAGGGGTTTTATAAGATGCTTCACATTCTGACCCCTAAATTTCAAATTTTGGCCTAAAATCACCAACTGTTTGATAAATACTAAGATAAACACTACTTCTGCAATTATTCAATTCAATTCAGGTTTATTTGTATAACGCTTTTCACGATACATGTATATGTATATATATATATATATACGATTATATGTCCCTGCCCAGCTTTTTAGCATGAGTGTATGGTATGTTTCTCTCAGTAATTTGAGAAAGCCAAATGGCATGTGAGGGGTATAATTTTCCCTCGTTGAGTGGATCATTTTGATTCCTGCACAGATGCATATCCTTCAATAGGACTTGTCCATGAATATCAAAAAGCTCTCTCTCCTCTCTCTCTACCTCTCCAACCTAAGGAAGTATTGCATATTTATAGCAGCAAGGCTTTCTGTCCGTCCTTGAGAAGAAGCAATCAAACATTCACAGTCAACAGCAGCCGATGCCTGTGACCTCTTGCGATTTTTCTCATTGTTTCCTATGAAGAAAAATGATAAAACGTTTAATCTCAGACTGATGAAATAGCGTTGTGTCCGCTGCAGATGCTGTGATCTTGCATACAATTTAGCACATGTAAAAATATAGCAGTGAATCGCATGTGATCCATTTAGTTGGGATTGTTTTGTTAAAGGGATAGGCTATTCATCCAAAAATGAAATGTCTGTCGTCATTAACTCACTCTCATGTCATTCGCAACTCAAATGACCTGTTTTCACACAAAAGGAGAATTTAAGAACCTTCACGGAGTGGTTTCTTCACTGTCTGAAGGTAAAACTAAACACAAGCAACATAAAACTGGTACATATTACTCATGTACATACTAAGCTTTGTACAATAACATAAAGGAAGATTTTCATTAAATGTTTTTTTTTAATCTGTTTGTCACCTTGTATGAATTTGGACTTAGAATATAGTTCTTATGTTGAATGAGCTGTATAAATAGTGTTTATGGCACTTTTGTATTATTTCTGATGATTAACATGGAACTGTTATTGTATGGAAAACAACGGTGAATATTCTTTCACTGAACAAATAACAGAATATGATTTCGGAATAACATAATGATTTTTGGTTTTGTAAATGTATCTTTTCTGTTGTTGTTGAACTATTGCTTTAATCAAATATTTTAAAAAAGAAAAATGCTAAATGAAAAAATCTGATTATCTGCTGTATTGAGTATCCAGTTTGAAGAGCCTGCTTATGGTCCTGTGACGGTGTTCAGAAGTACCCCACAGCAAGCCATGCTTGAATATTAATATACATATTCAAAAAGAAAAGACGTGGATATATTATCTTTGAGGACTTTTATTTGGTTTTGTTATTTTAGTCCTCTCATAATGGTGCTCAAACAAATGGAACGGTGAATAGGCGATTGTCCCAATCGAACATCACAGCTCACAACCCATGAATCTCCTTAGAGAAATTACTGGGAATCTGAGCATAGCCGAGAACAATGTGATTTCAGGAATACATTAACATACTGAATAAGAATAAAGTATATATTTTTTTCCTTTTACAAGAATACATTGTACTTCCTTGCATGTTTTTGAGGCTTGTGAAAAGCTATATTAGACATTTGTTTGCCCTTCAATCCAGATTGCTTCTAGCTTTGTTTTTTCCCTCAGTGTTTTTTGTTTGTAGAGCCTTTGGTGGGGTGCAATATATGCATCTGCATAGAGCCATTTCCAGATAAGATCACAACAGGAATGTGTGCACGGGCACGAGGCAGAATAACTTGATAGGGTCGGCTCAACAGTGGATGGACTTCGCACCATGATTAACCTTGGAAGGCAAGCGCAAAGATTAAAATTATTTAACATCCGACAGGGCCTTGTCCTTTCTGGGGAAAAATAAAACATCTGTGTCCTTGGCAAACATTTGTTTTTTCTTTGAGATGAGTGGCTGTCCATTCAGACATACCGAGCATTCATTCGTCTGACAGAGAGGTAGGCTTTGACGCTTTCTCACAGGGGTGAGGGTTAAAATAGTCATAGTGTATAATTAACTTGGCTTATTTTGTCAGGTTTCAAAGTAATGAATAGATAAAGGAAAAATTACTTATAGGCGGAATGGATGTCCTGTCATTCTAGCAAAAACGGTGGACTAGAAAAATAGCTTGCAGCTTCAGTTTTATAATAGAGTTGGATGTTGTCATGTAGCTATCAGCAGCAATTTTCTTTATAAAATGTATAGCTAGCTTCAAAATAATGCCAGGTGTCAATCCAAATCATATGTTTATGTATTTGTTGTGAAATTAAAACGAGTGAGATTGGATGTGACAAAATTGCAAATTTTGTTTTGTGTTAGCATACCTTGTTGTTTGCTAATAACTTGTTTCATTAGATTTCTAATCTTCACATTAAAATATTAGAGTAATGATGTATTACACAGCTGGAACTTCATTCACTTTAAAGCGTTAATAAGCCTCATCAACACTAATTTCTGCTTTGGTGTCTTTTTAACAGTCATCAGCTGTTTACATCATACACTTGAGCAATAATATGTTCAGATAACCGTCATGCACTAAATGTGATTTAGATGTTATGTTTATGTGCATCTCAGACACTTATTTAAAGTGATAATGGTTTGTTTGCAGGTCTGTTTAACTGGTTAGGTTGGTGTGGATTGCTGGTCTTAAAGATTATTTTCTCTCGACTTCTCATTCTTTCATATTAAACTAGTTAAGACCAGCAAACAATCTTAGGCTGGTTTAAGATGTGCACATGGGAAGAGACACTGTACATGGTTATTCCAAGGTGAGCTGGTGTGTTTAGCTCATTTACGTGGGCATAATGTTGATGAAATAGATTATATTGCAAACGGAAGCAATTAAATAGCTGCTTCTTGTAAATTGCTTTATTCCTAGTAACTGTCTAAGCTGTCTTCGCTTATTAAGGCTTTAATTCAATACAGGGAGCCAATTAGTCAGCCATTCAAAATTAACACACAACCTTTCGAGTCTTCAAATGGGGTTAAATAAGCAAAACAAACAATAGGTTTTGGAGCAGGAAAATGTGCAAATCCTGTATTTCATAAGCAAGGGTGAGCTTCAATTCCTTTTGTAACAGTAACATTGTGGATTGTGAATCACAATACTCATTGGACTATGTTTGCTGTCTTCTTAAACCTTGTTCTAATTCTCTGATTCAAAGCAATGACCCTCTTGTTATGACCTTGATCTTTAACTGGCCCAGTTTAGAAAAGCTCACCCTGTAAACCCTGTATTGAATATGGTATGGATTTTGCTATTGCAAAGTCTGTGTACCCTCAGTCTTTAGTTTAGCTCTTCAATAAATTTATAATAATAATTGGTATTATTAGTATTATTATTGCATGTGTGTGTTTATTGGTATATCATTTAAAATATAATATTTGAAAAAAAAAAAAACTTTTCTAGTAAAGCAAAGAGCTACTAGGAAACTGATGCTGGTATAAGCTAGTCTTTGCAGTATGGCACCTAACTAGTAAACTGATCTGAAAAAGTCAGCAAGATAGAGGGAAGTGCAGTGCGCATTAAGGGTTTGGAGATCCTGTTAATTCTGTGATAGTATTTGTTGCAGCGTAGATTTCTTTTGGCTGCTTCTCAATAGAATTACAAGTCAGCTTTGCAGCGAGCTACTGGCAGGCTAGCATATGTTTAACTCAAAGCGTATGGCTTTTTTCTTCTTTTTGAAGCCAAGTACTAGTTCGTTAGATGTCTGCTTAGCTTTACACCCCTTTTTTAGCACATGCCTTTGGGCCAAAAAAAAAAAAATTAAATCCAGAACTTGTGAGTCAGGCATAATAAGCAAGTACATTATAATTATAAATATCACTCCCTTCTCTGAGATGTGTTTGCTTAGTGATTTTGCACTTGTACATAATTGGACTCTTGTCGAGATTATTTTATGGAGATTTTGTCTCCATGGGGAACATACTGTGGTATGAGTAATCAAATGTAGGAGATGAGAGAATTTATCTTGCCGATCGCTAATCAGAGTGACGTAGCTATGGCAACTTGTGACATGTCATTTGTTCATTCTGCATGCACTAGGTTTTTTGGATCTCCTGCCCAGCTGCCCCAGCAGTTGGCATTTACTTCCTGCCCTGAGTGTACACAACCTAGAAACTGTGACCCATTCTCCAACCAGACTGCGGTACCAGATTAGACTCTGTTTCCTCCATCCGTCTGGCTCCTCTTCCAGGAATAGCTCATTTAGCATAAAGCACAGCAGGTTTGTACCTCCTCTCAGGTACACTCCCCAAGGATGGCATTAACCTCCAGTCTCTCATGTTCGTTACCCTACAGCCGCGGTTCAACTCATGACAGAGTATTACTGGTGGTTAGTGATGTCTGTGGCCATGCCATGGCCTAAAGACGTCTGTAATACCTGGAGAAAGCCATACATTAGCATTCCCATTCATCTCAGTGGCAGCTGCTCGGATGGCGCAAGATCCCCCAGAAGTATGCAATTTGAAATTTGCCATGTTTGCTGAGACCAAGAGGCTAAATCCTGCCGTTTTTGACAGATATAGCGGCCAGTGCTAGGAAGTGAGAAAGACCGTAAAAGCAGCTACCCTATGCTACTAACTTTACATAATTTTTTCAGTAGTTTGCCAGATGGTTCAAAATGCGGATTTTCTGGTAACAAGCTACTGCTTTTTTTCAATAATTAGGAGTGTGACCTGAGAAAATCCTACATCATTGTTTTTAATATGTTATATTATGCATGCAGCTGAAGAAATAATCAAGCAGGCTCTCTAACAATACATTTAATTTATGCATTTGGCATTTTTATCCCAAGAGACCTACAGTGCATTGAATTCATGGATCTATTCATCCATCTATCCATCCATCCATTCATCTACTGTATCTGTCTAGCCGTCTATCTGTCAGTCCATCCGTCCGTCCGTCCCATTCATCCCATCCATCTGCTAATTTGTTTGGGTCATTTTCAATACTGTCATGCTAAATTGAGATCTTGAGTTCATTCTATGGTTGTCCCGTATTTTTGGTCATTTTTTATTTCTTCTAAGAAATAGGGGGAAGAAATTCTCATCCTGTGCTCATAAAATTCCAGGCTGTGACATGAACTACGGCTACTGTTTGTCTGTGATCTCGTGCAGTTGCTGACGCTCGCTAAAGCGTGCAATCACTTTCTTATGTGCGCTGTTTTATCGGTACTTTCGCTTTCAAAATCGATCACGTTCAGCAAGGAGGGGAGAGGATGGAAAGTGGGGGGCACAGTAACTCGTTTGGTGCCGGCAAACCCCCCCTTTGTGCCGGCACTGAAAACCGGACTAGTAAGTATAGTGTTTTTCCTGTTAGTGTGTCTTCCTGTACAACGTGATTACTTTTAATGTCCTGACAACCTATTTAGCTGCATTTTTCAAGATATGTAAAAGATGAAAAACTGTAGCATATGACTCCTGAGACACACTAAGTGATTTTCAAATCTTAAGCGAATTTAAAACTGGTGGAGAATACTGACTTGAGGACAATTTCAAACCAATATTTAACATTATAATCCTCCAAACGTACACTACAGGATTTGGCCAGACCACAAAACCACACACCTGCCAACTGTTTTATTAATTTCACAGTGAAATCTCATGGAGACTCGCGAGGTCAATCACATGGAGTACGATCTACAGCATCAGTTGGTTCTCCTGGCTTGAGCTTTGTTTTATGGGAAGAAAAAGAAAGGAGAAAAAAAAGAATATGGGTGATCTTTCTCAATACTCCACTTTCATGAAATGTTTGTAGCTGCCAAGCTATAAAAGCATGCAACATTCGGTTGGTGAAGCTTGCTCACTATCATTGGCTATCGTGGGTATCACATCAGAGGCAGCCCGATCAAGAGTCGCAAATGTCAAACATGTTTGCGAATTTACGAATTGAGTTTGGGGATGCTCTTACTCCAGGAGATCAGGAGATCCAACTCCAAGAGATCGGGAGCAGTTAAACATCTGAGTTGAGTTTTGCACAAAAAGTCATTCTGTGACAAACCTCGAATCAGACTACTCCCCCAATTGCTTAGGGGTGCAAATCGGGCTCCAAATCAGGCTTAAAATCTTCAAGTGTGTGGTCAGCCTACAAGTGACAGTAGCTTCCCCAACACTGACAGAGACACAAAACTGAAAGAAATTAGGTTTCGAAGCTTTGTTTATGAAGAGCATTTAAAGGTGCTCTTCATCTGATTCAGTATTCTCCTTGAGATGTCATGATTTCATCTTATCTTCCCCACAATCTCATTGCTCTCCGACTTGCCATTGCTATGCGTGAGTCCCCTTTTCACTGGGGTCCTTCAGGCCACTTTACTTGCAGATAAATTCTGTCCCCCTATCAGTAAAGGGCATTGTCAGGGCCTCTGCGTACTGCAGCCGGTGTTGTTAAATTAATGGAGTAGGGGGTGCTTCCTTTGCGTGTGCCGGCATACTATATGTTAAGTCTGTCATGTCTTGAAGCTAATATTTATCTGTGACATCATCGTTTGTTCAATATTGTCCTGACATTAGGCGCAGAGTTGCTTGACAGCTCTGGATATGCTTTGGCCATAGTGTTGTACTGATAAGGTAATGTTTAATGCAGAATAGAGAGCCTCAGAGAGATCAGACCTGTCAAGTGTCTTTATCTCTTTTTGTAAGCATTTTTGTGTCCACCGTGTATAGAATACCAAAGCAGGATATTAGAATAAACCACATGCAGACTTGGTTGATGGCGTTCTATGACAATGAACACATACAGGGTGTTAAATAAATATGTCTGAGCTGTGGATTGAAAGGGGAATTATTCATTGGATGATGGGTTTCGCTGCAAGATACAGTTGTTAGTGTGCTTTGTGATATTGATGCTACACTACATGTATTGTCCTGGTATGTTATGGATTGGATGTCATTGATATTTAGCAATTAATTTTGTACAACCTGAATTCTGGAAATGTTGACGTTTTTTAAATTTTAATAAAATGAAAACTAAAAGACTTTCCAATCACCAATATTTTATTGACAATAGAGCATAGAGATCATAAAAAAATTTTAAACTGAGAAATTTTACACTTTTATCCACTAATTCAGCTGGGAGAACATCTAGCAACTAATTAAGTTAATTGACTTCAGGTCTGTAATATGATTAGCTATAAAAGGGATGTATTCGGGAGTGTTTACACCTGGTCACTTCATGCGTTTTGGCTGATCTGATAGCTAACCAATCATGAAAAGACCAGGTGTAAATGCCCTCCGAAGCGCATTCGAGACTGATATAAATCCGATCACTCAAACCACTTCAGGAGGGGTTCTGGGCCGCATTCCAGACGAAACTGGACAAGTGTAAATGCATCTGGTTTTTGAAACCACATATGTAAATTTTACTCCTCCCAAAATGTTAACCCTCTGGGCCCTGAGGGTGTTTTGGGGGCCTGGAGAACTTTCAACATGCCCTGACATTTGTGCTTTTTTTCAGTTGCTTATAAAAATACAAATGGCTAAAGTCTAATAACACTGTAAACAGCACAAACTGGGCTACAATGTTATGTTAGCAGCATTTATGTACATGATTATGTTTTTGAGAAAACCACGTTTATGCGTGGTTAGTGAAAAACTAAAATTTTGAAGTCACTGAAATAAGACCATAAAACACATACAGAACAATTGTTTACAAGACTTTTGAGAACCAGATCTTGTAGGCTAGAATATTTACTTCACAATTATGTGAAAATCATTCAGCTTTACTCATAAAATTTTTAAAGACATGTTTTGTGATTGAAAGCCAATATGCAAGGGAGTGGTGATAGCCTTGAATATTAAGTGATTTTCACCTGAGAGACAAAGGGCCCTCCCCTAAAACTGCTAATGGCCCATCAGTGTGACTGTGACTGAGGCAGGTAAGAGAGTGTGTGGAGACTGAAATATTTTTTTTTTTAAATTATTTGTATTTTATTTACAACACAGTATAATCAAAACATACATAATGAAGGTCAAAGACACATTATTGTGCACACTGATCTAACCACAGAGATGTGAACAGACTTTGACTCGTTCCTGCAACAGATTCTGTTCAACAAGTGAAACAAGTAAATCATACCTGATATTTACGTGTTATTTAAGTGTTTCTGCTACTTTCCATGGATTCAAGAAGAAACTGTTGAACTTCTGATGTTGGTGCAGTGCTCTCAGAGGAAAACATTTGGAAGAGACTGAAAGTCAGCAGGATTCATCATCTGTGGTGCAGGTGTCTGATTCAATAAAATACAAACAACCAAAAAAAGAGGAAAAACATTTGTGAGCATGTTTATATCAGGAGCATATACTGTGTGTATGTATATGTGTGTGTATATATATATATATATATATATATATATATATATATATATATATATATATATATATATATATATATATATATATATATATATATATATATATATATATATATATATATATATATATATATATATATATATATATATATATATATATATATATATAGGTTTTGTAGTCATAGACTCATTCATGCTTTGTATTATCGTAAAAAAAAAGACATTTTTATTTTTGAGAAACTAATTATTATTTTTTAGCATGCAATTATACTCTATTTTTGAACGGAGTAGACTATTAATCATAAACATGTTCTAAACCTACTTAGACTCGTAGCATTCATCATGTTACAATGTACTCTCATATTACTTTTATTGTTTTATAAAGAGCATGAAAACATACTCGCGCCCGTAAGAAATTTAAATACAATGAATTGCCCATCATATTCAAAATGTTTTACTGGATTTCAAACATTTTAGTCAGGAATTATAGTTTGGGGAAAACCCAACTATGATTTTGTAGTCATATAGCCATCCTGAACATAATGTATGATTTTTATATTATAGAAGATATGATTCTGCAGCCATAGACTCACGCATGCTTTGTACTATAAAAGGATGAACTTTGCACTATAAAAAAAATATTTTATATCTGAGAACTAATTGTTATCGTTTAGCACGCTATTAAAATATATTTGTGAACAGATTATTAATAATAAACATGGTCTAAACATTCTTAGATGCGTAGCATTCATCGTGTTGTAGTTTGGGAACAACCCAACTAGTAATGTGTTCAAGTTTGTCACAATAACACGCTAACTAATGCAGAAAATAAACATTACTTACTCATCAGATCGATCTTCTCTACTTGATGAACTCTTGCTGTTATTTTGAGGGAAATCCAGCCTTTACTCAGCGCGTCTTCTTCCAGAAACTAACAGTATAGCAGCGATGAACAGTCTCCGTGTTTATGTTGTGTGTCTCCACGCGTGCGCGGGTCACGTGGTTATTTACATGTGTGAGCACGAGGGGGCGGGATCTCATTAAAAATAATGAGTTAGACGGGACAGACTGAACATCGTGTTGGTTTCATACGGATTACTTCATCACAGAATATTTATTTTCGATATGACTTCATTTGAAAGAAGATACTTCAAGCTTTCTATAGATATAACTCTCATGTCTCTGTGTTGAGTATTCGCTGAGTTACACTTCATTTTAGTGACGCATTTCTGAAAACAGATCGCGGAGATGGAGAAGACCGAGAGCGCACACTGTTTGTTTTCTTTATTCTTCAAAAGCACAAAGTTTAGTTGTTATTTTGAGTGTATACAAATAAAAGCAGACCCCTTACAGATTCGAATGGTGTATTGCTCTTATCTGAACGATCAAAAATGGCAGAGTAATTCAAGCTCATTTCTGCCTTATCAGGAAAATCTGCCCCAAAACGTATTCGCGTTTGTCGGGCTCAGAGGGTTAAAATAATAAACGCGCGAGAGAGTGTTATAGTCTATATGACATTATAGTCAGATATGATAGCGCTAATGCAACACACTTCGCTGCGGACGAGTGGCTGAGTAGGCCTATCTCTTCAGCAAGCAGATGCGCAAACTGACGCAAATTAAACAAAGTAAGAGAAACTGGAGAAATCTCTGTGCGTAAGGGACAAGGCCGAAGACTTTTGTTGGATGCCCATGGTCTTTGGGCCATCAGACGACGCTGCATCACTCATCGGCATGATTCTGTCATTGACATTACTAAATGGGCCCAGGAATACTTCCAGAAACTACTGTCGGTAAACACAATCCGCCGTGCCATCTGCAGATGCCAACTAAAGCTCTATCATGCAAAAAGGAAGCCATATGTGAACATGGTCTAGAAGCGCCGTCGTGTCCTGTGGACCAAGGCTTATTTAAAATGGACTGTTTCAAAGTGGTCAGACGAGTCCAAATTTGACATTCTTGTCACAGGCGCCATGTCCTCCAATCTAAAGAGGAGGGAGACCTTCCGGTGTGTTATCAGCGTTCAGTTCAAAAGCCAGTATCTCTGATGGTATGGGGGTGCATAAGTGCATACAGTATGGACAGCTTGCATGTTTTGGAAGGCACTATGAATGCTGAAAGGTATATAAAGGTTTTAGAGCAACATATGCTCCCCTCCAGACGACGTCTATTTCAGGAAAGGCCTTGTGTATTTCAGCAGGACAATGCAAAACCACATACTGCAGCTATTACAACAGCATGGCTTCGTAGTAGAAGAGTCTGGGTGCTGAATTGGCCTTCCTGCAGTCCAGATCTTTCACCTATAAAGAACATTTGGTGTATCGTTAAAAGAAAAATGCATCAAAGACCTCTTCAGCAGCTGGAAAATTATATCAGGCAAGAATGGGACCAAATTACATCATTAACACCAAAACTCCAGAAAATCATAACCTTGATGCCCAGACGTCTTCAAACTGTATTCAGAAGAAGAGATGCTACACCATGGTAAACATACCCCCGTCTTAACTATTTTGAGACCTGTAGCAAATTTGAAATGAGCTAATTTTGTGTATAAAATTGTAAAATTTCTCAGTTTAAACATTTTTCATCTATGTTCTATTGTGAATAAAATATTGACTCGTGATTTTTATATTTTCATTTTATTAAAATTATAAAAAACGTCCCAGCATTTGTGGAGTTCGGGTTGTACATTTGTTTTAACATGTTACCACATTCAGTTCCTTTTAAAGGATTAGTTCACTTCACTTCAGAATTAAAATTTCCTGATAATTTACTCACCCGCATGCCATCCAAGATGTTCATGTCTTTCTTTTATCAGTCGAAAAAGAAATTAAGGTTTTTGAGGAAAACATTCCAGGATTTTTTCTCCATATAGTGGGCCAATGGGTTTAAGGTCCAAATTGCAGTTTCAGTGCAACTTCAAAGGGCTCTACACAATCCCAGCCAAGGAATTCTGGCGTGAATTAATCCTTTAAGGAAATAATGTGTGTAATTATTGGGTTTGGCAATTGGTGTGGATTAATAAATATGCATCTCCATATAATGATACTGGACAGAGGTTGATTTATCTCCATGAGCATTAATTATAATTAAATTTTACCATGCAAAGACTTGCACTGCATTCAATATATACATTTTATTGGTTAATGCATTCCCTGGGAATCAAACCCATGACCTTGTTAGCACCAACTTCCAATTTAGCTACAGGAATGCATTAACCATATATTGATGAATGCATTATCCATAAAGAATGAATTTCACCATTTCTTGAGAATTATGCACTTCTACAGACTTTTGTGTGTTTGTGTGAACATGGGTGGCTGTGATTAGTTCTTTCAAATCACAGAACCAGTTCAAATTTCTATTAAAATTTAATGTGTAAAAAAACTAATGCTTAACATTGTGAATTTGTGTCAACTTTGCCTAAAATAGCTTACTGACAAATGCATAGGAGACCGTGTACTAATGATATTACAAAATTTTTCAAGTTTAACTATACTGAATTTAATAGGGCTGTAAATTGAAACATTTAATAGAAATAAATTAATAGGCAGAGCAATTAATTGAAATCACTGCATACATCAATATTAGCTGACAAAAGCACATACAAAGATAATTTAATGATATTATATTTCTTTGTATAGAAAAACATTGAATGGACTAAGCTTAATATTATGGAGTTAAATATTGTGCCAACCGCAAACCATTTTGCAAGTGAATCTGTCAATCTATTCTGTTCACGCACGACATTGTCCCACGTTCCAGATGCGCTGTTGTTGTTTTTTAACAATTAAAACATGATCGATGTGCTGCCAGCAATACTATTGTCTATTGTTCTTGTGACTGAATATGAAGTGTTTTGTTTAAGATCGTGTATCAAATAAAATATTTTTAAAATGCAAGACCTCTGCTTTTGTTCCATGTTGCTACACTCCATTCATCTGTTTCTGAATGCAAGATGTGTTTTTTTGGTGATGAGAGCTGGGTGTAGCAGCATATAGGTGAGATTTAATGTAATTACATTTTTAATGATTTATTTTAGATAATTGCTCTAAATTATTGCATTGCATTCAATAATATATTGATATATATTTATATCTGTTTTTATATGGATGCCTACAGATGTGCAAGCTAATTTACATACACAGTTACACGCCAGTTCAGGAGTGCATGCATAGAGCACTAATAAGGTCAGGCGTATATTCCTCTGCACATTCAGGAGAATATGTCCTACAGGACTCAACAAACATCAGCTGCTTCATTGAAATAATAAATGACCGAATGAGAGCAGATGCACAGGGGCAGAGATGCCCTGCAGGATCTGACACACGTGAAAGAGAAATGGCTTTTTTAAAATGAGTCGCACAACATCGCCATCCATTCCCCTGGCACCACACAGCCTCTGCACACACCGAGACCACAGCCAGGGCTACGGATGAAGCAGGGAGTGTGATTTAGTCATTGCCTCAGCTCTGCAGGCCTTCCATGCCATGTGTGGCTGGCACTTAGCACCCATGCTGCAATCTCCCAGTGGTCTACTTTGCTTTATTGAGAGGAGGTGGTGGAGATCAGTGCAGACACCGCTACCGTGAGCGCAGCCAGGCACTCCGAGCTCGGGGCACAGCTTGGGGTAAGATGGCACCAACCTGGTTCAATTCATCATGCGCTCCAATAATGGAGGCAGAACTGGCACTGTTGTGAAATGGAGGCTCTAACTGATGTCAGTGCCAATGAGAGAGCTAACTTATGTGCCTATGGCAAGCCGTTTTGACTTTTATTCCTTCTCAGGATATGAATTCTTGATATCAACAATTCAATTTTTACTAGTTAAAATGCTAATTCTTGATATCAGGAATTCTATTTCTACTAGTAACAATGGCTATTTTTGATATCAGCAATTTAATTGGGGTAAGCACCCCAATATCAATTAAATTGTTGATATCTGTAATTGTATTTTCACTAGTTAAATGTCACCATAGGCTGCCATTCAAAATCAATTGTTGATATCAAGAATTAATTTCTTACTATTTGAAATTCAATTCTTGCTAGTAAAAATGTCTATTCTTGATATCAACTATTTTATTGTTGATATAAACAATTTAATTCTTGATATCAACAATTTAGTTCTTGATATCAACAATTTAATTGTCACTAGTGACAATGTTAATTTCTGATATCAAGAATTAAATTGTTGATATCAGAAATTACCCTCCAATTGTTAATATCAGAAATACATTTTCATATATCAGAAATTAACATTGTCACTACTGACAATTAAATTGTTGATATCAATAATTACATTTTTGATATCAAGAATTAAATTATTAAATTAGAATTAAATTAAATTTAATAATTAATTTAAATTTTATAACCATTTCTTACTATGTGTAAGTAAGTTGTGTTTAGCATGTGTGTTTGGCAGTGTTATTTCTTAGGATTACTGATAAACTATACTGTTGTGATTTGTATTTATCTATTTTAATTTTAGTGAAATAATGACTGAATTTATTATGTCTGCGTAGGTCTTTTATTAAGTTTTATTTAATTTAGTAATTTCTTCATTTGTAAGTTGCTTTGGATAGAAGCGTCTGCTAAATGACTAAATAATAATAATAATAATAATAATAATAATAATAATAATAATAATAATAATATACTGTGTGTATATATATCTACAGTACCAAAGGTTTGGAGACAGTGAAACATGTACATATTTTTAAAGAAAAAAATAGTTTGATTAGTAAGGATGCATTAAATTGATCAAAAGTGAAAGTAAGAAAAAAAAGTTGAAACTTTAAAAAGTTTCTTAGTTTCCACAAAAATATTAAGCAACACAGGTGTTTTAAACATTGATAATAAGAAGAAATGTGCATTATTTCTTATTTCTAATCACCAAATTAGCATATTAAAAAGAAGAATCTGAAGAATCATGTGACACTTAATCCTGGAGTAATGCCTGCTAAAAATTCAGTTTTGCCATCATAGGAATAAATTATATTTTCAAATGAACTAAAAAGTTATTAAATTGTAATAATATCTCACAATATACAGTTTATTTATTTATTAAATCAAATAAATGCAGCCTTGGTGAGCATAAAAGACTTCTTTCATAAACATCAAAAATATTTTTGACCCCATATATTTTTGTTTTAAGGCATATATTAATTTATATTGTCCAAGGATTCCTTTTGCGTTACTCCTGTATAATATTAATCCAGTGCTATTTTTATGAGTTTGTTCTTTAAGGTTGTTCTGTGCTCCTTGGAGACATTGCTACAATTATTTTATGGATTATTCTCAATTGCTTCTGTCTCTTCATGTAATCTCTGATGGATTTGTTGATAATGAGATCAGATCTCTGGGTGGTCAATTCGTTCTGTTGTCAGACTCCTTGTTCCAATCCCACTGGATTATTACAATATTTACAGAAGTCGTGTTTAGAAATCTAAATTGATATTTCAATCTGGAACTCTAAAGCAGAAGATATGAACAACCATTGTGGAACAAATGTTTTTGTGAGCCGTCTGAAGACTGGGAGACACATGTACTATACACATTGTTATATCCAGTTATATCCAAACTATATCCAGAATATTGTAAGCCCTGTTATTTTTACATTATGTGCACAAGGACACCAGAAACTATTTACGTGGAGAAAATCCACATTCAGGAATTCTACCGGTAATGCATAGCTAGAGAAGTTCATCCACCTAGTAGTTCCTCTGCTACAGGCACATTTAGAGCTAACATAACATACATTTTTGTACTGAAAAATTTATTTTAGCATTCATCACAGAAATGCAAGCTGCACATTTTTCTTTTTAAAGCCTCTCTAATTCCTTTCTGCTTAGACTTCTATTGTAAGCATTACTGTACTGTAAATGCGGTTTGTTCTCTTTTTGTCTCAAAATGAGCGAGGAGGTGAAATTGTCAGTGGCAATCGAACAGCACATCACAGATACTGTCAGTAGTGCTTAACTTGTTTTGAACCCAGTACATTAAGGATGTCAGTTGGAGGCTATGCTGTTTTTGTCAAATTAGTTTGCAATACACATTCACTCCATTAGAATGGGAAACCCTAAAGCAATTCAAAGAAGGTTGCCCATGATTGCTTCACCCATCTCATTAGCAACCCAAATTATATTTCTGGCAATGCCAACTGTACGTCTGGTATCATTTCAGTGGACTTAATGTATTAGTCCACTGTATCACTTTTTATGTGGTAAGAACAGACGTTTATAAAATGTGTAAATTAGAGTGCCTCAGGGGGATTATTATCTTAAGTGTGGTTTGGAAATGTATGTACTGAAATTGAGCTGACATTATTTATCATGATGAAAAGTGGTGGGAACCATGAAGCCACTGTTGCCTATAATCAGTTCTTTTAATCCTGAAAGAGCAAACCTGTTTTTATAATACACAAAGGCAACCAGAGCGTTGTGCAATTAACATTATTTAAGGGTACTACCGTTTCCTTGCTAACAACAGAAACTAGCTGCCAATGTGACCCGAGACCCTTTTATATGTTGGAAAAGCAGGAGACATTTTATTTTCTCAAGCACTGGAAAACTGTACAAAGCACGCAGTTCAGATGCTGTTGTGAGCCATTTGTTTGTAAAGAAGTGAAGTGCATTGCTAGCTGTTACCATGGCTTTAGTTTTTTTTTTCACCGAAGAGCACAGTGGCTCCAGTGCCTTACACAAAGAACATTCCAGCAGTGTCTAATGTAACACAATAGCAAATGGAGGCCAAAGCTGGTTGTAGATTTGTGTTGTCAGTCAATAGCATGAACTGTCCAAGTCCAACAATAAACCAATGTAAGAAAACTAGGCAGAGTTTTGGCCAGAAGCGTTGCCAGAGATCCTTGCAGGAATATGGTAACAACTGTGTCCAAACTGAATAATGAAATTATGGAATGGCTTTGCATTTGTTAGTTCTTAGTTTTTTGTTTTATTTTTTATTTTTCTGAAGAGACCCATTCCTTCAATATGCAAAAAAATAAGAAAAGAATTTGAAAGTTTTTTTTCAAACAGGCACTCTGAACTATGGTCTTTCAACCACTCCAATGGTAAACGTCACCATTTTAGCTATTTTATGCTGTTTAAATGCTAATTATGATAGTATGTTGGCTATGCTCTTCATACAAGCAGACATGTTTTCTTTCTTGAAGAAAGATAGGAATCTGTCAGTTCATATGGTAACTCACTTTATATAGTAAAATAATTTAATTTCTATGCATTTGTATGCTGAGCCATAAATATATTATTCTTCCCACTCACTAGACGTTATGTATGGAATCAAAATGGAGTTATAGTGTGGCTTTTAGTCCATGTTTGTTAGCGCTGAGGCTAATCTGTATGCTAGTGCACTCTCTTTAAAGTGCAGTGTTTCTCCATGAAAAGTGTGCAAAAATAGTGACGACTATAATAATTTGAAGTCTCTTCCACTTGAAACCAACTTTTGAGTTAAAGTCTATTGTCAATTCCTGATTAAACAGGAAATTAGTAAACACAGGAAAGAAAACTGCATGTAAATGTCATGGGGTTTTCAGATTCTTGGAGATTTGCAGCTACGATAAGATTTTAATTGCTGTTAGTGTGAACGCCTGTTTGTGTTTTGTATGTCGCTGATACCCTTTTCTCTCACCTTTTACGTCTTGTGCAGATCTTTTAAGTAATAGCGTAGTCATTGTTGGTTTTGCAAAAATTACTTGCGCTCGTTCATCACCCCAAAAAACTGCTCAGATTGCATTCTGAAGGCAAGGATCATAAGGCCATATTTGTAGAAGAACGACCTGTCCTCCGGCATTTGGGCCAGTCAGTCGTGACCATTATTGTTTTTAATGAAATCTTCCCTCCACCAGTGCCTGACTTTTTATTGCATTATTGCCTCTCTCAATTCTTTTTCCTGCCTTCCCCAGGCTGAGTTAGCACTCTCTTTAATATCCACAATTATTTCAACATTAGACGAGACGTTACTTTGTGCTGTCTCAACAGACCATCCATCTTCGCATCTGCTTCCTTTGTTCTTCGGAAGAGCAACAGAACCTTCCAGAGAAGTAAAGAGGAAAATAATTGTTGCTCTCTCCAAGCTGAAGCTTAGAGATCGTACAATACATAGAAGAGGCAGTTTCGTAACATGCTTCTCTAGGAGGCTCTCTAAATGATTAAGAGCAAGTTTGGGCAAATATTTATTTAAGAATTTTAGAATATAAGAATTAGCTTCCTTTTGATTTTATGAGCTGAATTGACCATGACCCACAGAAAGTTGGATTGTAATTTGAATCAGAATTAAAAAAGTTTATTTTTCTGAATTACAATTGAGAAATTCAACAGGTAGTAGTATTCTGGGATATGAACTGCTCTTCCACCCTTCCAGTCCATAAATGTATTTAATATAAATAAGTAGATGTACAGTAAATGAAGTGCTATTTTGTACATTTCAGAGTTTTTGAAATTCAATATTGTTATTTAATAGTATATAAATAATTTTAGTATTATTACTATTTTTAATTATCTTATTTTTGTATTTTCTGTTTTAATTATTTAATTTATTTGTCATTTTTGTTAATTTTAATGTAGTATCTTATAAAAAAAACTTTTTTAGTTAGTTGCAATGGCAACATTGTAATTTTTTTATTTTATTTAATTCTATTTCAGCTTCATTTCAATTAATGGAAACTAACCTGTATGAATTTTTTGTTCTGTGCAACAAAAGATAGGAACCCCCCCTCTCTCTCTCTTATAGTTGGTGAGGTTTAATGTTGTTCTGAGCCCTGCTAAAATCTGTTTTATGAACAAAAACTGTTTTCTAAATGTCTTCTTTCACGGAACGAAGTAAGCCCTACAAGTTTGGAACAACAAGAGTAGGCTAGATAATGACAGGATTTCAATTTTTATGATTTTTAAGACTTTGACAAGCCACCCTTCAGAGTTTGTTTTGATGAATCTGCATTTTTAAGAAAATTACACTTGTTTTACACAGCTTTTATTTCATTTTAAGCCTACTTAAATTCAAATTCAAATTGAAATGAAATTGTTTATTACCCCACTCCAAATTTCAGATAGAATTGCTATTTAAAAAGCATTATTAATTCTTGTAAAACATATGATCTGATAATGAAACACAGCTATTTGTGAATGGCCGTCAATGAAGCGAGAATTGAAAAATGCTGCAGTTACAGCATTTACAGTACCAGCAAACTAGACTGTGCTAACTTGTAAAACCTTGACCTCTGACCTTCTGACAGCACCAGGCATCCCAAAATCTTTGAAGTTACGGTGTAGTGTAAATGTCATCCCACACATTTTTGTGTGACGTTAAATCATCCTGCATATTCAGTCAGATATTTGCCTGAATCAAAACGCCCACTGTTTTTTCTTATGATCTTTCTTTTCTTTTTCTTCTTTGTGTATGTCTACTCTCATACCTTCTCTCTCCCACGTATGCCATTCACCACGAACAGTAATACAAGTAAATGGAGCTTGTGGCTATGAAGATGGACAGTTCTCATGAGCTTCAGTGCTGAAGGCTGATGACTTTATCAGAAAGTAAACACTCATTGGCTGTTGACATTTGAGAGCCCCAGAGATTTTACTCTGTAATCTTCTTGTGAAGAACATTCACACTCATGCAGAACAATACCTGAGGTGATTTCCTCATTACTTGGCTGAAAAAAAGCCCTCTTTATAAAGTTCCTTCACCTTTTAAACCCCAAATTGAGAATCGACTGCCACTTTAATAAGCATATACACACTTTATTTCTGTGCTTTTCTTCAATAAACAAGCACGTTATTGTTCAATTTATCCTTGAATATTTTATTGCAGTTTCTCGTGCTATGAGCGAACTCAGAACTCATTGTCTGCTTTTTTTCTAAGTTTTACATGGCCTATCAGTGTTGCCAATCCAGGAAGCAGCGTTGGTCTTGTTTCAACGTCTTCAAGCTCCGAGATCAGTCAGTCCATTTCCACATCCCTCTCCATATTAGCCTCATTAACCACATTAGTATTCCTTCAGCTGCAAATGAGAGTGCGGTATGAGGCAAACGTGTTTCTAAAACACCAGCTCCGCTATGAATGAACTTAATGACATGGTTTTCTTCTAGAAGAAGTGTGGGTGCTTCCTTGATGCCCGCGGCCCTGTCATATCGCTCGCTCTCCACACATTGTTTTTGGCACCCATTTCTCCGCTCAGCGCTCATCATCTGTTTGCCACTCAGATTGGCATTGGGGCTTTTAAAAAGGCAGTGGAAAGGAAGGACTGCAGATGGCCGGGACACATGGTAAACGAGGCTACAGAGACACAGCGTTAGCTGCAGCGAACGATTAATGAGAAAACATACCCATACTCTCTAGCCAGACTCTCTTTCATGTCTCTCTCTTTCTTTTGGTCCCTCTCACTTCTCTCCTTTTGGCTATGCACTTTCGATGCAAAAAAATGGTCTGCTGACAAGAGAAGGGCATATTACCTCTTGCGTTTGCAATCCTGGCCTGACTCTCCGTATTTCTCACCAGCGTCTCCTTGATCAGCACTTTTCATCTTTATTCACTTCATTAGAGTCGTCTTTTCCCCCAGGACACTGTCTCTCTCTTTTTGAGAAGCTTTTCAGATAGCTCCAAGTTCCTTAATTAACCAGGCAATTAATACAGAGGAGAGAGGCCTTGATGGGAGAAAAACAGTGACAGTGATCGGGAAACGGGCCGGAAAAACCGCTTGTTATGCGGTCTGTGCAGGATGGTAATGGTAATCGCATGCACAATTCGCTTTTTCACACCACGTGTGTTGTCTGTGTACAGAAGAATTTGTGTCTAAAATGGTTTGATGCAGACTTCATTTTATTTTTTGATTTATATTGAATTCACTCCCATCCATCTTTGTCACATTTATAAGTAACTGCTTAAATAAGTGGCTTGACTGTATTTTAATTACTTTTAATTATGAGCAGCTTTTTGAAAGCGGCTTCTTTAACACTGCCACAAATACATTGTGTTGCATCGCTCTGCTCCAGTAGTTACAAAACGTGTCTATATATCACCTGAGGCAATATATATGATCATAAGTATAAAATACATTTCATAAATAGATAAGTCATTAGATGAGTTGATCTGAATAATATGCCCGTGGCAACAGAATTGTATCCCATGCTCATTGGTTTTATTCATAATGGGAACATTAAGGCTCAAATGTCTTCTCTAGTGAAAAACTCGTTAACCCCCTTCGACGTGAGCATCTTTCCGTGGCAAATACGAATGCGGTGACGACAAATGCTCTGAAGCCGGACTGGGAAAAGAGCTGTTATTAAAGCTTGGTGTTGTCAAAGCTGGTTGTGGTTAAAGATTTAAAAGGTCTTTGAAAGTGAAAATCTCTCCTCCTCCAACTTGTAAAATGGGTCATTGCAATGCAGCTCTCACTTGTCGCGTTGATGCATTCCTGCATTCCGACAACAACCCGAGATTGATATCCCTCGACCTTGCCGTGTTAGCACTGCGCCAGGAGCTGGTTGCTGTTTTTAGTGTTTTTTCAATGAATGAGGGTGGGGGAGGGAGGGGTATGGCAATGTTTGCTGCCCAGTTCCCCTGCCTCCTAATTAGGGAGTAGAGTTCTGATAACCCTGATGGATTAGTGTGGATTGAGGGGAGAGAGAGAGCAATTGGAAAGAGCCAGTCGCCCAGATTCACATTCAGCACAAGGTCACCTCATAACCTAGCACATGAATGGACAGAGCTGGAGTGAAGGAGACTGGCACAAAACGTGGACACACACACACACACACAGGACTGGTGCTGACACACTGAACAGAAATGTGTGTGCGTGTTTTGGTGATGTCAAAAGTCAAATTGTGCTTGTAAACGAAACATAATAGACCTGTCGGTGCCTTTTAAGATGTTAAATTTAAAGCAAACAGTATTGACAAGAAAAGCACTCCGCTATTAATTAAATTCATATTTGTTCTTTATTATTAAATATTTATTTGAATAATTACTTGGAGCTAAAAGTTAAATGAGGCTACATGTTGTTTTAATTTAATTTGCTACTGTTTAATTTCTAAGAGGATGTTTAAAAGTGTACTAAAAATAGTTTTTGCTGATATCGAACATCACACAATTTCACTGGTATTGGCTTCTGAACGTAGGTTCTTTTGTTCTCTCACTCTATATATCTCTTCTGTCTATTCTCTTGCTTTTTCCCTTGCGGTTGAGAATGACAGTCTTATTTATAAGAATCTGGGCTGAGTGACTTTACTGTAAACCAATCTTGCTTGGGTCTAGGCGGGAATGGGCTCCATTATCACAATCTGTCCCGACTGAAATGCCCTGAGAGCAGAAAAGCTCAAGAACACAAGTGGTCAATCAGCGTTTGATAAGGGAAAGGATGTTCAGTCAAACGCTTATCAGAATTCCTCCCTGATTCTGTTGACCCAACTCACAGAAGTGTTACAGTGTATAAACAAAACCGTTTGTCAAAATTTAGATTTATAATTCATAGAGCTCCTATCATTTATAGGAGCTCTATGAATTATATCAATTTTATATAAAAGTCCAGATATCTGCTCAAGAAACCATAACCTTCAGGATGATCTGCTTCTACTAACCAGTTCCCCTTAGTCTCACTCTCTGATGGCACATCAATGGATCATTCGCAGACAATCTTGTACGTGTATTGCACACCAAATGGCACAAAATTTCTCATTCCAGTATGATTGGCTGGTTTCTGCTTGGCCTGGCAATCACAGGTTCTTATGGGTAACAAAAAAAGTTGTTTATAGTATCGGGTTGATGCAGTGAAGGCTTCATTAAGGGTTAGTATAGATTTGAATGTTGTTTTATTTTTTTAGTTTTTAGTTTTCACTCTCATTGTTAGTTTTAGTTTAGTTTCAGTATTTTGAGAAATCTAGTTTAACTTTTACCCCCAGTTTCATAGACAAGGCTTAAGACTAGTCCCAGACTAAAATGTAAGTATGAGCTGTTTCAACTGAAAGAAACTTGCACTGACTGATCTTAAAATATATCAGTGCCTTTGTATTGTCTCAAGATGGATACCAGTAATGTCTTTTTCTAAGGCACGTTTATAAAATTTACTTCAAAGTCCTAATTGAACTATGGCCTAATCCTGGTTTAGTCTAAACACTGTCTGTGAAACCGGGCATTAGAATTAGTTGTATTTTAGGGCTGTCAAAATATGTTAAGGCTGTCAAAGTTACTGCACCAATATTTAACAGCATTAAATGCCTCATCAAAGTACTATTGCTAGTATTAGTGCTAATTAGTAGCATTTTCATATGCATAGCATATGGCTTGTAATAGTATACCATGTCATCACAAACCAAACCTAAAATGAATTTGTGACCCTTTATATTTTAGTTTAGTTGATTTTGGAGTCATAGAAATATATTTAGTTTCAGTTGGCATGTAAAAAACTGGTCAGTAATTGGTGATCACCAACTTGGGCCAGTTAATGATCAGCTTAGACCAACATGATTCCAAATACCATGCCATGTTTGTGAGCATCTTCATGGGTGGGTGGGGGAAATTCTGAGCACTGTGGGTTGAACATATAGGAGAGGTTGTCGTTGTTCTGTGTGAATGCAGGGAAGAGGCGAGGAAGGTCATTACTAGCTTATCGACCCACCAACTTGCTTGGGCTTCACATACTGTAGGGCTGTTACTCACACTCACATACATCAGTGCTTATGAAATAGCCTTGCCATAAAGACACGTTTGTTAGGGGGTGTTCTCATTTATCAGAGGAGGTGTCCATTGCAAAATTGGCATGCTGGATCAAACATAATTACCAGTTATGCTGAAATTTACGAGCTGAAGGCAGCTCACGAATGCTCATCTATACTGGAGAGTTTCTGAAGAATTTAATTGAAAAAAACGTACTGAAGGGCTGCAAACTGAGTTTTTAATTAAACGTAGTCATCCCTTCATGGCTCCACACTGCGCCAATGCTTAAGTAAGCATTGCATCACTTAAAAGAAAAGAGCAAGAGTGACACAGGTCGTTTGAACTTCTGTGCTGCGCCGTCTTTGACATCGCCACCGCCGCTCTCCCACAGAGGTGAATGACCCGTGCCTAATTACCACTACCACCGAGACTCTGCAGTGGCGCTCCAAGGGGAGGAGAAACTAGCAATCAGAGGAGAGCAAGAACAATTAAACGTGCCCCAGAGGTCCTTGCAATTATCTTTTGAAGTAATTTCTCATTTTCACTCAATTACAGGGCTTGAAATGGAGAATTTGAGCATGAATGTTTGTATGCTTGCATTACCCACGTGATGATGAAGCCAAACTGGATGAAACTTATTGGAGAGCTCACTTCCAAATAGACCGCTCATGACAACTTCTGCTGTTTCACAGAATGCTGAGAGAATAGAAAGCAGAAATTAACTGAAAAAGGGATTTGAGACTGAAAAGAGGCTAATCCAATTTGATGGCAATCAAAATACAGAAGTTTTGCTAAATTAGATTTTGATTTATCTTCGAGGTATCCTTGTGGACACCAGATGACAAAAAGCGTTTGTTTCTAATTAGCGAATCATTCTGGCGGGATTGTTTTTGGCTTCTTACTAACAAGAGCTTAAAACATTAAATGAAAAGATGTGGCATTTTTGCTCCTTGCGATTCATATCTTCGTGGTATGATTTTATTTATTTTTTTATGCAGTATGGTGTTACGAATTTATTCTTGTAACCACATATTATAATTAATCCTTATGCAGACAGACCGTATTCAAAGTAAACTGCTCATCTCATTAACTCGAGATCCCATCTGAACAAAAATGAGTCTTGTTTGCTAAACTCTGGTGCGTCACAGCTCAACGCGTGTTTACCGCTTAGCTGTCCGTCCCGTTTCTGTTAGGCGTTTTATTATTTTTCCATAGCTGCGTTTAGGCGGTATGAGGGGAAGGCTTTTTATTTGCTCTGATTCTGCCTGTAGTACTGTCAGTAGTAAGCAGTACAGGGGCCTGTGAGAGAGCTGATACATTCAGCGAGTAGACAGACATCTCTGAACCTTTTCTCCTTCGCCTGTCACTGCTGCAGCATGAGCAGTTGATCCTCGCACACACAAACCTCTCCTCACCAGCTCGCTTATCATTAACTAGGAATCATTTTTGGGGCCTGAAGACTTCTGCTTTTTTGCATGCTGCCTGTTTTATCCATACTTCTTTTGGGACTGTATGAATGCGTGTGGAAATCTGGGCTCAGGTATTTTATTATACATTGAACTTTCTTTTAAATCACATGCCCTACCGAGCTTCTCACACCTGGTTCAGGGGTTACATATTCATTGTTTCCAGTTCACCGGTCCCCGTTTGCACAACTTTCCATAACAGCCTAGTAGCAACGGTTCATATTAGTAGTATGACTGCTAGGCATGGATAAATCTGTCCCTGCCTACGGCCTGAGATGCTGGGATAAGCTCCAGCATCCCCCGCAGGACAAGCGGTTTGGAAAATGAATAGATGGATGAATGGACCAAATCTGTATGACTGCAATACTCAGTTCTGCAGTGTTCTATACAAAAAAAACAGGATATAAATCAATGAAAATTAAATTTTTTGAAAATAATTTAATGTTTACCATTAGTAAACATAATCTTGGATTTGGTTTGGTTTTTACACTATTAAGACCTGTCACACCAAAGATAAGTATAAGTAGAACTATAAATATATAGTTTAAAAGTCATCCTAAATTTAAAAGAATAGCCCACACCACAGCTATATTGATGATGACACAGAGGAACAATATTGTTGGGATCACTTTCTATATATATATATATATAATATTATATTTAATTTTATTTTTTTTCGGCTGATGGATTACAATGACAGCCAATCAGAATTGATCTTGATTCAAAGATCTCAAGCATTTAAAGCGGCAGACGACATAACTGCAGCACACTTCCAATAAACGTAACGTTATTGTGCCTTGTTGTTGATGCTAATATGTTATCTTTATAGCTAGTGATCTTGGTGTGAACAAGCCTTTAGTGATCAATCTTGGGTATTCAAATTTCAAGATTTCGCACTGTGAACTTCACATTTGTGAACCCTGAGTTTATCTTATATTATCTAATATTTTCTTATCTTATACTTATCTTTATCTTATATTTTGAGTTCAGTAGCATTGATTGAATGAGGCAAATTTGCAACTTTTTCTTAACTTTTAATGGCAGTGAAATGCACAAGCAAAAACAAGTAATGATATTTTTCTCAGACACTGAAGCTAGCGTGTGATAATGTCAATGACTTCAATTAAATATTAATATTTATATTAACTTTTTAAGTTAACTTAAGTAATTATTGTTTAATAAGGTAAGCAGTGAGGCAGTTTTTTAATTGGTTGTTTGTTGCAAAGCAACTAGCTTTTATATTCTATGGTTTAACACAAGTAATTCAGTGTTAGCATGCAAAGGATGGAGTAGGACTTTAAAACCCAATTCTAAAAGAGTAAAAACCTGCCAGTGTTAAAACTTTACCCAGGTTTTTTTATAAAGATCTTATGTGCAATGTAAAAAAATCCAGTTTGTTATCATGAATCATAGAGCATACATTCACATTAGCTTGACCTTTAGCTTGATTTGAGCTAATTTTATTAAACCATTTTTGTCATTTTATTGTTGCTGACACAATATATTATTATTAAAACATAAGCGTGTCAAACTGTTTTGGAGATGTATGTCTCTCACATTTAATTAGACCCCGTAGAGACTTTGATAGTAGGTATACAGAAATTGCCTAAATGCTATCCCCCATGCAGTTTTCATATGCGGCCATAGTTTTAATTACATGTATAACCACAGTTTTAATCACAACTGTGTAGTTAGGTCAGTCAATCAATGGGTTGATCACTCAGTGTAGGCAATGACTGACTGGCAGACTAATCGAAGCACAATGTATAATACGTGTTCGCTTGCTGTAGCACTGTTCAGAGCCTGCTCTGCACTCTGATTAGTATTCTTCAGTAAAACTGTTATGAAACCGCAAAGCCCATGAAGCTGGGCAGACTTATGCCTTGCAGGACCTCAATTGTCACCCTGTGAACCGCAGAAGGTTTGTCCTGAAGCTTTGTCTGAGAGGACGGCTGCAGAGCTCTGCGGGACTCCTGCTTTCCAATAACCCAATAACGGCCACATCAACACAGGGAACAAAAGTGATAATAGCAAGTACACATTGTGCACTGCTGACTGGAGTCAGGATTTTAGTTTAAACTCTAAAGGGATGAAGGCGGTCAGTCTTAGATGGGATGCACACAAAACCATTTCGATATGTCTCATTTAAATCGCTGGTCGCTGTACTTTTGATACTTAGTAGGATAAACATTAATAAAATATTACAAAGAAAGTATGTGTTTGTATATAAGTATATGTTTATTTGATGAATAATACAGAAACCGTAATATGAAATAACATTACTGTTTAGAATAACTGTTTTCTATTTCAATATGTTTCAAAATTTTATTTATTCCTGGGATGGTAAATCTGAATTTTCAGCAGCCATTACTCCAGTCATCAGTGTGACAAGATCTTTTTTTTTTTTTGTGTGTGTTTTTTTGCCTTTATGATGATAGGACAGTTTAGAGTTGACAGAAAGCTAAGTGGGAGAGGGAGGTGGGGGGATCGGGAAAGGTCCTCAGACAAACCAGGATTCGAACTCGGGACGCCCATAGTGCAATAGTGCTGTGTCACATGATCCTTCAGAAATTATTATAATATACTAATTTGGTGCTCAAGATTTTTTAAGTTATTATTATTATTATTATTATTATTATCATCGATATTGAAGTTATTTTTTACCCATTTTTGTGTCATTTCAAAAATGTAAAAAATTGAAAGTTCTTTCAAATTGTAATAATATTTTACAATATTGCTGTTTTATGGCATTTTTATAAATATAAATGGTGATAATAAGAAACATCTTTCTAAACATAAATAAATAAAATGAAATAAAAACAAATAAAATATATTTTTGACTGGTAGTGTATTTTTATTTTCTTCCATAGGAGGAACCATCATTTTGGCCCAGTAGTTGCCATAGTGTTTTTTTTTTTTTCCCTACAATTGAAAGGAATATTTTTTTATCTTTTATCTTTTTATCTTGGCACAGTCTTTTATGGGCATTTGCCCATTGTATTCAGCTTTCATTTTCACAAACATTTTTTTTCACTCTTGTCATTCCAGTATTATTTCATAAATTCCATCTTTCTTTCATTCTAGCTGCTAAAAGTCTATTAACACTCTGTCTACCGCATGGTAAATTCTTGCTGACATGCCATTTCATAATGGGCTTTTAACATGTGTTATGTGCAGTTTTTATAGAATGCTGACGGTCCGACTTGCCAAAAAAAAAAAAAAAGCTCATTGCTCCAGGCAAAATCCTGCAACTCCTTTCCACTCACATACTCTGGTGTCATTGTATTCTCTGACTCTGTCTCTGCAGGTGTTACAATAGGGGGAAAAAAAAAGTCTTCTGACAACTAGATGAACAATGGCCTCAGCTGTACCAGTGTCACCTTTTCCCATCTATGATCTAAACATAGCATGAACAGGCACCGCAGATATGCTTATTTTGGCACGTCTCGATATATCAGATGGTGCTGATGCCTTCCAAACCTCAGGCAGCAGGTCTAAGTATGGTAGCATGATCTTTCCTGTTGTTCTGTCTGTCTGTCTGTCTGTGTTTTTTTTTTTTTTTAAGCTAGTGAGTACAGACTTATTGACCTCCAGGTTATTGTGTTCGTGAGGGAATGAGTGTTAGATCAGATGGATGGAGAGGACTGGTGTTCTGTCAGGATTCAGGATGTCTCTCTATCCCTACAGATGCTTACTTGCGATCATCATCGTAATTCATACCGTTTCTCTCTCCTTTATGCTAGACTGCCTGGGGCTGCAGCTTTGGTCAATCCCTATACCATACTTTTAGTTTTTGTTTTGGAAATATACTCTTTTGGAAATAGATCTCTTGTCCAGTTCAATCCAAAACTACAAATTTCTTATTGCTCTCCATCACTTCAAAGTAATTAAGATAATAATATATATAATAAATAATTTGAATACTTAAATAATACAAATATATAAAAAATACTTTCATTATTTTATATATGTTTGAATTAATGTAATTAATTCAGTAATATAATGTTTAATTTTAATTAATGTTTAATTCATATAAAATTAGTTCTTTAGGAATTTAATTAATTAAAAAAAATAATTTAAAGTGTATTTAAAAAAAAAAAAAAAACTTCTGTACTTTCCTTCAGTATTTCCATTTTAATGGAAGACAAATTATGATAAGTTGATATGCGTATTTTAAAGGTTATTGTCATTAGGAGTATATGCTAGCATTTAGATTAGCCTCAAAGCTAACATACTGATGAAAGCCACAAAAAAGTTTTGATTTCAGGAGTCTTTCAAATGTGAGTTCAGTGCTAGGAACACGGGGTTGGCTCTATGTGAAGTGAAAAGCAAGCAGAAAAATATTGAGACAGAATAAGAAGGTTTGAAAATATGGGATGAACCCGTCAAGGGCAACAAAATGGAGTATTTGTTCCTGCGACACTCTCGGTGGCTGAATATGAACTATAGTCATTATTCAGGATACGTCAATAGTCTTTGATTTCTTTCATATTTAATAGAGAATAATACAGAGTGACTCGAATGAGAACATTAGCCTGTTTCAGGTTCTCTTGTTCTTATTTGCCCAAAGCACAGTCTATAGTTAGCGGGTCAATAGTTAGACAATACCTCTCTCTTTGATGTACCCTGACAGTTTTGAAGCATGTAGATAGCTTGAGTGCCTGGATATAATGACTAGCATAATATGCTTGCATAAAAGAACATTTCAGTATTTGTTCTCTCTCGCTCCCGTTCTCTTTGTACCCTCACACATGCATATGGTTATAAGTGTGTGTTTTCAAATACGGTTTCATTATTGAAAGCTCTTTTATTTCTTTTTGATGCATGTTTCTTTCTCGGCATATAGGACAAGAGAAAAAAGTATGAGTCATGTACGCCTCAGCGCTCAACACACTTCTTGTGTCATTGGATTGGTCGCTTTATGTACATTTCACAATCGCATATCCAGTTTTATTGGGTCATTTTATCAGCACCATCTTTAATGGTTATTGATGTTTGAAAAATTGCCTCTGACTTATAATAAAATAATATTTTTATCTCAAATCAATATTTTACGTCCATTTTATTTATTTGTTAAGTAGCCATGTAATAAGCGAGGTAATGTACTGCCAGCTGGTCATTATTACAGCGTAAACCCCTTCAGGATCACTTTGTGTCAGAGACCTGATTATTCTTGGTTTAAATTGTGATAATGACCCTCTTTGTTTTACATTATGCCCTAATTATTTCCTTACCCAGGTTTCTACAGCTTAACAATAAATACAACCTGAATTCTGGAAATGTTGGGACATTTAAAAAAAAAAATGGAATAAAATGAAAACTAAAATAATCTCAAATCACATGAGCCAATATTTTATTCACAATAGAACATAAATAACATAACAAATGTTTAAACTGAGAAATTGTACAATTTTGTGCACAAAATGAGCTCATTTCAAATTTGCTGCCTGCTACAGGTCTCAAAATAGTTGGGACGGGGGCATGTTTACCATGGTGTAGCATCTCCTCTTCTTTTCAAAACAGTTTGAAGACGTCTAGGCATTGAGTTTATGAGTTTCTGGAGTTTTGGTGTTGGAATATGGTCCCATTCTTGCCTGATATAGGTTTCCAGCTGCTGAAGAGTTTGTGGTCCACTTTGATGTATTTTTCGTTTAATGATGCGCCAAATGTAAAAAAAAAAGAATTGTCAAATTAGGACTCGTCCATGTTGCCATATGGCTTCCTTTTTGCATGATAGAGCTTTAGTTAGCATCTGCAGATGGCATGGTGGATTGTGTTTACCGACAGTGGTTTCTGGAAGTATTCCTGGGCCCATTTAGTAATGTCAATGACAGAATCATGCCGATGAGTGATGCAGTGTTGTCTGAGGGCCCGAAGACCATGGGCATCCTACAAAGGTCTTCGGCCTTGTCCCTTGCACACAGAGATATCTCCAGTTTCTCTGAATCTTTTGATGATGCTTTGCAATGTAGATGATGAGATTTGCAAAGCATTTACAATTTGATGTTGAGGAATATTATTTTTAAAGTATTCAACAATCTTTTTATGCACTCTTTCACAGATTGAAGAGCCACTGTCCATCTTTACTTCTGAGAGACTCTGCCTCTCTAAGACATCCCTTTTATAGCTAATCATGTTACAAATCGGATGTAAATTAACTTAATTAGTTGCTCGATGTTCTCTCAGCTGAATTATTTCAAAATTTCTTGCTTTTTCAGCCCTTTATTTCCCCGTGCCAACTTTTTTGAAACATGTAGCAGGCATCAAATTTGAAATGAGCTCATTTAGTGAATAAAAGTGTAAAATTTCTCCATTTAAATATTTATGTTCTCTATGTTCTATTGTGAATAAAATATTGGCTCATGTGATTTGAAAGTCTTGTAGTTTTCATTTTATTCAAATTTTAAGAAAAAAAACGTCCCAACATTTCCGGAATTGTGTTTTGAAGGGAAGTCGGGGGGGTGAATGTACAGCGCTCTCTCCATCTTCAATACCACGACTGAGGTGCCCTTGAGCAAGGCACCGAACCCCCAACTGCTCCCTGGGTGCCGCAGCATAACTGGCTGCCCACTGCTCCGGGTGTGTGTGTGTTCACTGCTGTGTGTGTGCACGTTGGATGGGTTAAATGCAGAGCACAAATTCTGAGTATGGGTCACCGTACTTGGCCGTATGTCACTTCACTTCACTTGAAAGAGATGATGAAAATTGTATAGACACGTTCTCCAACGTCTTCAGTTCAGATCTCAGTTCAGTCCATCAAGACTAATGTATTCATTTACCCTGCAACCAGAACTCTAAGACAGGGAATTATTTTCTTTCTTATCCTTTATCTTTTGCTGTGTCACTTGTTCTTGTCTGTCTTTTGCTTCGACAGGGGTGTCACACACCTTTAGGAGGGGACACCAGTGTCAGTCCTGCATCACTTGGTGCCCAAGGCAAGATAAGATATAACAAAAAGAAAAGAAAAAAAATTAGGTAGTTCTGTTTTTGAGTTTGACGTGTAAACTTTTTTTTGTAGTTGTTTTTGAGTGTAGAAAAAATTATCTGCATGCAAGACAAGCAGGGTTTGAATTTATATATTATATTCATATATTATTTTAAATAAACAAATAAATAAATAGACATAATGCTAATACTACTTCTTATAATAATAATAATAATTATTATTATTTGATTTTACTAATTATTATTATTATTATTATTATTATGAAGAAGGTCTCATTGTCATCAATGTCTAATTATCTGTGGAAGGTGTAATGATTAAGTGTGGTTGAGTGGCTGATTTTTTTACAATATTTTTTTTACAATAAAAATGCAACTTAAAATGTGTATGATAATATGTCTATGATAATTCTTTCAAAGTTGCATTTAAATAAACCACTTGACCCAGAAATCAGAGTGGGCATGTGTGAGAGAGAAATACAGCGGATTGGATGTCTGATAGATGGATAAGAACGTACAGAGACAAAATGCAATGGAAGGGAATAAGACAAAAAAAGAGAAAGGGAATGTTGGAATGAAACACAAGGCAGACTGCTCATAGCTTGAGGCTACACTCCTCTGCCTCCTACTAACCAGCCCTCATCCAGCTCAGGACTCCGGGGCAGCTGCGATCCGTGCCACATTCAAACACACTCTGGCCTGGGTTGCAGCTTTCTGTTATTCTCTGGGTGGATTAGCGTGGGAGACTAGTAATGTCTCTGTATATGTGTGTGTGTGTGTGTGTGTGTGTGTGTGTGTGTGAGCGTGCTTGCACTTGAGTGTGATATTGTGCGAGAAAGCAAGTCTGATTCAAGCAAAAATTAAGTTTCATATTGCCAAAACTCGCACAAGGAGATTTCAAAGCTTTGTGAATGCAGTACATCTGAGGAGTGGAGAAGAGGAACATATTATCTCAGCCTGATAATACTCACTTGAGCACAGAGGGAAACTGGCAGAGAGGCAATAACAAAGACCATGCTGGTTCTGCTTCAGTCACAGATGAAGAAATATTATCAGGTGGAGGAGAGCTCAGGAGGACATGTGACATATTCGCGGAAATTCAAACATATCAGGCCATTTGAAGACTTGTGGAGTAAGGAAATATATTTATTTTTGTTCCTTTTGCCAATTATGTATGGAGCAGTGTAGTATTTTTAGACTTTTTTTTATAGTTAGACTTTTTTTTTACTGTATACAGTACTATAGTAGAAGCATGTTTAATTATGATTTTGTTCTTGGCACAATAACTAATAAACATTTGCATTGTGAAATAAATTATACATAATGTATTATACAGTATTAGGCCTGTCAATTAATTACATTTTTAATCTAATTAATTACATTATATGATCATTAATCAAATTAATCGCACATCAATTTGGACTGAGAAATGACACCCCAAAATATAAAATCATTAATGGGTTAAATGAGGAAAGCATTCAATAGACATTACAAAGTTGCTTTAGAAAAAAATATTAACACTTTTTTTTCAGTAGCTGCATCTGACATTTATGTATATTTACACAGACTTTTCAGATGCATTTACACTGCAATTAGAGTTGTATAAATAATGCTATGAGATTATTAGGTTTTAAATGGGCATTAATTGGTTTAAAATGATAAAACGACAAGAAATTGCTCTAAATATGAAACTAAAACCGACAGTAGGTGATTGTCTTTATGAATAGGTCATCATTGGTTCACTCGAATAGTTCAAAAATGTGGTGAAACATTGCTGTGTGTTGCTCTGAAAAGCTCAACAGTTCTGCTGTGGCTTTGTTTGGAACTATTTTCCTATTTGAAATTCAGAGCTGGGTAGTAACTGATTACATGTAATCTGGATTACGTAATCAGATTCCAAAAATTAAGTACTTGTAATCAGAGTAAATTACATTTTAAAATACTCGTAATCAGACTACAGTTACTTTTTTATGGATTACATGATTACATATTATTCACACAATAGCAATACATTTTTCATAAATCATTGATTCCCCCTAATTTCTCTTTTTCATCTTTTAAATTTTCCTTTCTAAAATAGTCTACCGAATATATACTTATTATATATGTATAAATAGTCTAGTCTTGCGGACATTCAAACAAAGATCAGTCATTAGTCAGGTGGAGACAGCATTTGACCACTGGATTTACAAAAATCAGTTCAGGTTTAAGAAGGGTTTCAACATTGCATCAACTACTGATGAACACATTCATTTTTATTTGAATTATTACTCTATAGGTTTTTTAACCATGTATTATTAATTATAACTAATTAAAATGCACATATTCACGTTATTTCTTAGATACATGTAATGCAGGCATTCCAAAACCTTATTCACCAAATATATTTGCTTTAAGTACCCCTGAGATTTTAAAATAAATATTTAAATAATTATCACATTTGCATGTTCACGATTTCTTTGATGTTGATTAATGATCACATGGCATGCAGGTAAATTAAAATATTTAATCTTTTTTAGTAAGTGTTTTATTTAAAACTAAGACTATAGAAACACAACTGTTCACTCCTATACTTATGAATAGGAGAAACTGCAACACGCAATATGGAGGAATAGTCCCACCTTCTAAATGAAAGAGTCAAATTTCCCATAGAAACCTGACTAGACTAACCAATGCATATGCACAGTATAAGCAGGTTATGATTCAGCATGCACATTGCCTGGTCTAGCCTGAAAAATAAACTTTTTAAACACTATTTGAGCATAAGAAACAACATTCATGGGGCAATTAATTTCAGATTTGTGTTGCTGATTTGACATAATGTGAGTTCATCGAGCAGTTTTTGAGATTTCAGGATTGCCCTGTTCATTAAGATTGTCTTGTATGAGCTGACTGGAGGCGTTGCAAATATGGCCGCCAAGTGAAGAGACTTTCCTCAAAAGGGAGTTCAAATAATAAAAAAAAATTAATAAAAAAGAAAGGGAGTTTGTTTTAAAATGATTTATTTTAATTTTATTTTTTTATGATTTAATTAATTGTCAGCTTTTCATTAAACTCACAACCCCCCTGCGAACCCGAACCCGAGTTTGGGAAACTGTAATATAATGTTTAATGCTCTTGAAATTACAATGAATGGAACGTGTTTTCTTACTCTTTGCATTTTTTACATCATTATGGTACAAGATAATGCTATTTAAATAAATGTGATAAACGAGTTAAATCAAAAGTAATCTAAAAGTAATCTCAAAGTAATCTGATTATATTACCTAAAATGTGTAATGTAACAGATTACGTTACTGACTACAATTTTTGTCATGTAATCTGGAATCAGTAACGGATTACAATTTGTAAGTAATCTACCCAGCTCTGTTGAAATTGAGCAATAGTGACAACGTGTCTAAAACACAATGTCTTGTTTATTGAACTTTTGCAATTGCACAGATATTCAGGAAAAAATCAGCGCACTTGTTTGTGTGATATTGCTAATCTATATGACAAATATAAGAAAATAAAAAAAACAGACAGGGGCATTTTTGCCCTCATATCTTCAATATTCGAGACATTGTGTGCATTCTAATAGGTTACATCACAGTCAGTCAAATGCAAGCAACTGCATGCAGTGTAAATGTCGTGCAGGTTTGGGATGGGATGCGTTAAATTTTAATATGTAATTTTTTCCATCACACTAAAGGAATGCTAAATCAACAGCCCTAATTTGCCTTTTCATTTGCACCTCCTTTGAGCTGACTATCAGTTTACATCACCAAGTTGTCATGTTTTTTAAACTCCTCCCCTTAAGGTTACAGCAAGTGAACTGCAGACAATTGCTTGTCTGAAGGCTGTAATTGTATCATCATGACAGGATTTAAAATAACCATATTCCCCAGACTGTTCAGTGTGTCTCTATACCCACCTTCCTTTTTTTTCTCACTGGTTTTGAGGTGTTTATTTCAGCACAGCTTTCAACCCTTACAAACACTTGGTCTCAGAATCTCCTGCCAGTGGGATGCGGTCACGACCTTTAAACACAGAGAGACCTCACACTCCAGGTCTCCCTTTGAGCACCTGTATATATGTGTGTGTGTGTGCTCACTGTGTTAACAAGCAGCTTGCCAGGTGTTTGGAAGCGGTGTGCGCTATGAGCCTGTGTGAATTTTGCCAGGTAATTAGGGAATGATTAAAAAAAAATCACTTTTTCTGTTAAACAAGGATGTTTGTGCCGTTTGCTTATTTCTTTGGAGAAGGCTGCATGAACAATTGTGTGTGAGACATGAGTATGTGCACAAATCATCTTGTTAATTAAAGGATCCAAATCATTCCTCTGCTAAATCGAATCAACCCAGAGGTACAGAGCGAGACAGTGAATCCCTCCCATTTGCAGTTCATTTTGGGGTTGATGAGATTTTTCTTTTGTAAGTTCATTTTTATTCCATTTTTCTACTACAGCCCCTCTGAGGATGATTTTCTCTGGTTTTCACAATTTGTTTGCTTTTTTTTTTTGGTCAGTCAACCATTCAATGATTCCTAGAAAACAGTATGTAAATACAGTAATAAACTATTGCCTTCTTGTTATGTTGTATTGTACAGCAACAAGACTGACATTTGCATGTTTTAAAGGTGAACTATATATTTCTCAAAATCAGATGGTTTATTCAGCTTGTACAACTTTTGTTTCATGCAAACCTATTGGGGATAATTTTTTTTTACCATAATTCTAGCCTTATCTTACTAAATACTGTAGCTCACTGTATGTTGTGTGTGCAATAGTATTGTAAGTGTACACAAACAATATAAATCGGTTTATTCACAAACAAGAGTTTTTCTTAGGGCTTAGTCACCATGAAATCAAAACTGACAGTTCTTATTTGTTCATGGAATACTGAAGTGTTGTTTATAAATTATTTATCTTTGCACATAATAATTGTTATTCAAAACCTTTAAATTCCCCTCCCCCTCACAACAACATATTTCTCTGATAACGTGTGCACCGGTGCCAAAGCGGGACAATAATCCCTCTCTTATAGCGACCTGTCATTCACGTGAAATTGCAGCAAAGGCAAACTGCAATCCCATAAATTCCTGATGAGCAAAATTAAGTCTCACCCTACTTTTTTTTTTCATTTACAAAGCTGTTTCACTTGGATATACATTACAATAGTAAAGAATAGATGATCCCAACCTATGTTTCATGCTGATTTTAAAATGCTGTATAAAAAGACAGATTTTGCTCCTGTTGGGTTTCCATAGTGTGAAACGCATGTTGCATCCAAACTTGCATACTTCCCTACTACTGTGTAGCAGGCTAAAAACAGTATGTGAACATAGCAGTATGTGCAAGTTCACAATATTCATAAAAAAGTAGGCAAAACCAGATGCCATTTCCATCGATATTCTGAAGTGTGCATCCACTTTAATATCTATTTTATAATATATAATGAGGCCATGGGAGAGAATTTGTAAATAAAAGTGAGTGAAGTGACGTTTGGCCAAGTATGGTGACCCATACTCGGAATTCGAGCTCTGCATTTAACCCACCTAAGTGCACACACACATCCAGAGCAGTGGGCAACCATATTGCTGTGGCGCCCGGGGAGCAGTTGGAGGTTCGGTCTCATGGTATTGAAGGTAGAAGAGAGTGCTGGTTATTCACTCCCCCCACCGACAATCCCTGCTGGACCTGAGACTTGAACCACGATTGAGGTGCCCTTGAGCAAGGCACCGAACCCCCAACTGCTCCCCGGGCGCTGCAGCAATGGCTGCCCACTGCTCCGGGTGTGTGTTCACGGTGTGTGTGTGTTCACTGCTGTGTGTGTTCACGTTGGATGGGTTAAATGCAGAACACGAATTCCGAGTATGGGTCACCATACTTGGCCGTATGTCACTTCACTTCACTTGCATTATTGCAGAACAGAGCACTGTGCAATAATTTTAAATGAGTGTTCACTTTGTAGCAGAGTAAACAACATGAACCAGATTATTATACAAAATAGACCAAAATGTGGTTTGTGAGACTACATCTAATATATACAGAGTAGAGCTGCAAATCTGATTTTTTTATTTGTTTTTTATTTTTTGACAAAAATAAGGCATGTGTTAAAAACAGTAAGAAGCCAACTCCTGTTGTTTTCACCATAACATGTTTAAAAATTAAATGTATGTTTGTGTGTGCGAAGAAATAATTCATCTGTCCGAGAACCATGTTTTGGTGCTTCAGCAGCAATACACATCTCATCCTTTAGTTGTTCTCAATTTCTCAAAGGTTATTGAATGGTTGGCTCCAGGCATCAGGTACAAACTAGTGGCAGTGATCCAGTGATTAATATGGCGCTGGTGGGCTATGATTAGTGACTCTGACAGCCCATGCATCTTGGCTGTGACCATCCCTCCCTATTTCTCTCTCTCTTTTTTGGCGTGACGTTTCTGTCTCTGCTACTCTTTCTCAGCAGGAAGCATTCCCTACAATTTATAGTCCATCATGGCTGCTCTATCTCCAGCTTGCTTCTATGAGAGAGAGAGAGAGGTGCTAATGGAGCCTCGCTCTTATCACAGCCCTGGAGAGGGATGATGTGGAGGGTGAAGACGAAAGATGAGCACGAGAGAAAGGCGGATGGTGCCACGGCTTGCTGCAACTTTGCCGATATGAGCGTTTGAATGGAAAAAGCCCTCCAGATGCTGCGGGGGCGGCTCATCGAGCCTCATCTTGGCTCGTGCACCGAACTGCAAGCTTTCAGTCATTCACTCATGGGCTCTCACGGACCGGTGCGCTCATTCACGCACACGCACTCTCTCGCTACCCACCACCGGTAAAGTTTTGTCACCACACTTCCATGGTTATTAGCTTTGGACCTTGTGGCTTTGGTATCAGTGTAACGCAGGAGTTGGGAGTTCACACCTGTAATCCGTTTCAAAGCTGATCTTTTAGACTGAGGGAATCCCTATGTAAATAGCGCTCTGTTTACACGGTGTGTCCAAGACTTTTCCTTTGAAATTACCTCTGTGAAGCGGCCAGGCTGTTTTGGCAATGCAGTCAAAATAGCGAGCGGCCCTTCATAATTTTCCCTAACCTCGTCCTCCTCGTCGTTTTCTTCTGTCATGCCCGTCTCTGCGCGGCCTCTCAGCTGTGTGACTAACACAGACAGTCTTTTTAAATCAAAATCAAAATAAACTCTCCTCAGAGGAGGGCGAGTGGCCTTTGCCTCTCTGTTTTTATTAGTTAGTCGAAAAATGAAGGCGAGCTTGACTGTGCTTTCCTGCATGCGCAGGCTGCAGAGAGATTCTGCTTCTTAATTCACGTGGCGTATCGAGGAAGATGTCATGAAGTGTGAGGTTATCTAATCCCCGTTGTGCGCGTGGACGCACGTCTCCACATGCTAACGAACTCCGCTATAAGAGCAATAAAAAGATATTAAACTGTATAAAAGAAACGCTCAAGGGGAGAAAAGAAGCCGGCATGGCAGATATTGCATCCGCTGATGCTTCAACTTTTTTGGAGATCTGATCTGATCTGCGTGTTCTGTGTTCTTTTTATGATGCTTTGGCAAAAGCACTGATGCACAAAAATTCATAATTTAATAATTTTAAAGAATGTTTACATTTGTTTAAATTCATCATTAATGATGTTTATAAAATGTATTATAGCCTAACTATTTTCATTTAGAATCAATTATACATTTTTTGTTTTGTTTTGAAAAAGCATGTATTGGATGAATCATATTTTAGATGAGTACCAACATTTGCAATGCTAACTTTTAAAAGCACTTTCACTTCAAGCTAGAGGCTTTTTCCTCTTTGCTGTCAAACAAATAAAGAGACAATCTGAGTGAGTAAATATTAATTTAATAAATATTTAAAAACGAATTGATTAATAGTTTATTTTTAACTTAAAGTAATTTGTAAGTCCCTGAATCAAAATCCAATTCTAATTGTGCGATTAACTAAACATCCCCACCTGAAAGGGATTGGATCTGATTGGAAACTACATAAAATCTTCTTTCACATCCAGCACTGCCCTCGCCCGGCGGTAGATTTTGGGTCGTACCGCTGGGCATGAGATCGAGCTGTCAGATTCATGTTGGAAATATCCTCTTCTCCTTTTCTCACAGGAAGGGCTTGTGATTTTGTGATGTTGCTGTGAGGCCAGGTGAGAGGACCGCCTTGAAATAGAGGCCTGGGTGAATGTTACTGCTCTGCTCTCCTCCTATCATTCTGTTCTCCTCCTCCTTTCATGTGGTTCTCAGTTGCCATGGTGGAGCTCTCCTTCACCCCTGCCCGTCCTCAGTGCCCCTGAGCTTCAGGATATGATTGCGCCCTGCTGTAACAGAAGCTGCTATCCATTGTCTGTATTTTAGAGTAATCTCCAAATGCTTTTTTGAGACTGGAGGGAAAAAAATTGAAATATTTGAGAGTGGAGGAAAATGACTGTCTGATAAATCCAAAATAAACCCTCAGCTTTGTAATGGATAATGCGTTTACATTTATTCATTTAGCATTATTATTTATTTCATGACGCTTTTATCCAAAGCGACTTACAATTGAGGAATACAACAAGGGATTCATCATAAAGAGGCAAATGAACAAAAGAAGTGCTTGTAATGCAAAGTTTCAGGCATTGATCACATTAGTACACGCTAGCTTTATTTATTTATTACACTACTGTTCAGAAGTTTGGGGTCAGTAAGATTATTAGTATATTGCAATAATTTATGAAGGATCATGTGACACTGAAGAGACAGGAGTAATGTTTGTTTGTTTGTTTGTTTGTTTGTTTATTTATGCATGCATGTTTTCAAAACCCAAATGTTCAGGGTGGTCTAAGACATTTGGAACCCAATGTACCCCAATGTCTGTATATTGACTAACAGTCAAACTCTTTTCTGTAGAACTACCAGCATTGGCCATTTAAAAATCCTAAGTCAAACCAGCTTCCCCATGAATCAACAGCTTTTGTGCATCATAAGCATGCATACTACCCACTGTGCAAACAGAGAGTTCTTGTTTTGAAGTCTTTTACGGTATAGACGGATATTTAGGGATTGAGTTGCTTTAAAGTGCTCTCGTAGTTCTCTCAGTGTTACGGTCTCAGTGAGGGGCTCTTTGCGAGTGATTTATTGGTCTAAAGTGCTCCTTCCTGATTCCATCCACGTTCTTTTAACTCAACTCATCTTCTTCTGTGCTGCACTTTGGCTTTGTTGTTTTGCGCTGTTCCTTCCCTATATCTCCCTCACTTCTTTTAACTCCTTTACTGGCTTCCATCCATCCTCAAAATATTTTTCAGCCTTTTTTCCCCCTCTTCTTCGTTGCCAGTCTCTCCAACTCTTGTCACTCTGTGTGTGTGTGTGTGTGCCTGCCTCTCACTACTGATTTGATTTGGTTGTGTGACGATGTGTTTTGAAGCCTCTCAGGACTGGCAGTTTTGGGTCAGGAGTCTGTGTGAGTTTGATTCTTCTCACAATCGTGTCCAGAGTCACTCTCCCTTAAGCAGACAAACCAGATTAGAGTCGGCTTCTCTTTTCTGCCAACGCTGTAAACTGACAGTGAATTATCCTGGTTAGTTTACACGCAGAACAGTCTTACTGGATTCCAGGAGCGGGGATGTATTTTGTTTAGACAAGTTCTCAGCGCCGTGGCATAATCCCATCTACAATGCAGATGAAGTGTGTAGAGAGAAGAGGAGTGTTAGAGGGAAAGCGGGCATGACTGGGCATGAGGCGAGAGGATAACTCCGGACAGCTGCTCTTAGGATTAATGCCACACTTTGAACTGACACTGGGATGAGATGCCACGTATCTGTGGGCTTCTGCTCATAGACCGCTCTGCTGAAAAGACGAGCTTAAACAAGCATGAGTCCAGGTCAGTTTGTGCTGGAAAATCTGTTCTTCATTAAAATAGGGTTAATTGGGTTAATAAAAGCTTAAGTGAGAAAAAAACCTGAAAGTCAGAGTAAAAAAAAACAATCCTATATTTTGTTAATTCATTTTTTAAGGTAAAAAGATCAGAATGTTTATTTTAAATCAAACACATCTCATTGAAATCATTCAATTATTGGGTAAGGAACCATATTTATATAAATTAAATAAACTAACCCCACCAAACTGAATGGAATTTAGTTCCAACCATGGTTCCCGTCTTAAAATTGAAAAGCTTATAGTAAACTATTCTTTTAATCAATTCACGGTCTTTTAATCAGAGAGAAAAATCGTTAAATCGTTTTAACCCGCGACGGCAGTATAAAAGTAGCCTATTTGGCAACCCTAATCAGAATGCACTATCAAATGACACAAAGTAATTTGCTTTGTTCAAAAAGCGATGCTAAATATGATTTCCCACCTTCCAAATATTTAACTTAATCATAACTAAGTGGTAACCATTTAAACAAATGGCCTTTAAGTATCACATCAAACCTGTTTGCGGTGAAATGAATGCAGAAACGGCTCTGCACTGCACAAGTGTAGAGAAATTTAAGCAAAATATTGATATAGTACGAGTTTGTAAATCAAGTAAGAATGAACAACAGAACTGTATGTAAATTTGCCATAATGAGTGGAGGATGATGTGCTGTCTATAGGAGATGTAGATGTTAGATGGAATGAGCTCTCCATTCATGTATAAATGTTTATAATAATACTCATGTAGTCTGTTTAGGATGTTGTGAGATTTGTTCTGTTGATTCATATGATGTTGACAAGCGTTGTGTCCGTGCTCAGAGGGATCATAACTCGTCAGTAATTATAGACTATTGTAGGAATATCATTGTGTACTTGAGGCAATATTAGCAATAACACACACACACACACACACACACACACACACACACACACACACACACACACACATATATATATATATATATATATATATATATATATATATATATATATATATAATATTAACATTTTTTTATTATTTTTATTATTAAATAACATATAATCAATTAGGGGGAAGTCGTGGCCTAATGGTTAGAGAGTCGGACTCGTAATCCAAAGGTTGTGGGTTCGAGTCTCGGGCCGGCAGGGATTGTAGGTGGGAGGAGTGAATGTCCAGCGCTCTCTCCACCCTCAATACCACGACTGAGGTGCCCTTGAGCAAGGCACCGAACCCCCAACTGCTCCCCGGGCGCCGCAGCATAAATGGCTGCCCACTGCTCCGGGTGTGTGTTCACGGTGTGTGTGTGTTCACTGCTGTGTGTGTGCACTATGGATGGGTTAAATGCAGAGCACGAATTCCGAGTATGGGTCACCATACTTGGCAGTATGTCACTTCACTTCACTTCACTTCACTTCACTTCACTTCACTTCACTATAACATATTATATAACATTATATATCTTTTGGCATTTCCTTCCAAATATTTCTTCCTCAAAAGTAGTAAAAATCATTAATTGGAACCCAATTTGTTACATTCATGATGATTACCGTACCTAGTTAGTAAGCCTCCTGGGCACACTAGCATCCCATGCGGAAAATCAGCATCCAGAAGACAACATATGCTCTTCCTTTCAGCTGTGTGCCACTAACAAACATACTCAAATGAAATCACAGGCAGTGTGATCATAAACACACGGCTACGACTGAAAACAATCTCATCTTTATTATCTTCCCTTCTGCCATTTAACATGTGCTATTAAGCAAACAAAAAGCTATGCATCGTGAAATGTGATGTTTACATCTGCCCAAATGCATGATTCAGCAACATAAAACAAAGCGCTGTTTTACAGCCTCCATATTTGGCTGAGATGTCATTTGTGAGGCCTTGTACCATGTTTACATGTCCAGCCTGCATGATTTGTCAGGAAAATGTCGAAAGCTGAGAGGCAGTAAATCTGTCTTTGTGTGAAAGAATCATGGCTTCAGGACATGGGCTAAACACCTGCCTAAAGGTTTCCCCTCCTGCTTTCTTTTTTCCCACCTTCTCTCGTGAGCTGTTACGAAGTTGTCAGGCGGTACCGCCACTGTCAATGAGGACTGTAAAGAGGATTTTTGTGTCCCTCTGAGCGGACCAGCGCCTCTCTCCTTCTGTCAGCTGAGAAAATCCCCCCTGTATGCCAGCCTCTCTTGGAGGATGCAGAAGGAAATCCCTGCCATTTTCCCCACACCAGAAACCTCCCTCTGTGAGAGCTTAGCTCCGTTCCAATCCCACCAAGCAACAGCGTTTGTCTAACAGTGATGGCTCGGGCTTGAATTCAGATGGGATGTGTGGGAGACCTCAGTGCGATCAACAAATGTACTTACTCAAGTGGCAGTTTTCTAGTGGAACATATAATTCTTTGTGTTTTATGAGTCATAAGTACACAACGCATTCAGAATGTGTTGAATGTTGATTTATAGGGCAGATATTAACTGTAAATTTTTATCAAAGGTTGTACCTTCACTGGCAGGTGGTGCAAATTGCCTTCAATAGATAATAATAGATTGAGGCATAGCCCTTCTCACTTAAGTCGCTTTGGATAAAAATGTCTCGTGAATGAATAGATGTAGTGCAAATGTAGATAACACTCCATTTCATTTGAGCATATGCAATCTTTCGGTAGTCCATCGTATCTGATGATGACCTTCCTCCTCATTTACGGTGTATCCTTTGATGACCGTAGAGCCCTATCCTTGATCCACAGATTTTATTGCAAGATGGGCAAATAAAGTCAGAATTTGTAGGGGCAGGCATGGCTGTGTATCTCCTTAGTCTTTTTTTTTTGTTGTTTCCTTTTATTTCTGTCTGATTCCAGCTGCGCTATTCCGATTTTCAGTTTCGACATTGAGATTGCAGTCCTCTGATACAATGCTGCCCAGATAAGGATACTGGGTACTATTGTAAGTGATTGTTTTTCTATTGTAAAAACCTACATAGTAGGTGGAGAGCTGAGCTTCCATTGACATATCACTTCAGTTTTAGCAGTATTGACTGACAAACCTAATCTGCTGTATGTCTTCACAGCAGCAACAAGGATAATTTGCAGGTCTTCTGGTGTATGTGCCAAAAGCACACAGTCATCCGCATACTGCAACCCAAGAACCTGCATTGCTGAGACCTTGGTAGAGGCCTGGAACCTTCGGATATTAAAGAGGTTTCCATCCAACCTGACGTTAACAGTGATGCCACTGCTGCTTTCAAGTTTATCATGTAGGAGCTTTGTGACACATAGGAGGTAGATGTTAAAACGTACAGGTGCCAACACGCATCCCTGCCTTACTCCTGTGCATACTCTAAAAGGCTCTGATTCCTGACCACCTATGGTCACACAAGCTACCATTCCCTCAAGGAACTGTGACAAGATGTTAACGAATTTTTTTGAACAACCAAACTTTGTTACAATGTCCCAGAGCAGCTCACGGTTCACTGTATCAAAAGCTTTGGAGAGGTCAACAAAAGCCATGAAAAGGTCCTGATGCTGTTCACGACATTTTTCTTGAAGCTCTCTAACTGTGAAAATCATGTCCACAGTACTCCGATTCTTCCTGAAGCCACATTGTGATTCTAGTAGCAAATGTTCAGTTAGGTTCTCCACCAGCCGACATAACATGATTTTTGCCAGGACCTTCCCTGCTACTGCCAATAGTGATATACCTCGACTGTTGCTGCAGATAAACTTTTCACCCTTGTTTTTGTATAGTGTTACAATATTGGCATCCCTCCATTGTTGAGGGACACACTCCAGTTTCCAAACCTGTAGAATGTATTGATGGATCATCCTGGTACACAGGTAGCCATCTTGTTTAAGGAGCTTAGCAGGGATGCCATCATTGCCAGGGGACTTATTATTTTTGAGAGACTTAATAGCTGCCAGTACCTCTAGGAATGTTGGATGGTGATCAAGGTCTTGAATAGTTTGCCGATTTGGTAGCTCCTCCAAGAATAATTAATTGGTGACTGATGATTAAGGAGGGCATCAAAATATTCAGCCCATCTTGCCAAGATCTGTTTTTTATCTTTTAAGATTGTAAGTCCATCAATCACACGCACACACACACCCACCCACACAATTTGCACTTCTCAGTTCTCACATGCAATGTTGTCATCAGAAACAGTGACAAACAATTAAATATCCTTAAAACTTTACACAAACCTTTTCTAATCAGAAAATTTTACCTCACAGTTGCAAATGTATTTCTTAATGCAACTTTTTCAGCTAATTAGATTTTATATCTTACAAGTGTTTTTACTGTGAAGCAGAAACAATCTTGCAGATGCTTATACAATTTTATAATTCAATAATAATGATTTATTGGATTAAATTATTAATTTAAATGCTTGATAGAAGTTATGTCAATCTATTTTTATTTATTTAGAATGTAATAGTTCCAATGCATAGGCTATATTTGTAAAGAATGTTTTTGAAAAGTTTCCTATGTTTACCAAGGCTGTATATTTTTGAACAAAAATACAGTAAAACAAGTGGTAGGCCTTGTGGTACCATCACAGAGAGGCTCAAAATCACTCTCCAGAACATTCTTGTTCACCATTCCTGGCTGGTGGAATAATCTTCCCACCCCTATCCGGAATGCTGGATCCCTGTCAATCTTAAAGCAACAGCTGAAAACTCATCTCTTTCGGCAGTACTTGACTTCATTCTAAACTAAAAAAAAAAAAAAAAAAAAAACTTGATCTTTCCCTCTATCTTCCCTCCCTTACTAGTGTGTACTTATTTGAACAATGACTGAGACTTGGTGTTACGAGCACTTCCTCTGTCTGATTGCCTCTTCAAGATGAATCGCTTTTTGTATTCCCCAATTGTAAGTCGCTTTGGATAACAGCGTCTGGCAAATGACTAAATGCAAATGTAAAACAGTAATATTGTGAAATATTATTACAATTTCAAATAACTTTCCTGTTTTAGATCAAAATATAATTTTTTTTCTTGTGATTTTTTTTTTTTTTTTTTTTTTGACATTTTTATCAGCCATTACTTCAGTCTTCAGTAGAGGTCAACCAATTAATTGAGCCGATTTTTGGAATTTTTTAATTAATCAACATCAGCCGATTGTGCTGCAAATTAGGCTGATTTATAGGCTGTGTAATATGTGTGAATTTTATTTTTGTTATCACTTAGATTACGGCCATTTGACTTAGCAGTGTCCAGTGTTTCCCATACATTAGGTTATTTATGGCGGCTCGTCACAATATCAAAACTGACTGCCGCAAATACATTTTTTTTTTTTTTTTTTTTGCCGCAAATACATTTACCAAAAGGCTTATATACATCGAGTAAACTGATCACTGCACGTTTCAAAATTAAAATGCAGCGTGGGTGTTTTTACATGAATGTATCTTTGAAAAGAATCCACCGTCTTCAGAAAAGCTTCTATGTCATTTTCATTTTGTCTTTCCTGTAATGCCTGAAAAGTATCGTTTGTGAGCGCAGAGCTTATTTGATTATAGCCGTTACAAGGGAAACTGCTATACTTCTGCTGCTCCAGCAGCACCTGCTGCTGGCAGAGAATGAATTTGCATTTACAAGTCTGTGGGAAACGTTGGTGTCTGTCAGCAAAAATAAACAAAAAGCATGCTTCAGAAACAAAAAGCATGTTATCAGTTTTGAGAAGGTGCTTAAGTTTTTAGCCATGTATTATTACTATGAATTACTATCTTGTACCCTGCAAATAGCCTAATCATTTACTCAAACTCTCTTTTATGAGATGAAGGGGAAAAAAATCAGCTGCGCTCGTGGGAATCGCACATGGATCATGTGGAGCGAATGAAGACGGGTGAGCCCCTATCTTCTTCCTTTCCCATCAGATCCAGCGCCCGCTCTCTGGGATCGGAAGCCCGCTCTTTCTTCTCCCCCAGAGAGAGGGCTCGACGCTCCGCCTGTCTTCCTCTGAGGAGGTGGACGTGAAGGACGCCGATGAGCTTTGTAAAGCTGCAGTGTTTGCACAAGCATATTATGAATGACGATATCATTATATTCGCGCTGTCAGCTCTAAAGATAAGGGGCTGATTGTGCTTCTCCCTGCCGTACTGGGATCGCAACATGGATCTGGCGGACAGGTTGGAGACGGGTTCGCCCTATCTCCACCTGCATTCCCCAGATCTAGCACTCTAGCTCAGGGCTGGAAGTCCGCGGTGCGGTTCTTCCCCATTTGAGTGAGAGCTAGCTGTTGCAGCGCGCGTTGCCGAGGGCGATGCGTGCATTACGTCATTCTCATTCTTATTATGAATCCTTTTCATATCAGACCGTGTTTACTCATCTGGTTGTCTTTCTGCATTTAATTTTGAGGAATTAAATGATGTATTTCATCTAACTAGGAGAAGTCAAGTCCTATGTGTGTATAGGAGCCTCTTGGGACATTTCTCGAGTGAGAGTACGATGCTTTATCTCTCTTCCTCTGAGGAGGTTGAGGTGGTCAGCAGGGGCTGCTGGGTGGAGCAGCCCCAACCGTGTTCCAGCTCCTCATTTAGGGAGCATCACTTCTCGTACTCCCCATGATATTGGAGTCAGAGTGGCGCTCCCGGGCCAAAGGCTTCTAGCAGAAGGCGGATCTGCGGACCGTCTTTCTCGCTGGATAGTCTTTGGCTAAAACGTCCTGCTGCCTATGACCCAGGACTTCTGAGGTCCTGGGTCATAGGCAGACACCCTCTGGGGAAGAGCAGCGTGCATCACATTATACGGTGCCCGTCTCTCCTCAGTGCCCTCAGGAGATCGGTCTGCCAACACTGCCAGTGTTCCAGGGCGCAGCGGTCTCCAGCGAGCGCTTCTTTCAGTGTAGCGGAGCTGAGAAGCTCGCCACCCCTGCGGGGGTCTCTAGAGCTCCTGGTTCGGCCGTCTCCTGCCGGTCCTCCGCTTCAGGGCACCCAGCCAGCAGCTCTGAGTACATCAGAGGCCAGTCTCGAGAGACTGGTTCCCTTAGTAGACCATCTGGCAGCGTGGAAACTACTGCCAAATGTGTCTCAGTGGGTCCTGCGTACTGTAGAAATAGGCTATCGTATTAAGTTTGGCGCTCCGCCACCGCCTTTCAATGGGGTGATTCCCACGTTGGTGGGCACCGAGCAGGCTCTGGTCATGGAACAGGAAGTAGACACTCTCTTGAGGAAGGAGGCCATCGAGGTGGTCCCTCCTCACGAAAGAGAGTCCGGGTTCTACAGCCGGTACTTCATTGTTCCAAAGAAAGATGGAGGGTTGCGTCCTATTTTAGATCTGTGTCAGTTTAACCGCTCAGTCATACGACTGAAGTTCAGGATGCTTACACTCAAACAGGTCGTGTCTCAGATCAAGTCCGAGGACTGGTTTGTCACGATAGATCTAAAAGATGCATACTTCCACGTCTCCATCCTTCCCACTCACAGGAAGTCCCTGAGGTTTGCTTTTGGGGGCAAAGCTTACAATATCGGGTTCTTCCCGTTGGCCTTGCACTCTCACCCCGCACTTTTACATCAACGATTGGTTGATTCTAGCTCAATCGGAGCAGCTGGCAATTCGACATTGACGTGTCGTTCTCGCGCACTTGAAGGAGCCAAGAAAAGTGTACTTTCTCCAGTACAGAGAACCACTTATCTAGGCGTGGTGTGGGATCCGACCACGATGCAGGCATGCATGTCCCCTGCTCGGATTGAGTCGATCCTCACGTCAGTCAAGAGAGTGAAAGAAGGCCGGTCACTCACTGTCAAGCAGTTTCAAAAACTGCTGGGTCTGATGACAGCTGCGTCCAACTTGATATCTATTGGCGTGCTGTACATGAGACCCCTACACTGGTGGCTCAGAACCAAGGAGTTCTCCCTGAGGGGAAACCCACTTCGCATTCAAGGTCAAGCGGCGATGCCTTAGACATGTGGAGACGTCCTTGTTTCTCGTCTCAGGGCCTGGTGCTGGGAGATCCTAGTCGCCGCGTAATGCTAGCGACAGACGCATCCCTCATCGGTTGGGGAGCGGTCATGAGTGGCCACCCTGCCCGCGGTCTGTGGAGTGGTCGCCATCTCACATGGCACATCAACTGCCTGGAGATGCTTGCCGTGCTTCGAGCACTCAAACACTTTCTCCCAGATCTAAGAGACCACCATGGAGAGCAGACATCCTGTCGAGGCAGGGGCTGAGGCCCGAGTATGGTTCTTGGACCTGATTTCTCTCCTCGACGGCTCTCCATGGGAGATTCCTGTCAGGACAGATCTCCTCTCACAGGCGGGGGGCACTATCGTCACCCTCGCCTGGACCTGTGGAAGCTGTGGGTGTGGCCTCTGAGGAGGCACAGCTCATAGCTTCCGGTCTCTCAACTGAGGTTGCTGAGACCATCCTCCAATCCAGAGCTCCCTCTATGAGGAAACTGTATGCTTCATGGTGCGGAGACCGCCACCTCAACCCAGTTAACTGCCCGATTGGTACAGTTCTGGAGTTCCTGCAGGCCCGTTTCTCCACAGGGGTAACCCACTCTACCCTGAAGGTTTACGTGACGGCTTTATCGGCCTACCACGCCCTTCTCGTTGGACTCTTAGTGGGTAGCCACCCCCTAGTTACATGTTTCCTCCAGAGGCTGAATCCTCCGGCCAGAGAGCAGACATCCTGTCGAGGCAGGGGCCGAGGCCCAGGGTCATCCAGCTCCACTGGGACTGGATGCTATGGTACAGACTTGGTCGAGGCTTCGTCTGTACGCCTTGCCCCCGATCACTCTGCTCCCGGGAGTTCTGGCAAGAGTGCGCCAGGACGAGGTTAGCCTACTACTGGAAGCACCGTTCTGGCCAGGCCAAGTATGGTTCTCGGACCTGATTTCTCTCCTCGACGGCTCTCCATGGGAGATTCCTGTCAGGAGAGATCTCCTCTCACAGGCGGGGGGCACTATTGTCCACCCTCGCCCGGAGCTGTGGAAGCTGTGGATGTGGCCTCTGAGGAGGCACAGCTCATAGCTTCCTGTCTCTCAACCGAGGTTCCTGAGACCATCCTCCAATCCAGAGCTCTCTACTCAACCCACCTCAACCCAGTTAACTGCCCGATTGGTACAGAATTCCTCCAGAGGCTGAGGCCTCCGGCCAGAGAGCTATGCTATGTGGTGGATCAGGATGCTATTCCATAGCCTCGAGTCCTCTGCCCTCCCCCTTCTTGGGGATCAAGACTCACTTCTCAGAAGTTGGCCTTTGGGACGCAGGCCCTACCACTTTAGCCACTAGTGGCCTTTTTCTCTCGCCCTCGCTGTGCTCCTGAGGGATACACACAGGGCAGGTACTTGGAAGTCTGGTGACGTGGGCATCTCGTTCCTCTAGCATTTTCAACGCAGCTCGAGTTCCTGGAAGAGAACGTCTCAGGTTAAGTATGTAACCCTGGTTCTCTGAAGGGAACGAGACGCTGCGTCTCTAGGCCATACTTCCAGCATCCCTGCCGGCGGTTGCTTCATTCCTAGAAGCTGATGTCGGTTCCACCGCATTTGCTTTTATGCTTCCTGGTCGATTACGTTACCCGCCCATGACGTCTCGCCCTTCCATTGGACAGATTACACATGTATTCAGAGCGCGGTCACGCTGAAGGCGTTCCCCTAGCGTTCTCGAACGCAGTGTCTCGTTCCCTTCAGGGAACCAGGGTTACATACGCAACCTGAGACGTTTTCTGATAAAGTGTCTTGACAGACACCAGTTAAAAGTGACAGTTCCCATGGTGATTTTACAGATGCACATTTACGTTGGTATTGTATTCCACAGCCTTGAAGGATGCCTTTCAGGTAGACTCTCACTGCTCCTCTCTGTAGCACTGAGAGGTTTTTTATTTGTCTCTTTCTGTCTTTTATGCCTTCAGATTCAAACACATTTTTGTGGCTTTAACTCACTGGCAACAGGGATGTTCAAGATCATCAACTAGTCATCTGTCTTTTTAGATAATCTAGAGCATGTAGATGTGTTTTAAACATTAACTGTAATATTTTTTTGCTGAAGTGCTTTAAAGAGGATTAATTTAGAAATGCAAACTCTTAGAGAGGGTTTAGTGTGTTGTCAATATGATAAGCTTTATCTGAGGAACTGCAGTTCTTTTACAGCTATCAAAACACAATTTGTGTAACAAACTCAACACCCTCAATTATAAATAAGACAATTACAGACTTCAAAATGCCCGCTGAGAGTAATGTTACCATTATTATGCAAGATCCACAGGTCTTGCTTTTTATTAGGACCGTTATCGCAGTGTTTGCTAACCCTGTTCTCGCTTTCGTGACCCATCTAACCTATTTCAAGTCTTGAGCTGTGAAATCGCATACTATCTACATCGCATAATAGGTACTACATTTGGTTTGAAAGTAACTTTATGACTGTTAAAAAAGTATGTTCTGTTTAGTATATTCACCATGTATTCACTGTCACATGACCTACACTGAAAAATCACTGGCTTTAAAACAGGTTTCCCTCTGAAACTAATTGTGAAATTTACTAGCAATTTCTAAGAAACTGCAATTGACATTTACTTAAACATTAAATTTTGAAGTAGAAAGACTGAAATAATGTTTCAGTGTAATGTTTCAATGTTTCAACTCCCTCAAAAGCCTCGATAGTCCTGAATTTTCGTCTGGAGACATACAATGCATGTTACACTATCCCTCATTAAATGATTCCCATTGAAGGCATATACAAAAAATACAGCATATACAGCAGCTCATTTGCATTTAAAGAGACACACACGAAAAAAGGCATGTTTTTGCCTCCACCCAAAAAGAGGTATTTACAGCATGGAATAATAAATGTTGAAGCATCACAGATATATTCTGGGGACACCCGAGGCTTATATTACAGGTTGTAAAAAAGGACATAATAGGACCCCTTTAAAAAGGATAGTTCAACACAGTCACCCTTTATGTCCCCTCATGTTGTTTCAACCTGTTTGAGTTTCTTTCTTCTGTGGGACACAAAAGAAGGTAACTTGAGTGTTTTTTTTTTTGGTCTTTACAGTGAAAATCTGTGGTGTCCAAACCAACGCTGACTTTCATTGCAAAAACAAAACCGCTGAAACAAATTTATTTTGTGTTCAGAAGACAAAAGAAGGTTGAACAAGTTTGAAACAATTGCTGTAAATAATGGCAGAATTTCTTTCATTTTAGGAGGAAATAACCCTTTAAGACCAGTTGACAACCCACCGACTACTCATTGAAAATATGTAGATTTAGCGCAGCCCCACTCGCTAAGGTAGATAAAAGGCATGTGTATGTGGGCACAGCAGATGTCCTGCTAAGTGCAGGGGGGGAGGCACAGAGCTGTAGCCCCAGCATCAATTTTCATTTTCGTCTCCTCAAAACGCCCAGAGATTCTGAGAGCCACTTGAGCGTCCAGATCTCCCACAGACAGAAAATGAACTAGCAGGCCCTTTTAATTTTAATCCGGAGAAGATGGAGAGTTGAGCCCTGCCCTCTCTCTTGCTCAGCCTCAGTAAGGAGATCATTATTCTCTTCGCTCCTTGCTTTCATTCGACTCCCTCTGAAGTCCCCCTAAAACCCTTCATCTCTCCACCTCAATCAGTTCTCTGTGTTTCTAACAATGACTCGTAATTTAAGTAACTTCACACTGTGTGTAATCAAACCGATCTTTTTGTAAGGGTGGATTGTGTCTCAAGCGGTATAGACACACACACACACACACACACATATGTAGCTGATAAACAATATGGCTAATGAAAAGACCATAAGGACCCGAATTCCGTGACAAGGAAACAAAGCCTCGTGAATGAATATGCCAGCTTTCTAATTACAGACAATTGACATTTCCGAATCCTCTGGGGTATCGATGCCAGGCTGACAGTAGCAAATGCCAGTGCGGAGAACTCCTCCATTACAAAAGATATTCGCTTCAATGTTTGTCCAGAGTCTAATAAAACAAATTTATATTCATGGCTGGTGACCTAAGTAAGTTGATTCGCAAAATTTATGTACACAAGGGAACAAGTCGTTTATATCGGCATGTTCGTATAAGGACATTTATAAACCTCTGCTGTCTTTCAGTCGTTTGTGTCAGGGACTATTAATGCTTATTAATAGCCCAAACGCCTCCCACAGCAATGGCAGATTCAAGACATGTCACCTGTGTGAATTGTCTTTAGCGTGAATATTTGTTCTTTGCCAGTTTTGGTTATGAAGATGTCCATGAAGGCCTGAGAGGATTTTTAAGTAGTGCAAAGTGATGCAGGATGAGAAGAAGAGATTTTTTTAACAATCATGTGAAAAATTGCTTGTTTTTTTCAGCATGTTTCTTCTGAGTTACTTTGCTCGAATTTTGGCTGTCACATGCATATCACTTCATAGTGATATCCGGCAAACTGAAGTGTCTTTTGTTGGTTCACTACTGTTTAAAAGTTTAAAAGTCTAACAGCTTGCACCAGCGCAAACCGTTTTTTGGCGTTAAAATAGTACTGTTAGATTTTACTAAAGATGCGCTGTGACGAATTAGCTCTGAAAAGGCATGGACACAGTTATTTTTGCACCTTACCTTACTGAATATGCATTTGTAGAAGTTTCCCTTTCAGACGCAAAATTTATGGGAGGAGATTATTCAAATGAATCATGCAACGCGTTTTACTAACGTTTGTGCTTATCAAATTACTGGTATTTGTGCCATTATTTAACGCCAAAAAAGCATGTCTTAAACAATTTTACGCTTGAAATGGCTGCAGTTATTGTTGCTAAGAGAGGCACCGCAGAGAACAGAGAGCGGGTGGTAGAAGGGAGAGGATTTTTCCACACGTATTAATTTATTTGGAAAGAACACATTATCCGAACATATCATTTGCAAAGCCATGTTATTTTTAAATTTGCTTCAGGAAATAAAAGTCGACTTGGAAACCTCAGCTAGGAGTCACGCAATACCAGGTCTATCAAAACTGTTGCAACCCTTCATTTTTTGTCCTCCGGTTCTTGTCAACGTACTGTGACTTATTTCTTTATTCTTTATTTGCGACTACACTTATTTGTGCTGCGCTTGGTATATTGCATTGGTCGATATGTAAATGAGATGTTGCATCTGTGTTCTTTAATTTGTGCGTTGTTAGTAAATCACCCGCAGAAATTTCCACACCCATCGGCACTGTTTTGGGATTGCGCTTTGCGCTAATTTGCCCTGTTTAGTAAAACTGGCTCTAAGATATTTAGTCTGTGAAAGTTTTTAAAATAAGTCTCTTATGCTCACCAAGGCTGCATTTATTTGATCAAAGTATTGTAAAACATTAATATTGTGAAATATTATTAGATTTTAAAATGAATGTATTTTAAAATTTCATGACAAAGCTTAATTTTCAGAAGCCATTATTTTTTTTTTAAATAATTTTATTTTACTTTTATTAAGGCACATTCCAAATCAGACATTAGGCTATTCCTTTCAGAGTTATTTATTTTTGGCCTTGTTTATCACTTTTGATCATGTAGAGTTGACAGAAAAGACTGTAATGTGGAAAAGGGAGGCATGATTGGCAAATGACACAAGCTGGTCTCAAACTTGTCACCTCTAGCATCTTGGAGAATGTGCAGGCAACAGCTATGACATTTTAACCACAGAACATTGCAGGAGGACTTGCTGCCACAGCCATTTTTACAATATATCGCTTTTAATGGAGATGTACAGGTTGGCCAAAGCAACTGAAACCACCACCGAGCATTCGAGGCATTAAAACCCATTCGACTCTTTCCCCCCCTTTTATTGAAGTCACTGTAAAATCCACCATTCTGCTCCCTCCGCAATACCCACCACCCTTTTACGATGCTTTCCAGATGTCCAAGACTGACTCCACACACTCCTAACGATCTGTTCATTCATTAATTAACTCAGGCAGTCCTTAATATACAAACATTTTTTTTAATGGCTATGCTATAAAATAGCATGCTAAAATGCTAATTTAGTCAACTGGGCCCCCTATATGAGAAATCTCAGAAGACCTGCAAATCTGACTGCTTGCCATAGAAAAAACTGAGATTATGACCTCATTAATAAGCATTAAAGATGAGCGATGCAGGCGTAAGAAGTGCGTCTCTGTGGACGTGTGGGATGCGGCTTGGTTGAGCTTAATGTATTTGAAAATTATCCTTCGGCCCCTACCAGAAAACTCCTTCCTGCTAGTATTGGATTATGCTAAATCATTGTGGCTAATTACTGCCTTCCTGATAGTCGTTTATGTACTTTTTTTTCCCCCCAATACACAGTGCTATGTACTGGTCATTTGCACAGTGAAAGGGATGTTAATGAACAATTTTCTACTAATATCCTCACTGGCTCTAGCAGATGATGCTAGCCGGCCTGGGGTTGATCTTTGACTCTCTTGACTTTGATTGAGTTAAAGTCTTTGTCTCAAGACAGCGGCTATCACAGATCGTGTTTACCAGCCATTTGGCTAATGACTTCTTTATCCTCTAGTGTAGCGGAGGCTTGTTATGAACAGGATGCTCTTATTGAAGAGGGTGAATGAGCCTCAAGAAGACTTTTTTTCTGCTAAGGTCCATTAGCTGGTCTTAACTGCAATTTTTGTTGTTTACACCATGTATACAAAAACACGTATGCTAAATTGGCACTGTAACACAGGTATGTATTCCTGAATATCGCTGGTCTCCTCTCTCTCTTTTTAGTAATTCTTGGCTGGTGTCTGGCTTTAGCACTTTCTTTTTCCTCTGGGTCCCGCACGCATGTTTCGATTATTGTTTAATTCCAATGTTATGAGCCGAATGTAATGTTACGGTGTCAACCGGTCAGAAATTAATAGCTTGTTGCGTGACACTGGGAGAGAGGTAAAATTCACCATCAATTCTGCAGGCTGTCCCCAAGTTTAATTACCGTTGGAATGCTGACTGGGATTTTCATTATAGCAGGTTGAAGAAGGGTCAAAGTAGATTTGCAAACGTTCACTTCCCTCCCCCGGCAACATTTTATCAGGTGCTTGAAATGCTGGAATAATTATATATCAAGCTGAATAAATAATTGATTCTATAATAGCCCCTTTCTTGTCCTCTTGTGAGACCCAACCTGAATTTTCTCACCTGCTTTAATTCAATTCAGGTTATTTGGATTGTGCTCACAGGCAGATAGGTGAACCGACTGAAGGGTGATGCTAGGAAATGTAAAAGTTTTTTTTTCCCTTCTAAAAAAAATTATATCGTATAAAATATAAATGATTTTTGTGTTGTTATATATAATCTTGTTTATTTTATGCTATTTTTAATTATATATTGGACATATTTATTTATTTACTTGCGTTGCATTTGCTATGGTTTCCTTTATTCATAATTATTGGTTTTTAATTTATGTGAGGGACTTTGAGTAAGTAACGCGTAATTTTACTACTGCTTCTACTAATTATTAGTATTATTTTAAAGTATTTAGAGTTATTTTAAAGCATTTTAATGTCATATTAATGTTAGTTTTGCTAACATTGTAAGAGTGTCCATCTGGCAACATAATTGTCAGTGGATGCCCCCCTTTCAACCGAAAAGGAAGTAGAATGGAACCTGTGGAAAGGCTCATTACAAGACTTAGAGCAGCTCAGAATTCCCAGAACCTACACTCCAGCCAGCCTTAATGGTAAATGCGAGGTAAATTTTGGTGTGTGTATACACTTATGCATCTGCCATTATGTCTTGTGTTTTTTTGGCTGTGTGTGAGGCAGAGCTCTCTAGTGCAGGGGAGTGGATGGAAGAGAAAAGTCCACATTGAATTAGCTTCCATCACGGAGCTCTAATGCTGTATAATGGCTGCAGACATCTCATGGGTAATAGCTCAGGGATTACAGAGAAGGCATATTGCTCTTAGTGACACCACTAACCTTATTAGAGAGAGAGGGAGCGAGAATGAGAGAGTTCGATGTGAATTTGCAGTGACTAGAGCCTGAAGAGGTGTATTATTATAATAGAAAGTACCTGATCCAAATTACAGTTATTTACTGTACCTTGTGTACATGATGACAGCCACATGTTTTTTCCTAGTCTGACATTTCACACATAAAATGCTTGCATAAATATTTACCTAATAAATCAGGCTTTTATTAGTGCATCGAGGTGTCATTTAGGTTATGCAAGCTGCATAACCTAAATGAAAGCCTTTTTGTGTGAATTTTTATTCATTTTCTACAGAATGGGAATATAAGACTGCAGTGTATCTGACCTCTTAGTCCATACATCTGCAGCACACATTTATTTACCTCTTTTGAGCTTGAGGTAGGTGTCTTTTGTATGGATAACACAGCTAGATAGATACAATCCAGCTATTTGTCTGTGTTGTTCAAATAGCCACTTTCAATTGTGAAAATGTTTGCAAGTGGTCGGGATTTTTTTTTTATTTATTTATTTTTTTTAAAGTGGGTTTATTTTTAAATGCATTGGCACGTTTGAACATGTAGTTTTGTCCATGTAAGTGCGTCTGAGTTAAATAGAGAGTGAGGGAGAGCGATAAATGGCACAAACTCATTGAAAGCAAGATTGTAGTCTTTGAAAATGACATTGGCAGCTGGTTTAATCATCTGGCCATCTGAATGGGACGATTTGTTCCCTGCCTGGGATTACTTATGGGTTATGAGGACACTCTGAGCTTTTCAGGAGGACTTTTTTTCTCAGACTTGGCTGTGTAGAATGTCATCCTTAAGTGTGAAATGGTTTAATTTACTCTTTTGTTAATTACTTTGGTGGATCTCGAACTGAGCCACGCAAGGGTTGCTGAATAGCCAGTACTAATCTAAAACTCCATTAACTAATGGTGGGGGAGGATTTTGATTACACGGGACAAATCAAATAAAGCATTTTTTTTTCTTTTAAAGTTTTGTTTTGCATCAACCACATTAATGTTTTTTTTTTCCAACACTTCCACCATATACCTGGGAAATTATGCAATAAAATCATGGAAAATATGTATTTTTTCATCCTCTAAGGAGCGAGTGCTGAGTGGTGTGTGCCAGGGTGGTTGCTATGGATTTGCAAAGGTGTTCTGGGTATTTGCTAAGTTAAAAGAGCGCAGCCATAAGCCCCTCATTCACACAGTCAGTGTGAGTAGCTGGTGTTCGTGTGGTAAAAAAAAAAAAAAAAGCAAAAACAAAAAGGAAAACTGTGGAACATTTAAAAAAAAAAAAAAAAAAAAAAAAATCAACATAAATCCCAAATGTAAAAATACACCTTCTACTCCACTTTCATACCAGCACTTCACACCTGCAGCTTTAAAGGTCTTTCAATTGAGCCTCATATCGTTCTTCCATTGGTCATTCATGTGGTACTATTTCACAAGTCTAAATTAAACAGACTAGACTTTTGGAATGCATGGAAATCCAAAACGTCTCTGCATAAACTGACCTTACTGACCTTACAGTACCTAAACATAACATTGCCTCAGCAAGCCACATGGTTTGAGTGTCATGAGGGGCTTTTGCACGCTTTTTGGTGTGTTTGCACCGCAGGAACTAGGAATGTATTTAGTTGTAGGAACTCTGTTTGGGGGAACTGAGTTCCTTGAACTACGTTGTGCGAAAAACCCTATGGCATCATTCATTTCTCTACCACCAATTGGTAGTTTTTGTTTTTGTTTTTCCCCCATTGCAACAAAATAACTTTTTTTGAATCTTCAGGTGCTGATTAATAAAATATTTCTCATTAGTGTTTTGACAAAATTGTGATTTTTTTTTTTTTTTTTTTTTTTTTTTTTTTTTTTTAATAAACCTTATAAATCCCTACAGTTCTTTTACCTTATCAGACATGGCATTAGTTGTGTATCGAGGGGTTTGGTGAGGCAATAGCGTGTAGATTTTTCCAAGAAGTGTAAACACTGCTTAGGTACAAGCTGTTGAATGCACAAAGACTCTTGCAGGGATGTTTTCCTTTCACTGGGTAGAAGATTGCATTTGTGCCATCCATTGATTAGCATCTTGTTTTGGTATCTCTTGTTATACAGCAGCCACGGAAAAAACACAGGAACAACAGAGCACGCCAGGACCAGATAAATGAGGGTGTTTCTCTGGATACGTGTTGTAGCAGACAGGGATGCTGCCATTTGGGGAATTGGACAAACATCCCATGATTATTGTACTTGTTTCGATCGCCATTATTAGCCATTCTTTGCATGAAAACATAGAGAAAAGACTCTGATTCTGTGTTTTTTATTCTTATTTAGGAGATGTTTGTTGAAAACTTGAATAGACTTTTAGTTCAGAATTTCAATTCTTTTTTTTCTCTTTCTTTTCTCTCTCCATTGTAGTGAATAAGCACAAACCATGGATCGAGACATCCTACCATGGTGTCATCACCGAAAACATGGACACGGTACTGCTCGACCCTCCTCTGGTTGCATTGGACAAAGATGCCCCTATCCCTTATGCAGGTATATTACTTTACTAACTTATTACACATTGCTCTGGAATACTCTATTCTGATTAGTCAGTCATGGTATTCAGGCATATGAGGCCATTGTCTCTGACAACCAGTGTCTTGCACTATGCTTGTTTCATGTCTCTCTCGTATCCTTTTTTTTTTTTCTTACAATCAAATAATTTTATATAGGATCAGTGTTTCCATCCAACATTTCCATTTCTGTATTGAAGAAGCAATAACCCCTTGCTTTGGGGGTTATTTTGTGATATTGACCACCTGACAGTATTTTCTTTTTTTTTTTTTATTCTGTTAAAATATTTTTTTCTATGGCTGCACAATTGTTTTATTGATTTATACATTGTCCAGACTGAAATTGGGTTATATAATAGTTGTACTATTAGTTGTATAGTATTTATATATTATTTTAGGAACACAGTCTGTTGAATATGAATTACTGCTATATAATATGGAATAATAATTTTCAGTAAAATTATTATATAAATTATTATAGATTATACACACACACATACACACACACAGGTGTGTATATATATATATATATATATATATATATATATATATATATATATATATATATATATATATATATATATATATATATATATATATATATATATATATATATATATATATATATATATATATATATATATATATATATATAAGTGCTGTCAAACGATTAATCGCAATTAATCGCATGCAGCAAGTTTTTGTTTACATAATACACACAATACACACACACATATTATGTATTATGTACTAGGGCTGTCAATCGATTAAAATATTTAATCGCGATTAATCGCTTGATTGTCACGAGTTAACTCGTGATTAATCGCAACTTAAACGTACATTTTTCTCAGTTCTAAATGTACCTTAAATTAATACTTTTCAAGTTTTAATTCTCTAATCAACATGTATGGACAAATATGGATGCTTTATATTTATAAACATATTTATATAGAGTGGTGTGAAAAAGTGTTGGCCCCTTCCTGATTTTTTGCATGTTTGTCACACTTTAATGTCATCAAACAAATTTAAATATTAATCAAAGATAACACAAGTGTAAACAATATGCAGTTTTTGAATTAAAAACAAAAAAACTAAATCCAAACCCACATGGCCCTGTGTGAAAAAGTGCTTGCTCTATTCTTTAACTAGTTATTAAACCTAATAACTAGTTGGGCCACCCTTAGCAGCAACAACTGCAATCAATCGTTTGCGATAACTTGCATTGAGTCTGTTACAGCGCTGTGGAGGAATTTTGGCCCACTCATCTTGGCAGAATTGTTGTAATTCAGCCACACTGGAGGGTTTTCGATCATGAACCGCCTTTTTAAGGTCATGCCAGAGCATCTCAATAGGATTCAGGTCAGGACTTGACCAGGCCACTCCAAAGTCTTCATTTAGTTTTTCTTCAGCCATTCAGAGGTGGATTTGCTGGTGTTTTGGATCATTGTCCTGCTGCAGAACCCAAGTTCGCTTCAGCTTGAGGTCACGAACAGATGGCCAGACATTGTCCTTCAGGATTTTTTTGGTAGACAGCTGAATTCATGGTTCCATTTATCACAGCAAGTCTTCCAGGTCCTGAAGCAGCGAAACAGCCCCAGACCATCACACTACCACCACCATATTTTACTGTTGGTATGATGTTCTTTTTCTGAAATGCTGTGTTACTTTTACACCAGATGTAATGGGACACACACCTTCCAAAAAGTCCAAGTTCCAAACACTTTTTCACACAGGGCCATGTGGGTTTGGATTTTGTTTTCCCTTCATAATAAAAAACCCTTAATTTAAAAACTGCATGTTGTGTTTACTTGTTATCTTTGATTAATATTCAAATTAGTTTGATCTGAAACATTAAAGTGTGACAAACGTGCAAAAAAAAAAAAAATCAGGAAGGGGGCCAACACTTTTTCACACAACTGTATATATATTTGTGTTAAATGAGAAAGTATGAAGTAGAAATTACAAATTGTAGCTTTAGAAAGAAATATTTTATTTTATTAAACATAAAATTTATTACAGAAACATTTAGACTACATAAACTATGGAACATAAAAGAAGATAATTTGAGAAACATCTCAGTATTTATTGTTCATACAATGAAAGTCATTACCCAAAACCGCTTTGTGACCCAACAGTCTTCAAAATACCTTCTTTTGTGTTACACAAAAGAAAGGTTTGAAATTACATAAGGGTGAGTAAATTATGACACAATTTTTTTTGGGGGGGTGACCTATCCCTTTTAATGTTTTTATTATCCATCCATCCATCTTCTTCCGCTTATCCGGGGCCGGGTCGCGGGGGCAGCAGTCTAAGCAGAGATGCCCAGACTTCCCTCTCCCTAGACACTTCCTCCAGCTCTTCCGGGGGGACACCGAGGCGTTCCCAGGCCAGCCGGGAGACATAGTCTCTCCAGCGTGTCCTAGGTCTTCCCCGGGGTCTCCTCCCAGTGGGACGCGCCCGGAACACCTTCCCGGGAAGGCGTCCAGGAGGCATCCGGAACAGATGCCCGAGCCACCTCAGCTGACCCCTCTCAATGTGAAGGAGCAGCGGCTCTACTCTGAGCTCCTCCCGAGTGACCGAGCTTCTCACCCTATCTCTAAGGGATCGCCCAGCCACCCTGCGGAGAAAGCTCATTTCAGCCGCCTGTATCCGGGATCTTGTCCTTTCGGTCATGACCCAAAGCTCATGACCATAGGTGACCATCGCCTTGCGGCTCAGCTCTTTCTTCACCACGACAGACCGGTACATCGACCGCATTACTGCAGAAGATGCACCGATCCGTCTGTCAATCTCCCGTTCCATCCTTCCCTCACTCGTGAACAAAACCCCAAGATACTTAAACTCCTCCACTTGAGGCAGGAACTCTCCACCAACCTGAAGTGGGCAAACCACCCTTTTCCGACTGAGGACCATGGCCTCGGATTTGGAGGTGCTGATTCTCATCCCAGCCGCTTCACACTCGGCTGCAAACCGTCCCAGTGCCTGCTGAAGGTCCTGGCTTGATGAAGCCAACACGACAACGTCATCTGCAAAAAGCAGAGACGAAATCGTGTGGTCACCAAACCTGACACCCTCCGGCCCCTGGCTGCGCCTAGAAATTCTGTCCATAAAACTTATGAACAGAACCGGCGACAAAGGGCAGCCCTGCCGGAGTCCAACATGCACCGGGAACAAGTCTGACTTACTGCCGGCAATGCGAACCAAGCTCCTGCTTCGGTAATACAGGGACCGGACAGCCCTTAGTAAAGGACCCCGGACCCCATACTCCCGGAGCACCCTCCACAGGCCGCCGCGAGGGACACAGTCGAATGCCTTCTCCAAATCCACAAAACACATGTGGACTGGTTAGGCAAACTCCCATGAACCCTCCAGCACCCTGTAGAGCGTATAGAGCTGGTCCAGTGTTCCACGGCCCGGACGAAAACCACACTGTTCCTCCTGAATCCGAGGTTCTACTATCGGCCGTATTCTCCTCTCCAGTACCCTGGCATAGACTTTCCCAGGGAGGCTGAGAAGTGTGATCCCCCTGTAGTTGGAACACACCCTCCGGTCCCCCTTCTTAAAAAGAGGGACCACCACCCCGGTCTGCAACCCCAGAGGCACTGTCCCCGACCGCCACGCGATGCTGCAGAGGCGTGTCAGCCAAGACAGCCCCACAACATCCAGAGACTTGAGGTACTCAGGGCGGATCTCATACACCCCCGGTGCCCGGCCACCGAGGAGTTTCTTGACTACCTCGGTGACTTCAGCTTGGGTGATGGACGAGTCCACCTCTGAGCCCTCAGCCTCTGCTTCCTCAATGGAAGACGTGACGGCGGGATTGAGGAGATCCTCGAAGTATTCCTTCCACCGTCCAACGATATCCCCAGTCGAGGTCAGCAGCTCCCCACCTCTACTGTAAACAGCGTTGGTAGGGCACTGCTTCCCTCTCCTGAGGCGCCGGACGGTTTGCCAGAATCTCTTCGAGGCTAGCCGATAGTCCTTCTCCATGGCCTCACCGAACTCCTCCCAGGCCCGAGTTTTTGCCTCCACAACCACCCGGGCTGCAGTTCGCTTGGCCTGTCGGTACCCGTCAGCTGCCTCAGGAGTCCCACAAGCCAGCCAGGCCCGATAGGACTCCTTCTTCAGCTTGACGGCATCCCTTACTTCCGGTGTCCACCACCTGGTTCGGGGATTGCCGCCTCGACAGGCACCGGAGACCTTACGGCCACAGCTCCGAGCGGCCGCTTCGACAATGGAGGTGGAGAACATGGTCCACTCGGACTCAATATCTCCAGCCTCCCTCGGGATCCGGTCGAAGCTCCGCCGGAGGTGGGAGTTGAAGATCTCTCTGACAGGAGACTCGGCCAAACGTTCCAAGCAGACCCTCACAGTACGCTTGGGTCTGCCGAGTCTGTCCAGCTTCCTCCCCCGCCATCGGATCCAACTCACCACCAGGTGGTGATCAGTTGACAGCTCCGCCCCTCTCTTTACCCGAGTGTCCAAGACATACGGCCGCAGGTCAGGTGAAACGACCACAAAGTCGATCATCGACCTACGGCCTAGGGTGTCCTGGTGCCACGTGCACTGATGGACACCCTTATACTTGAACTTGGTGTTCGTTATGGACAAACCGTAACTAGCACAGAAGTCCAATAACTGAACACCACTCGGGTTCAGATCAGGGGGGCCGTTCCTCCCAATCACGCCCCTCCAGGTGTCACTGTCGCTACCCACATGGGCATTGAAGTCCCCCAGTAGAACGACGGAGTCCCTGGTTGGAGCACTTTCCAGCACCCCTCCCAGAGACCCCAAGAAGGCCGGCTACTCTGCACTGCCGTTCGGCCCGTAGGCACGCACGACAGTGAGAGACCTATCCCCTACCCGTAGGCGCAGGGAAACGACCCTCTCGTTCACCGGGGTGAACTCCAACACATGGCGGCTGAGCTGGGGGGCTATAAGCAAACCCACACCAGCCCGCCGCCTCTCACCATGGGCAACTCCAGAGTGGTGAAAAGTACATCCTCTCTCGAGGAGTGTGGTTCCAGAGCACAAGCCGTGCGTAGAGGTGATCCCGACTATCTCTAGTCGGAACCTCTCAACCTCACGCACAATCTCAGGCTCCTTCCCCGCCAGCAATAATGTTTTTATTATTATTATTATTATTATTATTATTAGCCATTTTTAAAACAATCCCTTTTTTAAGACAATGCCTTTAATGCATTCCAGCAGAGTACTATGGTTCATTTTGAAGTATGTAGCACATGCAGATTATATATCTTTTTAATTAAATCACAGCTTTTTGCATGTAATCATGATTGTGATCATTTTGATTACCATTGCAGCCTATTTTTCCATATCTAGTCTATTCCAGTGAAACACATAAGCTTCCTCCAGAACATCCAGGATTATTCTGAAATTTACAGCACTGGATGGCCAACAATGGCTTGGTTCTTCAGTGTAGTGGTTCTTTATTCCTCTGTGTGTAAGTGAGGGTGTTTGAGTGTGAGATTTTATGTGTATTGCAGCATAGTGATCATATAAAAGAGATTTAGTCATTGCCTTCCTCACTGTTATGGAGACAAATCCACCTGACCTTCCTGTTATTTCCAAGTGTGCTTCCTGCCTCTATCTCCATTGTTGTGGAGACACACAGCCCTTGTATAAGTGGATCTTGTCGCCCTCTCCATGGCCGAACGTTCAATAAACTGTCCGGCCTTGAAAAACGACTCATATATTGTGCGCTTGGGCTTTCGAAGAGAAGGAGTCAACACTTAGAGCGTCAATCACCTCTCATGGAGCAATGAATGACAGCATAGCTTTATGACTTGCGTGTTGTTTATGTAAGACAGATTCCAACTCACTGGTTTTCAGGTGCTATTCATTCAGATGAGGTGGAAGGATGTGGGAGGGTGGTGGCTTGACAGATGCTAAGAAATTAATAGTGATTTTTTTTTTTTACACAAAGAGGAATGTGTGGAAACTTTGTGACAGGTAACTCTCTACAGCTCATTAAATGACAATGGCTAGAATTAATCTCCTTTCTGACAGCCTTGGAAAAAAAGCACTTTACTGGCTTTTATATATTTATATTTGCAGCTTGCACTTGAAAAGCATGCTGTGTATGGTGCAGCTGATAAAGATTTGTTGTTCATACCTTGGGGAATCTTTTAGCTGACAACATGCCTTTTTTACAGCATCACCACTGACTGCTGGTGATGACTGATTATCTTTTGCAGTATGTTACTTCAGTGTGTATTTGTTTTTGTTACACCGCACTTTAAAGTATACATTTTCTAAATGCATATTATTAATCTTGTTGTGAATGTTTGACCTATGTTTTGTGTGTCATTCACACATCTTCAAATTTCAAATTAAAATGTATAAAATGTTGTACAGATATATTTTACAATTATTGTAGTGACAATTTGATTTGATATTGTCTTTATAATTATGGGATTATTTCGCTTTTTTTTTCCCCCTCTTGTATGTTTTAAAACTCTACAAATCTTCAGTCTTTCAAAGCACCATATATGATGATCTCCTTGTGAAACTGAACCTAGCACAAAAAAACAAGGCACATTGTGATTTTTGTTTTTCATGGCTTAATGTAATGAATATTTTACATGTATTGAATGTCACCTTATTAAGACCTGAAAAAACTCTGATTGCACGCTAATGATTCATTTTCTCAACCACAGTAACTTGTTAGAAGACACAAAGAAATAGAAATATTTTGTAACATTATTGTTTTAACTCCTGATACCTTTCTTTGAGAATGAGGAAACACTATACAGCTCAGGATAATTTTCAACATAATCCACATTTTTTGGAAACTTTGAGTCCTGTGCACTTGCTACTTTGATTTATCAATGACATATTTATGGTGGACGGCAGCTGTTGTTAAAGCGTCACTGGGAAATGAGTGCTGTGCTCTGATTGGGTGACAGGTGATATTTCACTGCCTGTTCACCAGGAGCCAATGGATACAAACGTAAGATTGCTGCCAGGGAGACACAGAGAAAAACGGGCCCTCTGTCTCAATCCGTCATTCTCCGTAATTCTCCTCGCTCCCATTCTTTCCGTCTTTCTTTCTCCGTCCCACTCTCCTCTTCCATGTCAGGCTGTGAGTTATGTGCAGGAGGCTTTGTCATCAATCCTGTTTTCGCCTGTTTAGAGAAAGGAATGCGGGCGTCCTTCTTGCACCACATTAATTGGGGTGTGGGAACACGACCCGGGATTGTTAAGTGCTTCGCCTCGTTCTCCTTCGTCTTTTTTCTCCTGCCTCGCTTGCTGTCGCCCATGTATCAGCTAGCTTTGATGTAAAATAACGATGATGAGCCTCAAGTTGATGATATATGCTGAGGCAGGGATCCTGAAGATGAATTGTTATTTCTGGGAACAAGACTTTCCCCTGTAGAGCAGATAGCGTAGGTCTTGTAGTATGCATGGAGCATTCTCAATCAAATTACCGTGAAGGATGAGCCGGAGTCAGTAGAGGAAGGCAAAAAAAGAAACAGTAGCTTCATTTGCTAATTCTTTATCTCGGTTGCAGCTTCACCAGCCTCTTTCCCATTAATCTCTTCTCTCAGATGATGTACAATGCCGTATTGTTCCGCTAAACTTTGCCTTCCTCACACCAGATTAGCTAACAAAACCCAAGCTAGGAAGCGGTCCAGTGAAACTATGGATGGATTGCAAAAACCACACATGAGAGTAAGAATAGGAGGATGTAGTGAAAGAGAATCGCAGTGCCTGCAGTTCGGATACTTTGCAATTGTATTGTGTTCCTTTTATAGAAGGACAACCTGCTGCGAATTTGACGAGGAAAATGCCTTTTTTTGGTGGAACACTTAGCATGTTTTGTGATTGTGCTATGTTTGAAACTGTAAAAGAAATTCGGCAGTATTTTGATTTTGTTAGTGGATAAAGAGAGTGTTGATTACTGTATGTGCTGGTCACAATCCTCGCTAAGGTGTGACAGGCTGTCGTATAAAATTAAGGGTGTTGTACATGATGCAAAAAAAAAAATCACAGCTCAGCCTGTTTTCCACAAGGTCACTTGCTTGATATGAATAACAGCTGATTGGATGGTCGTGTATATCATATTTCAGGAGGTTCATAATAAGCATGGTAGGTAAATCCAAATAAATAAATTACAGACAAAACTATGTAAATTTACTTAGTTCTTATCTACAATTCTACACACATTCATAAGTAAATAAATAACAATGAAAGAACATTATTTTTTTATGTGGGCTTTCTAAATGGTAAATGTAATTAGTTTCTGTGCTTCATGTTAATTAATCTGAGATATAGATGCTTAGAAGGCGCTTAATAAAGCAGATTAGGGGGCGGTTTAAACAGGCAGTCTGAGGGAACAAAAAGAAAAAGGAAAGCGAGCCGAGGAACATTTAACCAGATGCGTTTTATATAAATAACCTTGTCGGGTGATCGTATAACTGTCCTCAGATTTGCAGTAATAGTAATTCAGCTAATGTTTTGCAGATCTCATTTGTTTTTATTTTTGTTGGGAAGTGTTTGTTGGTGTCCTTTTTTCAAAAATATGGCTGATTTGCCCAGAAAATGTAACCCTAGTAACTTGACCTGCTAAATTTTGGACTGTGAAATGGGTCATTTCAACCCTGTTCACTCCAGAGTCAGCTGTAGATGAAAGTCTAAGAATTATTGAGTTTTTTTACGATGTGTGCGAACTACAGAGTGTGTGCCCTACATTTCACCTACATGACGTGAATGAACAATGTGTCCTATCTCTGTCCTCCCTTGGAATTACATTCAGTGATTCCTGAGGGCTGGGAACCATACTTCAGGAACTATTTGTGACCCTGGATCACAAAACCAGTCTTAAATTGCTGGGTTATATTTGTAGCAATAGCCAAAAATACATTGTATGGGTCAAAATGATCAATTTTTCTTTTATGCCAAAAATCATTAGGATATTAAGTAAAGATCATGTTCCTTGAAGATATTTAGTGAATTTCCTACTGAAAATATATCAAACATTAATTTTTGATCAGTAATATGCAAAGCTAAGAACTTCATTTAGACAACTTTAAAGGCGATTTTCTCAGTATTTTTCACCCTCAGATTCCAGAATATTCAAATAGATGTATCTCGGCCAAATATTGTCCGAATCTAACAAACTATACATCAACGGAAAGCTTATTTATTCAGCTTTCAGATGATGTAGAAATCTAATTTTTGAAAAATTGACACTTATGAATGGTTTTGTGGTCCATGGTCACATTTTACTAACTTAAGATTCTTTTACTTATATAGTTTCATCATAGTTTATACACTTGGGGAGGCAATTTCTGATGTTTCAACTGGAAAAATATCACATTCAGACTTTTTGCAGACACTAATCAGTTTAGGAAGTCTTGCATTTTTCCCCCACAATGCTGTATATGCATTTTCATGTTGCTAATTTTTTTCCTAAGGAACCAAACCGAAGCGGCTGAGCCAAGCATTGCCGCTATTTCCCATGATGTTTTGTGAATGCTAAAAATGCAGTGTCTGTTATGAGTGTGAACTGTTGTTTTTCACGCATCCTGTGGCCCAGTGGGAGGCATCCAAAAGATGTCCCCAGATGCTTTTCAAAAAATTCACAAGCAATCTCTATTCTTCCCTAGTTTTCAGCATTATATGTTGTGGAAAAAGAGACCATGAGAATCACACAAATGGGTGATAATTGAAAGAATCCATCCATACTGCTGGTGAGGTGACTCATTCAATTTCGCTTCCAAAATTCTTGTTTTTGAAGAATGTTTGTGTTTGAAAACTGTGAAGAGTTACCAGAAAATCGAGGTGAAAGCCAAATTAGAATTCTAAGAATGTGTTGGATCCACAGGGAGCATCCCATTGTTGATTCTCTCTCCCTTTTTCCAATGCTTTCTCTTTCTGAAGTGTAGTTTTTACTGCATGTATCTCTTGCATGGTGTTCCACCTTTGCCTTGAGATATATTTTGATATATAGATGTTGTTTCAATCAGCCTTGAGTCTTTGTTTATGCTACCTACGCAGAATTTAAGAAGCAGACCTATCCTGCAGTAGCTAGCTTTCTCAAAGCTGACTGTGACATTATGCTTATCAATTCAGTTATTGAAAAAACCCCACATGTATATATTACATGAATTAGGTAACACCTTATAATAACGTTCAGTTGCAAGTCATTTATAAATGATTAGTTAATGATGAACTAATCATTTACAAAAAAATAATAAGTGATATGCTAAAGATGTGTGTTTTGTTAATTCATTTACAAGTCATTTACAACTAATTAGTTTATGAACTAATCATTTACAAAACATGACTATGCGTTCATAGATTAATAAGTGATATGTTAATATTTTATCTATGTTTTGTAGTTTAAGTTATAAATCATTTACAAGTGATTAGTTTATGATGAACTAATCATTTACAAAACATGATTATACATTCACAAATGAATAAGTAATATGCTAACAATTTACAAATCTGTCATAAGTTTTCTTTAAAAAATAGCATCATGAAATAATCAAACAGATCCTTACTGGTTAATAGTTACTAGTTAATGTATTATTAATCACTTATAAATCACTGAAATGTCAACATTCTACTATTATCTCAATAAACATTTATAAATCATTTACAACACTTTCTGCATCCCCTAATCTAAAGTGTAAACTACTCATCACTTGTAAATGTTGCACATCATTTGTAGATCTTTCTTACCTGTTACAAATGATCTGTAGGTATATACAAGGCATTTACAACACTTTCTGCATCCCCTAATCTAAAGTGTAAACTACTCATCACTTGTAAATGTTTTACAAACCTTCCGGTTACAGGTTGTTTGTGTGTGTGTGTATATATTTACGCACACAAAACTGTAAACCATAAAGTTTGTAAAACATTTACAACTGATGAGTAGTTTACACTTTAGATGTTTTTGTAACAGGTAAGAAAGATCTACAAATGATGTGTAACACATTTACAAATGATGAGTAGTTTAGATTAGGGGATGCAGAAAGCTTTGTAAATTATTTATAATGTTTATTGAGATAGGCATCCATGCCCTCAAAGACTATAAACCAGCAAACAGTACATCCCCAAACAGCAATGCCACCCTCCCTGACGAACTGAACTTCTTTTATGTTCGCTTTGATCGTGGAAACACAGAACCACCCATCAAAGCTGTGCTCACACCTGATGACCTGCCGCTCACACTTCCCACCAGTGACGTGTGTGCCACCTTGCGTAAAGTGAACTCACACAAAGTTGCCGGCCCTGATGGCATCCCTGGCCGAGTGCTTGGGGCCTGTGCAGAACAGCTGGTTGAGGTCTTCACCAACATTTTCAACCTCTCTTTGGCCCAAGCCATTGTTCCCAACTGCTTCAAAACAGCCACCCGTACCAAAACATGCTGGTGCAGTGGCCCTCAATGACTTCCGCCCAGTTGCTCTTACTCCCATTATTGCAAAGTGTTTTGAGAGGCTAGTTCTTTCCCACCTGAAAACATGCTTGCCCCCAACACTGGACCCATACCAGCTCGCCTACAAATCCAACAGGTCAACTAAGGATGCCATCGCCTCAACTCTCCACTCTGCCCTGACGCACCTGGACAGAACCAACACATATGTAAGGGTGCTATTCATTGATTTCAGTTCCGCCTTCAATACAGTGATCCCATCCACGCTGATCTCCAAGCTCATTGATCTTGGCATAAGCCCCTCCCTCTGTAACTGGACCCTGGACTTTCTCACCAACAGATCACAGTCTGTTAGGATCAGTAACCACACCTCCTCCGTCCTCACTCTAAACACTGGGGTAGCACAGGGCTGTGTGCTGAGCCCAATCCTCTACTCCCTTTTCATTCACGACTGCATACATGTACATGGCTCTAACTCCATAATCAAGTTTGCAGATGACACCACGGTGGTAGGTCTGATCAGCGGCAATGATGAGACAGCCTACAGGGATGAGGTCCAGCATCTAGCAACGTGGTGTGCCAACAACAACCTTGCACTCAACACCCAGAAGACCACAGAGCTGATTGTAGACCACCGGCGGACTAAGAAGGACTACACACACTCCCATCTACATTGATGGGACTGAAGTGGAGCGCGTGGCGAGCTTCAAGTTCCTCTATCTCTCAGAGGATCTTTCCTGGACCCTCAATACCTCCATACTGATCAAAAAGGCACAACAGCGCCTTTACTTACATTTACATTTACATTTATTAATTTAGCTGACGCTTTTATCCAAAGCGACTTACAATTGCTATATATGTCAGAGGTCGCACGCCTCTGGAGCAACTCCAGGTCGAACCCGGGTCTCTCACACCAAAGGCATGTGTCTTATCCACTGCGCCATCACCACCTCCTTCCTTTAGGAAACTAAGGGAAGCTCACCTGTCCCCCCACATCCTGCTGAACTTTTACCGTTGCACTATTGAAAGCATTCTCACAAACTGCATCACAGTGTGGAATGGCAACTGCACTGTTTTGGACCAGAAAGCCCTCCAGCGGGTGTTGAAAACTGCCCAATACACCACTGGTGTCGGGCTACCCTCCATCACAGACATTTACCACAAACGCTACCTAAGGAGAGTGAGAAGTATCATCAAAGACTCCTCTCACCCCAGTCACAGACTGTTCACTCCTCTTCCATCGGGGAGACGTTATAGGAGTCTTCGCTGTCGCACCAACAAACTCAGGAACAGTTTCTTTCCCTCAGCTGTCAGCCTACTGAACTCCAGTCTCAGGCGCTGAACACTACATCCAAGATGGACCACCTAATGGTTAAAAAAACTAAACAAAAAATAAAACAAAACACTGCACTGTTCAATAATCTGTCTGCACTCCTCACGCACAATGTTCTTATTATTCCCTGTTATTGCACATTTCTCGAATATTTTGCACATTTCTACCTCCGGATGCCGTTAAGGTCATTGGCCATATATAAACATATGCTATTTACATACCTTACTTTATAATGCACCTTCTGTTTATACTTCCTTGCAAGCTAAGTTATATGTACAGTCATTTGCACTGAGCTAGTCCCTCCCCCTCTACCTCATAACTTGCACTACATGTCATAAAACTTAATGTATATACACATATTTTTATATTTATTTATATACTTTGTTATTTGCACTTCTGGTTAGATGCTAACTGCATTTCATTGGCTCTGTACTTGTACTCTGCGCAGTGACAAAGTTGAATCTAATCTAATCTAATAATAGTACAATGTTGACATTTCAATGATTTACAAGTGATTAATAATATATTAACTAGTAACCTAACTAAACTATTAACCATTAAGGATCTGTTTGATTATTTCATTATGCTATTCTTTATAGATAATTTATGACAGATTTGTAAATCGTTAGCATATTACTTAATAATTTGTGAATGTACAAAGTTTTGTAAATGAATAGTTCATCATCTAATCACTTGTAAATTATTTATAACTTAATCTACAAAACATAGATAAAAATATTAACATATCACGTGCTTTAACATATTCATGACTATGAATGCATAGTCATGTTTTGTAAATGATTAGTTCATCATTAGCAAATTAGTTGTAAATGGCTTGTAAATGAATTAACAAAGCACACACATTATATCACTTATTAATCGCTTATGAATGTTTTGTAAATGATTAGTTCATCATTAATCACTTATAAATGACTTATAACTGAACGTTATTATAAAGTGTTACCTATATATATTACATGCTAATTAAATGGTTAAGTACGGATATATTCCTGTGAGGTCTCTTTTAATAGCTGAATAAATTCATTACGGGAGTTCATATGCCACACTCTCGAAGTATTATCTTTGACTTGCACCTGAGAGGATTGAAATAAACGCTTCAAAAGGTAATTGTTATATGTAATTATAACTATGCATGCTTATAATACTGAATATTTAGACTTGAGATTTTAGCTAAATGCAATCAGATTTGACAGCATTTTCTGATTAGTGGCGATGGTGCCTAAAAGCTCTCCTAACTCGAAAATGCCCACCACCGTGGCCTTAGTGCTGATTAAAATGACACTTCCACCTCCGTAAGAAACTGGGAAATCAGCCAGACATCATTTGCAAGCATAATTTAATAACATCTTAAGGTGTGCAGATGAGAAGGAACTAAACCATTGCTGGTTTGAGGTCTCTTTAGAGATCCCCTGGCTCTGTTTAATTAGCTCCTGACTGATGGGGTGATTGTAAAGAACCTGGAGTTACATTTCATTTAGCAATTTTTATGGTTTAATATTGTGCATTTTCATTTTGGTCCCTGAAGTTTCCTCTGAAATGCATAACTTGTTGTTTGGCTGACCTGTTACTTTCGCAGAATTCATCTCACAGGAGGGTTCCTGGCAGGAGCTTTTGGAAGCACATTAGCAGCAGACTTATTATGATGCCTGAAATCTTTTGAAATAACAAACCAGGTAGTACCTGGAGAAAGTGATCCGTTAGAATTCCCTTTCATCGCAATGGCAGTTGCTCAGCTGGTGCAGGCCTCCCCGTTATTATGCGACCTGCTTGCAGCCATCTGTGTTTATGAGCACTCTATTTTTGGCCACAAAAGTTTTTGAGCCAATCACCACAGACTTTCTTTTCTTTGCATATTTGTGCTACTTGCAGTGTCATAGGTATCTTATTTGATGTTATTATATTTTCTCAACCCACTTGGTTTTGTGGCTTGCTGTAATTAAAGTAACAGATAGCACATGTGTCACTGCATACAGCTTTGGAGTTGAAAAAAAAAAAAAAGTCTGATAGGAAATAATCCTCTGAGGTAAAAGATCTGTGATGCATCTATCACTTGACAGACTATAGGGGCATGGAGAAGAACTGTATGTAATAATATTTCTATCATTAATAAAAAGCCAGTTTAGAAGACCACTTGAATGTCTTTGATTCATTCACATCTCTTACATCAGGTAAAAACAAGAAGGGTCAGAATTCTTGCAGTTTAAACCATGCAGAAATGTACTTGTAGCACAGTCTCTGGAAAATAAATTTGAAACGTGACAGTCATGACAACTAGTGCACGTTTTGTTTCCTGTCAGCTGTGAAGGACAATGCAAAAGTGTAGACTGATCAAACTAAGATGGCTTAGCCATACTATTCCTGAAATATTGTAAGTATTTTCCTGACAACAATTCCCTTACAGAAAACCACATGAACTTCACATGTGCAAATCACATGTGAAATATGTGAAACACATGAAACGCACATTAAACATGGTTTTGGAACGTGTTCCATGTTGTAAATGTGTGAAACCCAGGTGTTTCACATATTTCACATGATTTTTAACATGTGATTTGCACATGTGAAGTTCATGTGGCTTTTCTGTAAGTAGTAAAAAAAAAAAAAAAACACAAACAAACAAACAAAAATTATTTTTTTTAACTGTATAATAACATTTGTATTAATGCATTTCTATTTTGAATGGCTGTCAGTGGAGAAACATGCTTTTTGCACCCTATTTTTTGTAACACAAGGCGAAATTTATCATTTAAAAACTGCTTCTGCTTTGTTCCATTCCTTAGATAAATATATTGTATGGCTTCAAAAGACTTGAAATACAGTGCGCAAGTCATGTAGACAACTGTTTTGACACTTTTATGTTGTGCTTTTAGCCTGTTTGGAGCTTGACAGTAAAAATCAACACTAATTTTTGTTGCTTGAAAAAGAGCAACTCCTCCTGACAAGGAAGGAAAATAATATTAGGGAGGGAATGACGTTACAGTAAATGATGTTCCTTTAATTAAAAATTTTACTCGTAATTCCATTTCTGAGGACAGATTCAAGCTGCAAGCGGGAGCTTCTCTCACACAAGGAGCGATAACCTCCCAACTAAATGAATAACACTGATTTCTCTCGATTTAGCACCTCATACTGTATAAAACTTTGAATTATCAATCCATACTGTTCAGACACTATGGAAATCCGTATTGGCTCTTCACCCTCCTTCCTCCAAAATTGTGTTTGCAAAAAGTGCCTGCTGCCAAGTTCTGTGATGAGAAAACTAATTTTCCTCCAGTGAAAAATGATTTCCCTAGCACAGGGAAAGATTCTAATGGAGGGGGACTCTTGGAGAGCAAGTGTTAGGTGTTGATCAAACCTCTCAGGTTCTGGCACCACATCTGGTTGCGATGAAGGTACTGCAGAACGAGAAACTTTTTTTTTTTTTTTTTTTTACCTTCCTCCCTTTTCTTTTGTGCTTCATTTAATCTTTTTGCACTCTATTTTTGTGAAGTGAGATAGGTCTGGGCATAAAGGAAGGTAGTGCACATCAAAGCCTGTTGTCTTCAGGGGCCACTAAGATCCAGATACTGATCCGTTCTCATGTGAGAGTGAGAGTCGATGAGTACAGCATCTTTCCACTTCCTTTCTTGTCTCGGGCTCTTTTGAGATGATTTGGCCTGAAAGCAGCTGAGATGAGGAAAGGAATGAGACAGCGGACTGGAGAGATGGCGCCGAGCATAGCAACCGTGTTGCGAGCTCTGAGAAAATTCTGCAGTTTTTCTTATGTTTTATTTGTTGTTTTACGTGTTGGATGTTGTTAGTATAACTGTCTACGATCGACACACGCTTTTAAACATTGGTTCCTTTGTCGCGAAACGCAAACCGGACTTTGAGTTCGTGAACGCCGGCTCCTTGTTTACAGACTCCGCATCAGACCCCCTTGTCTGGGCTGCACGATCGCGACCGAGGACACGCCGCCGGAAAAGGAGGAAGAGGGCCGGCATCCTTGTCAGACTCAGAAGCCGTCCCCTCTGACCTCTTCTCCCAACCATTTTGCTGGCTAACGTTCAGTCACTGGACAACAAACTCTGTGAACTGCGGGCACGCATCTCATATCAACGGGAAACAAGGGACTGCTGCATACGCTATCGTCGTTTTGATTGTTAGCAAAAATGAAGGAATGATTTCAGTTTGCTGTTCAGGCAGTGTAGGAACTGAAAGTAAGATTGCACATTCCCTTTGGCTCTCGGAGAGCGCTTTGTCAAACTTTCAAGTACTTAAGGCAAACTCCTCTCTGAGGGGGGAATTCACTAAACAGCTGCACCAATTTTGCAAGCTGTATTTCAGCGCAAAGCGTTATTCACTAACCACCCACAATTCAATTTAACCAGACACTGCACATCTGTACTGTTGTAGAGCTCTGTTATGTGTGTTTAAATGAAGTCGAAGTCGCTCTTTTCACCCACTTAATGAAGAAACCAAGCATTGTAGAGTAAGACATCACAGGCTCAATATGTTTTGTTGGTCCTGGAAAATTGGTTGTCAGAAATGTTGTTTCCAGACCAATATATAAAGAATGTTTTTGTGAACCCTGTTCTCAAAGACCAACCTATCTTTCATTCAAAATTTTCCATGCTAGTTGGTGGAGCTTCATAGCAATGTTGTCTTTTTTTTATATATATATATATATATATATATTCTGTAGAATAGTTGGCACACTTTGTTTTTTCTCCCAGCACTTTCAGCATCCTCTAAAACCAAGCACTCAGAATTGGCTTGCAAAAAGCAATTTTGCAAAGCAGAGATTTTTAATTTTTTTTGGCAGTGTTTATGCATTTAAGCTGATTTGCATAATTCCTTTAGTGATTCGAAGTCTAAAACGGTGTACGTGCAAATAAACTGATATAAATTAGTAAAATGCATTCTTTTTTAGTGCCCTTACAAATCTGCATGTTTCCATAGAATTGTGCACATTTAAAAAAAAAAAAAAAAAAAAGTAAGATAATAAATGCAGATATTTTCTGTACATCATACCCTGGATATTCAGCACTTATTCATAAGAATCTTCAGCTGTCCAGTTTAGCCTTGAATCTTTATTAACCTTTTACTTCTATTTCTTCTCGACACATTTTTATATTCTCAGATACGTTCTAATATGGTTTCAGGTATTAGCTTCAATCAGTCTTTGAAAACAAGGAGTGGTTTACAAAATAGGTATCTTTTGGTGCCATTTATGTATATTGTTAGTCATGAGCTCTTCAAGCTTCAGCCATAAAAGCACTGTGGAAATTAAAGGTTGTATTTTGGAAACGTGATCCAGATTGTACTGTGATTTGTATGGGAATCATAAAACACATACTGTATATGACTGTCAGCGCTCAAACTAAGCCGATTAGGAAGTCATAACCTAGAAACATCAGTAATACCTGTTAATGAGAGCAAGCTGTGCAACGATGTAAACTATAAAGCAATTGATTTTATGACTGGTAGATAACTTTAAGGCTATATGATAAAGACTAGGGCCTTTGGGAAAAAGAAAAAAAGCGTATAATGAACAAGTAAAAATGCGTATATAAAAGGTTAACATGGCAGATCTAATGAGATTGGAGCGCTCTGTAGTTCATAGAAAGGTTCGGAGTTCAAAGCACTCATAATAAAATCCGGAGGGTTGGTTGATGCAGGTAATCTGCTACCCGCCGAGTTGATGCCATTGTTACAAATCTTCAATCACAGTGCTCTGTGGTTGGATTCATTCAGCAAGCTGCCTTTCATCTCCTGTGGTTGGAGGATAAAGGGCAAAATCGTGTATATACTACATACTTTTTTCTGTCATCTATATCTGTAGATTGTGTTTGTGAAATTAGTAGGTTGTTTTGGGAGGGTTTATTTCTATGGCAGCAGACATTAGCGTGACTCAGGCAATCAAATGTTATGATCAGATCATTGTTTTAGCTGATTTACTGGTTTTTGGTTCTACTACAGTATTAGCTTGATCAAGTAATTTGCATTTGTTTCTGAGGTATTTGCTAGGCTTTGTGAGACTTGATTATTTATGCTTTTTTCTTCCATTTATTCACAATGAATTTGAAAATAATGTCAGAAAATGCAGCCATAAATTAATAACACAGCAGAAACAAACACTAAAAGTGATTTCTGCTGCTTGCTCAATTTGCTTAGATAACATAAGTTAATGCAACACAATTCTTCAACATTTTGTCACAACTCAATTGAATAAACTCTGAAAATACATTCTTTGTAGCAGAAACAGTGTTGAAATCAAGTGCACAGAATGAGACAAGGGAAGTCTTGTAGTGTAATTTTGGTGTTTAAAAGAGTTTCTATTATGTTCAAGCTTTAGGGTTTTCTATGTTGGGTTTTCTATGTTATGTTCAAGCTTTAGGGTTTTCTATTTTGGTGAAGAGTGGAGCATCTAAACCGTTATATTCGCCCCGAGAGTTTTCCTCCTTCATTTTCGTGAATGTGTATGTGTCTCCGGACGCGTGCTTGAGCGCCGCGATGCAACAGCTGACCAAACAAATATCTGAAACAGAGCAAAGGTACCCGGACTTTCTTTTAATCATTCTTGGAGATTTTAATAAAGCAAATCTCTCCCGCGAACTGCCAAAATACAGACAGCACATTACATGTCCCACCAGAGACCTTAATATATTGGATCATTGTTACACAGTAATTAAAGATGCATATCACTCTGTCCCACGGGCAGCTCTGGTGCTCTCTGATCACTGTTTGGTTCATCTCATACCGACCTATAGGCAAAAACTCAAATCTTCGAAGCCTGTATTAAGAACTGTTAAGAGATGGACTAATGAAGCAGAGCAATATTTAAAAGCTTGTTTTGACCTCACTGATTGGAGTGTTTTTGAAGCTGCTGCCACCGATCTGGACGAGCTCACAGAGACTGTAACATCATATATCAGTTTCTGTGAGGATATATGCATCCCCACCAGGACATTCTTATCATTCAATAATGATACACCGTGGTTTACTGGGAAACTCAACAGCTTCGCCAGGCCAAAGAGGACGCTTACAGAAGTGGGGATAAAATCTTGTATAACCAGGCCAGGAACAGACTAACAAAGGAGATCAGAGTGGCTAAAAATAACTACTCTGAGAAGCTGAAAAAAGAACTTTCAGCAAAAAACGATCCAGCGTCAGTATGGACTGGTCTGAGGAACATCACCATGTACAAGACACCACCCCCACAGTCTGTGGAGAATCAACAACTGGCTGACGATCTCAATGTGTTTTACTGCCGATTTGAAAAGGCCAGACTGGCACTCAGCACCCGCTCTGATCTGCACTTCACACATTCACCTTCCCCCCCGCAACCCCCTTACTCCCTCCCCCACCATTCTACCTGCGTTTAAAGTCTGTGTAGAGGATGTGAACCGGGTCTTCAGAAAACAGAAATCTAGAAATCTCTCCCCACTGCTCTTCTCCCTCTACACGAATGACTGCACTTCAAAGGACCCCTCTGTCAAGCTCCTGAAGTTTGTGGATGACACTACAGTCATAGGCCTCATCAAGGACGGTGATGAGTCTGCTTACAGACAGGAGGTTGAGCAGCTGGCTGTCTGGTGCAGTCTTCACAACCTGGAGCTTAACACGCTCAAAACTGTGGAGATGATAGTGGACTTCAGGAGGAACCCCCCTGCTCTCCCCCCACTCACCATCATGAACAGCACTGTGACTGTAGTGGAGTCATTCAGATTCCTGGGCACCACCATCTCCCAGGACCTGAAGTGGGACAATCACATTGACTCTATTGCGAAAAAGGCCCAGCAGAGGCTGTATTTCCTCCGCCAGCTAAGGAAGTTCAACCTGCCTCAGGAGCTGCTGAAACAGTTCTACTCTGCAATCAACGAGTCTGTCCTATGTTCTTCTATAACTGTTTGGTTTGGTTCAGCTACCAAAACAGACATCAGAAGACTACAACGGACAGTTAGGACTGCTGAGAGGATTATCGGTGCCCCTCTGCCCAGCCTCCAAGAACTTTACACCTCCAGAGTGAGGAAAAGGGCTAAGAAAGTCACCCTGGACCCCTCACACCCAGTTCACTCTCTCTTTGTACTGTTGCCCTCTGGCCGGCGCTACAGATCACTGAGCACCAGAACAGACAGACACAATAACAGTTTTTTCCCCCAGGCCGTATCCCACCTGAACAAAACATAACACACCCCGGTACTGTACATCTGTAAATAACTCATTAAACCTTCATCTGTACATAGGACCCATGCACATTCACAGTTCTGTCTATGGTCATGTCTCTTTTCTGTGTATTTTTATTCTTTATTACTATTGTTATTCTTAATTATTGTCTATTCTCTTCATTATTAGTGTTCTTTATCACCTTAATTATATGTTGTCTGCACTATGTTTGTACTTTCTGTACTGGAAGCTCCTAACACCAAGACAAATTCCTTGTGTGTGCAAACACACTTGACAATAAAGCTCTTTCTGATTCTGATGTGCTCCAATAAATTCTAGTGCGGTAATTCTACAGGCCTTGGTTTCTGCCAACACTACACTCTTAAAAATAAAGGTGCTTAAAAGGTTCTTCACAGCGATGCCATAGAAGAACCATTTTTGGTTCCACAAAGAACTATTCAGTCAAAGGTTCTTTAAAGAACATCCATTTCTTACCTTTTTATAGTCTGAAGAAACTTCCTTTCACCACAATGAAGCTTTTGTGAAAGAGAAAGGTTCTTCATATGTTAAAGGTTCTTTATGGAACCATTTAGACAAAAATGTTCTTCTATGCCATCGTGAATCTATTTTTAAGAGTGTATGCATTACATGTGGTAAGAAATCTATATTTTGCATGCTAACATGCTATTGTTCTAGTGATTCAAGATTTTATTGGGCATATTAGTTTAACTGTGGCATGTGAAATGTTATTGATGTACTTAATTCAGGTTTCTGCTACAAAAGTTATTGGAGTGGAGTTTACGGATGGTTCAATTTAATGATAAGAAAACTCATTTCAAATGTGCTGTCCTTTTCTAAATCAAGCTCAGCCAAAGCATGAACCAGGGTTTTGGTAGGTCTTATAAAAGTCTCATACAGTCTTAATTCGCCCTTTCTTAAATGAAGGTCTTAAAAAGTCAAAGCCAAAAGTTTTTAAATTCATGGCAGTTTTAAAGTCATGGCATAAAATGTTGCACACACTACAAAAAAAAAATCTACCAGCATTTGTTTGGATTTCCAAAACAAATATCTAACAGAAATCAAAATACATTTACTAGAAGAACAAAATTATGATAATTTAAGTCTTGAACAAAAATCAGTGAGTTTTTGCTTAGCAAATATCTCTCAATGAATTATAAAAATGTTTTCCCTTTAAATTAAGTTGAATTGATTTTTCTGAGCTTGCTGGGAGATACGTATTCTTTTCTTGTTTTATCATTAGCTCACTTTAATTGTGCAGAGCAAATAGTTTTTTTTTTGTTTTTGTTTTTTTTTTGCAGTGGGATCAAAAGGTACAGTAAATTACTTCCATATTAAAAGCAATGGAGATCTGTTGTAAGTTGCTAACACAACTAATTTTCTGCTCCCTAGAAATTTACATTTAGAGAACATATTAAGGCATTGTGTTCCCTTTAATTGGTTCCTTATATTTTCTTTACTTGGTCTTAAAAAGATCTTAAACTCTTAAATTGACCTGTATAAAACCTGCAAAAACCCCTATGAACATTGTATGAACATTGTCTGTATTTCTGTCATTGTATATATTTCTATATTTACAAAGCTTTCAGTTAAAAATTAGTTGTATTAATTATTTTTAATGAATTAAAATCAGTTAAAATGGCATTTTTAATATACAAGTTGCTGAAGTTTAATGCTAGGTTTATATAATTAAACCAATACATCAGTTGTCAGGATTCCAAAATTCTGCTTTAATTCCACAACATCCTGTCAATCTTGTTGTCTTGGCTGTATGTGATTATAGAGCTGGGAGCTGATCACAGCAGAGGCTAATCACACTTTAGCAGTCTGTCCGCCCGTGGCGGCGACATGACATGCCACAGTTTCTTGCCAACATCTCTGGGTGAAGTTTAGATGCATCGTTAAATTCAGCCCTGACTCAACGTTTGACTTCCAAGTTTGTAGACATGGAACATACGAGTGCAAAGCAAATAACTGCACAGTCATTCAGCCTTTAAATGGAATCCATAGTGCATTGATGTGACGCACAAAAGGAGAGTTGGCGCTGTGAGAAAAGTCGAAAGAAAATTAATTGTACATACAGAGGAATACTGCTTAACCTTTCAGTCAGTAAGAATCCTCAAAGCCTTAAGTGCCACAATTCAACCAGGACGTTTGGTGTGGGTTTATGTGGATAATTCTGCCGTTTTCGCTGCCACAGGTGTTTCATTAACTGAATGCTGATGGAGCCACATTATAAATGCAGTATTGATTGTTGAATAACTTCTGCAGCTCTTTGTGAGCTGACTTTCTTCTGGATCAAAAGTGTCTCTTTACTCAAATAATGTTCATTATCATTCACATTGATCCTTCTCTTGAAAAGAACAGCCGGTTTTTGGAAATCCACAGGCTGAAAGCAGGCCAGTTGATTTTGTTGTGTTTATTGCCAGAGTAGGCTGTAATAGGAACAAAAACTAGCAGCTCGAGGGCAGTTTGATATTGTTTTTTATTGCGACAGTGGGTTAAGAGGTTGATAATGTACCACATTCCAGTTAACAACAGTTCTGCTATTGGATTGATGCCTGTCTTTTTGCTCAGAGCTGTGATCATTTCCATTGAATTGTTTTATTTTGAGATTAAATTAGTGCCACTATTTTCTGTATATATTCTCTTTGATGTGAGAGAGGTTATTTTGTTGTTCTGTAGCCATTTAGCAAGAAGAAAAAGACAAATAATGTTAAAACAAACACAATTAGTCAACCTCTTGTTTATGCAACTTATGTTTAAGAGCTTTAAATTGGATTACACTTAAATGGAACAGGTCATTGTGGTTTGATAGCTTTGTAAATATGTCTAGATCTGTAGAGAACCAGATATCAGTGTGATATAAATGATTTACCAGAGAACATTCATCTATCTATCTGTGTATCTCTGTCTATGTATCAATTATTTGACTTAAAACTGACTGTGTTTACGTGAAAACAAGTGTCTATCTATGTCTAAATGTCTATCTATCATCTATCTATATGTCTGTCTATGTCTATATGTCTGTCTGAACGAATACTGGCTATGTTTTATTCATCTAAGCCAATTTATTCCTGGCAACTGTTAAATCTGTGTGTATCTGATTAACAAAAAAAAAATCTTTTCCAGCAATTCCATACATATTTGATCACTCTTAGTGTCAGTGATTGTTAATTTTACTGGCCAACTTTAAATGTAGCACATTTTAAGGTGAAGCCACGTTATGGAGAGGGGTTTTACTTATAACCAACTTTATTCGTCTCTTACATCAGCTCTAAGCTACAGTGTTATCTTGGCTCTGCAATGCTCTTTGGAGTTTGCCCTTTGATTTACTGTTCAATCTCTCTCACTCTCCTCAGATAGTCTCCTTGTCTGCTTGATTCTCATTCCTAGAGCGATTATCATTCTTTCGGTCTTTTTTTTCTTTAGCTTGCTAAATCATCACCATCGATTTTCTTCCCTTCCATTGTTGCATGGCCCCTTTGTGCAGGGAGTGGTAGTTCACGAATGAAGGTGTGTGTTTTTTTCTAGATGCATCGTTAAGTCTTACGGAATGTCTATGTCCAGTGCCGCCCGCTCGTTTCTAGCACATTAAGCAAACCCCATGTTACAGATTCTCGTTTAAAGACAATATTCTGTCTCCATCTTTTGTGCCATCTCTCTGGAGCGTCATACAGCTAAATACAGAAGATTCTCTCTAGAGTTTGCAAATTGATGATGATTTGTGCTGCCGTTATGATAAAGTGGTACACTGACATCATCCAGCATATTTGTTGTTTAAAAGTGCCATTGATCACAATTAACAGGCACCGTGCCCAGTCGCAGTTGAAGCTCTTTAGGGGATCTGGATTTGTGCATCTGTCCCAAAGAGATATAGAAACATAACAAAATGGAGCATGTCGTGCTTTAAAAGTGACAGAGAGAAACTCTGCGGTAGTGACTGCTGAAAGACCTGTTCAAGGATAGTGCATTGACCCCAGGCATAATGCATGCAGAAAGACTTAATGAAATGTGTAAGGGTGGCAGCTGAATCCAATCTGCTTGTGCTCTCCCCTTCACTGTCACCCGTTTGACTGGGGGACCGTGGTCCTGACATGCCAATTAGATTCATATTTGCATATCTCTTTCGCTCCGTTTGCCTTGCTCGCAGGAGCGTAAAATGGGCTAATAAGGCGGTAGAACCTGTGTTCAGCAAGATTCATTCAGAATGCTTTTAAAGTATGACATTTATGTGCTTCCTCTCCACCTCTGACTGGGCCTGGGAAGGGGTGGATTGCTGATGGAATCTGAATCCCACCAAAATAAATGGAAACACATCCTTTCTTTCTTCCTTGGTTTCTTTTCTTTGCTTTGTGTGTGTGGGTTTGGTAGTTTGTTTGAAATGCTTTGCCATTTAAGGTCTGGGTGACTAAACTGGTCACCAAATTTTTCTCAAAGACAAGTGACTCATTCACTGATAATTCCATGTTTAATTCGATGTGTTGTTTGTCATTTCTTTGTTATTAATTGTGAAACAAGAAATCTTTGAGTGACAATTTTCCACACCATTTTTTTTCACATTTTGGACAGTATTTACAGTTACTTTTTAAATTGCATTTTGTTTACATGACATTTACTTTTAGACAAATCCATTAACCACATTTTTATTTCAATTTCCAATTAGTGCAATAAATTAATACATTTTTAGTTTGCATGCTGTCTAAGACTTTTTGTGTTCACTTTAGGAAGGAAAAAACTTGCTTGCATCAGGGAATACAGATATACTGTATATGAATAGCCTGTCATATCAACGTTTACTGTTGATTACAATAATTGGGAGCGTAACATTAAATAGTTACTTAGGAGAATATTCAAGCTGCTTTTTCATTATTGGAAAATGCAAAACTAATTAAATTGGATAGTCTTTGGGATTGTAAAGCTATAATAAGTGCCATTGGTCACAGTTAACATGTCACAGTGGGTCTGTGAAGATGTGGATTTGTGGACAAAGAGATGCATTAAAATTTTTTAAAAAATTAACATGTTTTGCTTTAAGAGTGACAGTAAAAGTCAGCAGTTGTGCACAGTATTGTCTGACTTTTAAAGCCATACAGTAGATTTGTATGAGGAGCAGACATTTTTTTTTTTAGGAAGTCAATTTTGAGTGAAATGATATGCACTGTTTGGTGGGGGGGAAAAGGGTCTGAATTCAGGGTAGCCTCCTAGATTACTTTCTCTGTAGCGGGAACCATGTTTTTTCTGACCTCAGATGGCACTCAGGACAAATAATAATTGTACAAACCCGATTCCAAAAAAGTTGGGACACTGTACAAATTGTGAATAAAAACAGAATGCAATGATGTGGAAGTTTCAAATTTCAATATTTTATTCAGAATACAATATAGATGGCATATCAAATGTTTAAACTGAGAAAATGTATAATTTTAAGGGAAAAATAAGTTTATTTTAAATTTCATGGCATCAACACATCTCAAAAAAGTTGGGACAAGGCCATGTTTACCACTGTGTGGCATCCCCTCTTCTTTTTATAACAGTCTGCAAACGTCTGGGGACTGAGGAGACAAGTTGCTCAAGTTTAGGAATAGGAATGTTGTCCCATTCTTGTCTAATACAGGCTTCTAGTTGCTCAACTGTCTTAGGTCTTCTTTGTCGCATCTTCCTCTTTATAATGCGCCAAATGTTTTCTATGGGTGAAAGATCTGGACTGCAGGCTGGCCATTTCAGTACCCGGATCCTCCTTCTACGCAGCCATGATGTTGTAATTGATGCAGTATGTGGTCTGGCATTGTCATGTTGGAAAATGCAAGGTCTTCCCTGAAAGAGACAACGTCTGGATGGGAGCATATGTTGTTCTAGAACTTGGATATACCTTTCAGCATTGATGGTGCCTTATCAGATGTGTAAGCTGCCCATGCCACACGCACTCATGCAACCCCATACCATCAGAGATGCAGGCTTCTGAACTGAGCGCTGATAACAACTTGGGTTGTCCTTGTCCTCTTTAGTCCGGATGACATGGCGTCCCAATTTTCCAAAAAGAACTTCAAATTTTGATTCGTCTGACCACAGAACAGTTTTCCACTTTGCCACAGTCCATTTTAAATAAGCCTTGGCCCAGAGAAAACGCCTGCGCTTCTGGATCATGTTTAGATATGGCTTCTTTTTTGACCAATAGAGTTTTAGCCGGCAACGGCGAATGGCACGATGGATTGTGTTCACCGACAATGTTTTCTGGAAGTATTCCTGAGCCCATGTTGTGATTTCCATTACAGTAGCATTCCTGTATGTGATGCAGTGCCGTCTAAGGGCCCGAAGATCACGGGCATCCAGTATGGTTTTCCGGCCTTGACCCTTACGCACAGAGATTGTTCCAGATTCTCTGAATCTTTGGATGATATTATGCACTGTAGATGATGATAACTTCAAACTCTTTGCAATTTTTCTCTGAGAAAGTCCTTTCTGATATTGCTCCACTATTTTTCGCTGCAGCATTGGGGGAATTGGTGATCCTCTTGCCGTCTTGATTTCTGAGAGACACTGCCACTCTGAGAGGCTCTTTTTATACCCAGTCATGTTGCCAATTGACCTAATAAGTTGCAATTTGGTCCTCCAACTGTTCCTTATATGTACATTTAACTTTTCCGGCCTCTTATTGCTACCTGTCCCAACTTTTTTGGAATGTGTAGCTCTCATGAAATCTAAAATGAGCCAATATTTGGCATGAAATTTCAAAATGTCTCACTTTCAACATTTGATATGTTATCTATATTCTATTGTGAGTAAAATATAAGTTTATGAGATTTGTAAATTATTGCATTCCTTTTTTATTCGTAATTTGTACCAACATTTTTGGAATCGGGTTTGTAAATTGTCAAGGACTAGGTCAGAGAAATACTCTTCGCGACTGTGCCATATGAGTTATATTAGAGGGGGGGGGGGGATTCCAGTATGCTCTTCCATTCCCCAGGCTTTTCAAATATTCATGACCTTCTTGTAGCACTACAGAGGGCGCGAAAGCAGTTCGTGGCCTCATACATTATGAAAGGGTAATGGACATTCATCATACCTTTTTTTGAGACATAGTTCTTTAACAGCTTTAAGTGAAATCGAAAAGCTTTCGGCACCACGCATTGTGATTTCGTTCTTTTTTCCATGCTTTTTTTCTCCCCGTCATTTGAGCAACATGACTTACTGATGAGCACTCAGGCCTGACATTTCTCAATAGCCGAGCTTAAAGAGACACACAATGACTTATCAAACACTAGCAGCATGCTAAAGATATTGGTGGTGGATGACACACTTGCCAAGAATCACATTCAGTGCCATGTTTGAGATGCAGTGAGTTTTCTGGTGATTAACACTGAAAATATCAAAGGCTATGTCTGTTAACATAAACAGCAAGTTTAGTTTTACCCTCAGCCAGTACATTTCTTTCTCACACCAATGATTCCCTTTGTATTCTTGGTGCAGTCTTTACTAGGATGTCCATATCCAATTTGTATGCAATTAAAGCTAAATACCTATAAAAATAAATGGTACATTAATTGTTAGCTGTGCACTGAATTCAAATGAAAAGGCTGGAACTGAAAATTGTATTTAATATTAATATACTTAAATAAGTATAAATTATATTTTAATTTCAGTACTTTTATGTGTATACTGTATATGTAAGTGTGCATGTTTTAGATAAATAGTATGAAAAAAATTGTATCGCATAATGATAGCCACAATTACCACAATGATAGCTATACCCGAACAACTTTGAATATTGGAAAAATGTGACTCTATGCAAGATAAACTGGTCTTAATTCTTTTATATATCTTTCCTTGACAATTAGAAAGGCCAATCAGTGTCCATTCAGCCAGGAGCATATAGACGAGGACAGGGAATAAGTCTTGAAATAAGATTCTTCTACGTGGTTTAATCCAGGGGGCTAATTAATGCCTCTGTTTCTTCATCTACCTATGTAACATTTGCATATGCAGACAAGGTTTGGGGTCAATTACAGTAGTGTAATTATTGTAATTGACTAATTTCCAGCCCATTACCCTTCTTTATGTCGCCTTTAACACTTTGTAATTTGATGTGCAAATGATCATGGGATCACATTGATGAATGGTGCAGCAAGTCTGAGAGAGTGCATGGCCATTAATACCACCTGAAGACACGCTGTCTCAAGCAGGGTATAGGAAAAATTGACCTTCTGCAAATGATGCAAGACTTCGGGGGATTTGATATCATGTTGAGGTGCAAATTAAATGCATTTATAGTTCATCCAAAAATGAAGATTCTGTAATAATTTAGTCACCTTCATGCCGTCTCAAATCTGTATGACTTTCTTTTTTTTTTTTTTTTTTTTTTTATCTGCAGAATACAAAATAGGCCTATATGTCTATAAAAATACCTCTATTCAGAGAAAGTCAGTGGAGTCCAATGTTGTTTACTGTAAAATATCACCATAGGTAATATAATTAAGAAAGGCATAATTGGTTTTAAGTACTGTATAATTTAAGATGGTTTCAAGTTCATCAGAGTTCAAGTGAAAATAGATACTTTACTTTACTTTTGTCATTTAGCAGACGCTTTTGTCCAAAGCGACTTACAAATAAGAAAAAGTAACTAAAACTAAAAAGTTACAACTCTATAAATACTATCTACCCACATACAAATAGATGGTTTAGTTAGTACTTGGATGTTCTGATTTTATCAATTTATATTTGGCCTCAGACGTTTTGGGAACCTCTCTGTTATAAAGTGTCCATCCAGAATCACAGCATTACATTACCTGCTAAGCACAGGTTTATGCGCAAGACTGTATATGAAACACCCTAGTCAGAAACGTAACACTTTTTGTTACTGTAGATATTTCTATACTTCAGGGCACTGTAGTTTAGTGACAGATCTAGTACACCAAGATCAGTTTGTTGGTAAAATTTTCCTCCTGCCATTGAGAACACCATGATTTATGAGACAATTTGGACCAGACTATGATCTTCTAGATGTCCAGACAGCTAATTATTTTACTTCACGTCAGGATCTACCTGTATGGAGTCATGTGGTTATTCTCCTCATTTATAGCTTTGATTTGAAATAATTTAATCAAGGGATATTTCACCTGTTTCCAAAACATGTCCGTCAGCAAACTCAACTGTCAAAGCGGTCATCTCAGAAAAGGTCTTGTTTTTGCATCACATGTCCTTGACTACGCCTCAACGGTCCTCTTGTTTTTTAGAAGGAAATAAAAGGCGAGGAGAGTGGATTTGGAAAAGTGGTGCGTTTGAAAGGCATTGTTAACGACTGACGGAGCAATGGATGAGGGTGTGGGAAGCCATCAATCAGAGCTCCAGAAAATGAAGTTAGAATCAAAGAAAACGTATACTTACGGCACTTTTTGCTTTTGAAACTCTCAATGGGTTGATTCCCTCTCAACAGTACATTGTGACAAGAAAAGGCTTGTCGGGGAAAGACATTTGGTCTTTCTTCTGTGATGACGTTGACATTTTGGAGAGTGCTTTTGTCAACGGTGGTCCTTTGATGACTCTTATTGTTCCTCTCCCCCAGACGCTGGTAAAATGCAGAGCACCTTTCTTATGTTGCTCTGCGGGGTTGTGCAGGTTTTTTTGCTCCGTCGTACCTTCTCACCCCCTGCACTGACAGTTATGAGGTCACATAACCTTTCCCTGCCATCTTAGTAACAAGCTTCATGATTAAGAAAGGTCAAGCCATGCATGGATAAGACACTGTGCATCTCAACTTTTCTCAATCCCAGTAATTTCGTCACCTGCGGCTCTTGGACCGAGTGTGACGGCGCTGAAACATCTTTATCGTGGAGACCTTTTTAGAGTGCCGTACATCTCGCTTGTACCTCTGATATCCCTCAGAACAGCAAATTGCTCTCCAAAATTTAAAAGGGCAAATGAAAGTAAAGTACCAGCAAACTACTGCTGCTTCACCATGCTTGAACTTTTATTAGGGCAAAAGACATTTCAGAGAACGTTTAAGATTCCATCATTTGAAAGCACTGAATGTGTCTGTCATAAAAGTAGTGGGATGATTCTAAAGGCCTTCCAGTCTCATTTAGGATACTTGAAAACTTTTTTTCCCAGGTTTGAAATGTCCAGGAACAGTCAGCTTGCTGAGAGGCGCCATCCATTTATCTTGCCGTGCTGTTAAGTGTCTAGGAAAGTAGACTTTGGCTGCGAGGAGGCTTGCAGAATTACTCGCCGGCCTCTCATCGCTATGCAGAGAAATGAGGCAAAGCAAAGAGCGACAGTCATAACTCAGGACACTAGGTGTGATTATTTTCCTTGAGAATCGTAATTCAAACTAATTCCACTGTTTCGTTCGACGTACCATTGCATTGAAACAATCGTTTCCCTGGAGAGAAAACAGTTGCCGTTAAGCCTCTGGACGTCCAAGTTATACCTGTCACACTCTCTCTCTCTCTGTCTTATATCTTGTTTTGGAGCCAGTTCTTTCACATTACAGCTGGCACATTCTTGGCTTTTCCAATTCATGGACTAAGCACAGAGGTTTTTATTGGTGATCAAGACAGACAGTTGCTCATTAGTAGTTGTCTCACCAAAGGCAAGTGTGGGATTTATGGCTTTAGTGTTAAACATTGCTGTGTACCACGGTAAAGAAAACCAACTTTCCAGCTATTTGCCTTATTAAACCAGGGGTCGGCAAGTAAGTTTGGCATTGGGCCAAAAAAAAAAATTTGCCACTAGATGGCGGGCCAGAACATAGTCAATGGATAATTTAAGAAATTAATTGATGAAAAATGCAACTAGAATTGCCTGTGACATACTGTTACAGTGTCTTTTGTAACTGTGAGCTGTTACTCGGTGTTAAATCCTGTGGTAGGACAGTCATTAACAAAATGTCACATTTGTGTGGCGATGACAGGCAAAGTAGGCTATGTGAGCGGAGTGGAGCGTCAACAATTTCCCCTCCGCACTTAATAATTTAATAACCCTTTCCCGCTCCACTCCGCGCTCACTGAAATCAGAAACACCGCTCTGCCTTCGCTCTGCGGCTAAAGTATTTCAGTAATATAATAAAAGATTGTTTCAACGTGGCTTATTGGAACACTAGTGTGCAAACTTTTGGTTGTTAGCATTAAAAGGCGTAATTGCTGCATTTTTGCAGTGCGATTATTAATTTTTTTGGGATGAAAATATTATTTTACCTACGGATCCGATGCATTTCTTACAGATTTCTGCTCATTCGAAATCGGATACAGATGAAAGATTACATTTGTTTGAATGCATTATTGAGAGAGCGATTGTGTGTGAATAAGTGTTGTAGTAGTTGTTTAAATCATGCTTTTAGCTCAAAATATTCAGTATCTAGAAGGAACAAACAAATTCCTTGAGAACTATTATAACTTCCCACTCATGTTCATTGCCGTCATTCACATTCTTTCTGATTTGAGTGATCCTTCTCTATCAAGCTAGCTAAATACTTTAAACTTGTGAATTCTTGCTAAATATGCAGTTATATTACGGCCAGGTCGTTGGCATGAATTGTACTCGTGATGGAGGGGTGGTGGAGCGCTCTTGGAGCGAGTGAAAACAACACCGCACCGACTTTTAAAAAATGCGCTCCTGGCTCCATTCAAAATCACACTGCTCCACACACGCTCTGCTCACATAGCCTACTCTGGTTGTGAGTAGGCTAACTGTTGCTGTCATGACAGATCTGTTTCAGAACCATAATCTGCTGCGGGCGCGGGCCAGATATTATTGCCGCCTGTTGCCGACCACTGCCTTAAACATTGCAGGGCTCCAAACTGCGACTAAAATGGTCGCATTTGCGACCAAAAATATTAATTTGCGAGTGAAGTTTTTGCTGAGGTCGCCACTGGCGACTATATATAATTTGCATGAAAGGACTTTTTTCCCGATTGTTTTGCGCTCACATCTTTTTTTATGTTCATGTATTAAACTTACATAAACTTACATTACGATGCGCATCAAAGTTTTACTGGAAAAGAGTTTCAAACAGTCCTCGTCTCTGCCGCACACAGTCTGCTGAACGCAGTGAGAGAGACCTGAAAGGCCCTGTTTACACCTGGTCACTTCATGCATTTTCTCTGATCGGATATCTATATGATTTGTTAAAACGTTTCCCCATTTATATTCTGTATATACTCTGCTCAATACTGTATATAGCAATTCCACTGCACATTCTGTAAATCATATCTTCATTTACTCTGCACTTATATGTATATAAAACACTATATTCTTGCACTTCTGGTTAGATGCTAACTGCATTTCATTAGCTCTGTATTTGTACTCTGCATAAATGACAATAAAGTTGAATCTAATCTAATCTAATCTAATTTACACTTGGCCACATAAATGTGTCTTCGCAAAACGGATATAAATCCGTTCTTCAATTCCCGCTTCATATGCAAATATAACGGAGTTCACGTCAATGAAAGCAATGGATAATTTTATTAATTATCAGCTAATTTCAATATCAGAGACCGCAACAAGAGAGCGTGCGGCATCAGCACTGGAAAGATAGGCTAGTCTCGCTACTTTTAATGAAGAAGATTGTGTGTTGAGCGTCTGCGACTTACTTTCAGGTTCATTCAGTTTGCGCGTCGCTTGCTGAAGAAATACTCCGCTACTCATCCGCGGTGATGCGTGTTGCATTGCGCTGTCATATCTGACTATAACATGCCATATAGCCTATAAAACGCTCTCACACGTCTATTATTTTAATATTATGGGAGGAGTAAAATTACCATATATGGTTTCAACAACCAGATGCATTTACACTTGTCCGGTTTCGCCCAGACCACCTCCTGAAGTGGTTCGAGCGATTGGATTTATATCCGTCTCGAATGCGTTTCGGACGGCATTTACACCTGGTCTTTTCAGGATCAGATAGCTATCCGATCAGGAAAAAATGCATGAAGTGACCAGGTGTAAACAGCCCCAAAGTGCAATGTGCAGAAAAGCTGTGTCTATTTCGTGCACTATCGTCAACAATTCTCATTTATAATCATTACTAATATGGCTTCTTCTTATCGAGATCTTAGTCTATATGCTGTGTTCTGTTAATGCATGGACTTCCTGTTATTTGAAGCGCACTTGCCATCCAGTAATCGCAAAAAGCTTTGTGCTGTCTTTTTAATAAACAAAGTATCAGCTTTAAAATGCTACGAAATTCAAATTATGCGGTTTGGGTGCTCTTTAATGCGGACCACAAGCGCACACTTTCGGTAATATATACACCAGTACCCCGCGTCCACACGATCCGTGTATGCGCCCGGATCGCGCGAGCGGAGAGTATCGCACTTAATGCTCAGGCGCGATCTCTTTAGCACCTCAGTTAAAGCATCAAGTGAACCCATTATATATTTCGATTTACTACTATAGTATGAAATGAACATGATCAAAAGGTAGACAATAAGAAAGCCTATAGTACAACTTACTGAAATGTTTTATGTAAAAGCTCATTCAGTGTTTCAAACTGAGGAAATATATAAAGCTTGTAAACATTGCATTGTAATACATTTACCTCAGAATAACCACTCAGTGTCCATAAACTCATCAGTCAGCTAGAAAAATAACTATAAAGAGGAGCGTTTTGCTATATTTATGCGCTGTTGCATATTAATATTTTTACTTATTCTATTGTACATGATTCAACTCCTATAAAATTGCATTTTACTAATGAAGAAAAACAGACTGAATGTGTGAAAGACATGACTACATTTATAGGTTGCACTGCTCTCAGTTGCCAAGTGATGCTTATGGTCCATGATATTGGTACAGATTCTGTGTAACGAACAATTCTTTGTGACTGTATATTTCAAGTTGTAAAAGACATTTAATTCACACTTTAAGTGAACCTTAGTCCCCCGGTCGACCTGATCATCTACAAGATGGATTAAAATGGCTGATAAAGCCTAGAAAAGATAAGACATAAACACATGACAAAATGATTGAAATGTTAAAATAGGGGGGGAAAATAAAATGATAATAATAAAATAAACCACTTTTATTCTGTGGCACCTAAAAAAATAATTTGGCGCCTAAGTTTTTCTTTTATAGGAGCCAATGGCTGCTTACTCGATTTTTTTTGTCTGGAGCCCTGCATTGCTGGTGTGTAAGTCTTCTGATATTTGTTATTGGTGTACATTTAAAAGGCCTACTTCTCTTCAAATTCTCTAGTTTCTAGTGCAATGCTTAAAGTCTAATGTACAGTAGAATGTTGATTGTTTTGTGCTATTTTACTAAATGATTACAATGCCGCATGCAATGCAAAATCAAAGGATTTAAAAAAGATTCACTGCATGCCATGGTTACTGTAGATGTGCTTTGTGTAAAAAAATATTTGATTCATCTGTCATGCTGAGGGTCTGTCAGACCTTTCAGGAAAACAACATAATATTGTCCATGAGATTTGTTAGTCAGAAAACCTTATACAGTATGCTTGTATGTAATATCACAGTGGTTTACATTTACAGTTACAGGATCCAAAAATATGTATAATCTAATGCTGTCAAACAATTAATCGTGATTAATCGCATCCAAAATAAAAGTTTTTGTTTACATAATATATGTGTGTGTACATATTTATTATGTATATATAAATACACACACATGCATGTATATATTTTAGAAAAAATAGTTTATACATTTAAAATATTTTTATATATATATATATATATATATATATATATATATATATATATATATATATATATATATGTATATGTGTGTGTGTATATATATATATATATATATATATATAATATCAAGGAAATATTTTCAAAATATATAGTGTATATGTTTATTTAATTTCATAATAAATATACACCGTATACACGTTATGTAAACACACTTTTGTTTTGGATTTAATCGCAATGAATAATTTGACAGCACTAGATACATTTAATAATTATCAAATTAATTGTAAAATTCTTTACCCATGTGTACATAACATTGCATTTCCATTCTGTTTGGCTGTTTTTGAAGTTTATCAGTGGAATGTGTCAGGCTGCATGTAAAGACGATAACGCTTGTGTAAAGAATCTCAACGCTGGATTTACCTCAGCCACACAAACAGAAGTGCATTTCTCGGACTTAATCCAAGAATGCATCAACACTCTCACAGAAGCAGAGAAAATTGCTACCATGGTAATATTTTCATGCTCAGTGGCTGTGATATTGTCATGCTTTCATGTTCTGCACATTCTCATTATTAGTGTCATATCTATAGTCTGTTTTTCAAATAAATGCACATATTTTTGATAAACAGGTGAGTACTCTATATATAAAAACCTAATGTATATATATTAATTTTTAAATACAAATTTCTGATATGGACACTGCATTCAAATACCTGGAATTGTTTGTCTAGTGTTGTGTTAATTTACATTTGGTATTCTCCTCACTCATGCGCTTGTGGTAATTCAAGTTGCTGTCTACTGATAATCAACTAAATATCCGTTTTTACTGGTACTATTATTCCCCTTTGTTCTCATAAGCTAATGATCACATATCTCTTTTCTAATATAAACAGCTAACAAGCAAGAAAACAACCGTGCTTTCAGCATAACAATTTGGATGACGAGATGAATTGAGAAGTTAACATGAATATAATGTTTTTGCACTTGAACTGCATGAACTCTACAAGTGTAAAACCTGACAATCATGTTATAAAGCGTGACTTATTCTGTATGTTTGTCTTTTCTATTATGTTTTCTGAAAAAATTGTTTTTGCTTAAAACATGAAAAAAAAAATCTGCTATTGGGGTAAGGAAAAATAAGATTATATTCTTAACCTATTGACAGACATTTTTCTTGATCAAGACTAATTATATTGAGAAATTCTAAATTGAAGATTGTTTTCATATTTGTAATGGAAAACAAGACTAAAATACTAAGAATAAGATCTTATTTGCAGTGTGAGCAGATGCTCTTTAGAGTTTAGAAAGTGCAGAATATTAAATATTTATTGTTCACCCCCCCCCCCCCCCCCCCCCTCCCAAAAAAAAGTGTAGGCCTTTATTTCCAGGTTTAAATTGCATTTTGAATCCCACATTTTCAGTATGCTCTTGGATTCTTGCTAGTGTGACTGAGGATGCAAAACAAGCTGCCAAGGTACTAGGATCAGCTTGTAGAAGTAAACAGCACTGGCTTGGAAAAGCAGTTATTTACAAAACAGTTTTCAAAACTAGACAGGGATGCCTTCCCAACCCTCTTTCTTTTGGACTCCTCCTACTTCTTCCCTTGTGCTTCACTCAGTGCCGCATCCTCCTCATAGGAGACAGGGAGTTCTATTTTAGGACTTGATGTTTTGCTTTTTCACGTCCCCCCATGGCTCAATTTCCTTACTCTCGGCATTTTGAAAAGCACTAGTGCTCTATGAGTCCTTCTTTATTATTGATACGCAAACAGAGATTTGCTGTAAAAAGCCATTCTCACCAGCCCTGGCGCAGGGAGTTAGAGTGTGTGTGTGTGTGTGTTGACGAGTGTGAGAAAGTGTGAGAAACTGTTTTCTGACTGGCAAAATGTACCACTGGCATCATACAGCTACAGCCTGCAGAATAAATGTATTTTTAATCTAAACCAGAATACACACGAACATAATAGCATATTCTGATTCTTTCATCACCTCTTAGAACTGCATACAGAGCAGGAAATGAGAAAGTGTTCTTTTTTATAACATTATCATTATGTATAATCCCACGCTTAATTAAAAAGTCTAACTGAAGACCACATTGATGTGTGGGAAATGTATGATGATTTGCCACATAATGACTTTTTTTCTAATTTGATTTTATGGACAGTGCAACTAGCTAAATGTCCAGTTTTTTTATTATTTTTTTTGCAGTTCATCGAAGGTGATGGAATGAGAAGCAAAAAGTGGGGCACTGGAAAAAAAAAAAGACAGGCTTCCTAACTTGGCTTGTTCAGAAAGAGCCAGAGGGCTCAGACACACTGCATGGCTCCATGTTCGGTCAGGTTTAGTCTTTTTATCTTATCATTGTAGGAAACCCAGAGTAGATAGAGTGAGTGTGTGTGTGTGTAGTTATGCATGCGTGAGAGCATATATCACCCCAAAATCATAGCACACACACACACACACACAAAACACTTTTTTTTTAAGTCTCTTATGCTCACCAAGGCTGCATTTATTTGATAAAAATACAATTAAGTATAGTAATACTGACAAATATTGATGCTATTTAAAATAACTGTTTTCTTGTTTAATATATTTTAAAACAGAATTCCTGTGATCAATTTGAGCAGCTGATACTCCAGTGTCACATGATCCTTCAGAAATCATTCTAATATACTGATTTGGTGCTCATTTCTTATTATGATCAGTGTTGAAAACATTCAGTGTTGTAAAATTCTTTGAGCCAGTTTTACTAAACAGGGCAAATTAGCGCGAGAGCTCAGTTCCAAAACTGCGCCGATGGGCGTGGAAATTTTTGCTGGCGATTTACTGACAAAACGCAAATTAAAGAACACAGATGCAACATCTCATTTCCGTAATGACCAACTCAGTCTACCAAGCGCAACACAAATTAGTGTAAGGATATGTTCGGATTTGCAAAATGTATTCTTCTGGCATTCCATATAAAATATATGAGGAAAAAATCCTCTCCCTTACCAAGCGCTCTCTGTTTTCTGCGGTGCCTCCTCCTAGCAACAACAAATGTGGGAATTCAAACGCAAAATAGATTAAGACATGCTTTTTTGGGCATTAAATAATGGCGCAAATAGGCTACCAGTATTTCGACGTTGCATGATTCATTTTCGCTGATAGCACACTTACATCTCCGAGACGTCTATTTGATGTCTGCATTTACATCTGCAAGACGTATTATTTAGGGTGTTTGCTCATCTGCAATACGTCTATAGGACGTTTCCTTTTAGATGTCAAATAGACGTCTATTAGATGTCTTTAAGATGTTTATGATTTAGAATGCATGTAAAACTGACATCTGAAAGACGTCTGCCAGACGTTTGTAGACAGCAGATGCTTTCCAGATCAAGAGATCTTTAACAGACATCTTGCAGACGTACGTGTGCTATCTGTACTCTCCTCCCATAAATTTTGCATCTGAAAGGGAAACTCCTACAAATGCATATTCAATAAGGTCAGGCGCAAAAATAACTGTCCACGCTGTCCAACTCTCCTGACAGGACTATTTTAACGCCAAAAGACGGCTTGCGCTGTTACTAAATCTGGCCATTTGAATTCTAATCATCAAAGAATCCTGAAAATATGTACTATGATGTTCGTAAAGATATTAAGCAGCACAATACTGTTGTATTATTATTAAAACTGTTGTATATATCATATTTATTTTAAATATACAACAGTTTATTTGAATACATAAGTATATTATTATTAAACATAATATATACGTAAGTGCTATATATATGCAATATATCACATTATAATGTATTTACCATTTTATATATATATATATATATATATATACAGGTCCTTTTAAAAAAATTAGCATATTGTGATAAAGTTCATTATTTTCTGTAATGTACTGATAAACATTAGACTCATATATTTTAGATTCATTACAACACAACTGAAGTAGTTCAAGCCTTTTATTGTTTTAATATTGATGATTTTGGCATACAGCTCATGAAAACCCAAAATTCCTATCTCAAAAAATTAGCATATTTCATCCGACCAATAAAAGAAAAGTGTTTTTAATACAAAAAAAGTCAACCTTCAAATAATTATGTTCAGTTATGCACTCAATACAGGTCCTTCTCAAAAAATTAGCATATTGTGATAAAGTTCATTATTTTCTGTAATGTACTGATAAACATTAGACTTTCATATATTTTAGATTCATTACAACACAACTGAAGTAGTTCAAGCCTTTTATTGTTTTAATATTGATGATTTTGGCATACAGCTCATGAAAAGCCCAAATTCCTATCTCAAAAAATTAGCATATCATGAAAAGGTTCTCTAAACGAGCTATTAACCTAATCATCTGAATCAACTAATTAACTCTAAACACCTGCAAAAGATTCCTGAGGCTTTTAAAAACTCCCAGCCCGGTTCATTACTCAAAACCGCAATCATGAGTAAGACTGCCGACCTGACTGCTGTCCAGAAGGCCATCATTGACACCCTCAAGCAAGAGGGTAAGACACAGAAAGAAATTTCTGAACAAATAGGCTGTTCCCAGAGTGCTGTATCAAGGCACCTCAGTGGGAAGTCTGTGGGAAGGAAAAAGTGTGGCAGAAAACGCAGCACAACGAGAAGAGGTGACCGGACCCTGAGGAAGATTGTGGAGAAGGACTGATTCCAGACCTTGGGGGACCTGCGGAAGCAGTGGACTGAGTCTGGAGTAGAAACATCCAGAGCCACTGTGTACAGGCGTGTGCAGGAAATGGGCTACAGGTGCCGCATTCCCCAGGTCAAGCCACTTTTGAACCAGAAACAGCGGCAGAAGGACTGTTGCTCAGTGGTCCAAAGTACTTTTTTCGGATGAAAGCAAATTTTGCATGTCATTCGGAAATCAAGGTGCCTGAGTCTGGAGGAAGACTGGGGAGAGGGAAATGCCAAAATGCCTGAAGTTCAGTGTCAAGTACCCACAGTCAGTGATGGTCTGGGGTGCCATGTCAGCTGCTGGTGTTGGTCCACTGTGTTTTATCAAGGGCAGGGTCAATGCAGCTAGCTATCAGGAGATTTTGGAGCACTTCATGCTTCCATCTGCTGAAAAGCTTTATGGAGATGAAGATTTCATTTTTCAGCACGACCTGGCACCTGCTCACAGTGCCAAAACCACTGGTAAATGGTTTACTGACCATGGTATTACTGTGCTCAATTGGCCTGCCAACTCTCCTGACCTGAACCCCATAGAGAATCTGTGGGATATTGTGAAGAGAAAGTTGAGAGACGCAAGACCCAACACTCTGGATGAGCTTAAGGCCGCTATCGAAGCATCCTGGGCCTCCATAAGACCTCAGCAGTGCCACAGGCTGATTGCCTCCATGCCACGCCGCATTGAAGCAGTCATTTCTGCAAAAGGATCCCCGACCAAGTATTGAGTGCATAAATGAACTTAATGGCCATTCTTTTATTGGTCGGATGAAATATGCAAATTTTTTGAGATAGGAATTTTGGGTTTTCATGAGCTGTATGCCAAAATCATCAATATTAAAACAATAAAAGGCTTGAACTACTTCAGTTGTGTTGTAATGAATCTAAAATATATGAAAGTCTAATGTTTATCAGTACATTACAGAAAATAATGAACTTTATCACAATATGCTAATTTTTTGAGAAGGACCTGTACTTGGTCGGGAATCCTTTTGCAGAAATGACTGCTTCAATGCGGCGTGGCATGGAGGCAATCAGCCTGTGGCACTGCTGAGGTGTTATGGAGGCCCAGGATGCTTCGATAGCGGCCTTAAGCTCATCCAGAGTGTTGGGTCTTGCGTCTCTCAACTTTCTCTTCACAATATCCCACAGATTCTCTATGGGGTTCAGGTCAGGAGAGTTGGCAGGCCAATTGAGCACAGTAATACCATGGTCAGTAAACCATTTACCAGTGGTTTTGGCACTGTGAGCAGGTGCCAGGTCGTGCTGAAAAATGAAATCTTCATCTCCATAAAGCTTTTCAGCAGATGGAAGCATGAAGTGCTCCAAAATCTCCTGATAGCTAGCTGCATTGACCCTGCCCTTGATAAAACATAGTGGACCAACACCAGCAGCTGACATGGCACCCCAGACCATCACTGGCTGTGGGTACTTGACACTGGACTTCAGGCATTTTTGCATTTCCCTCTCCCCAGTCTTCCTCCAGACTCTGGCACCTTGATTTCCGAATGACATGCAAAATTTGCTTTCATCCGAAAAAAGTACTTTGGACCACTGAGCAACAGTCCAGTGCTGCTTCTCTGTAGCCCAGGTCAGGCGCTTCTTCCGCTGTTTCTGGTTCAAAAGTGGCTTGACCTGGGGAATGCGGCACCTGTAGCCCATTTCCTGCACACGCCTGTACACGGTGGCTCTGGATGTTTCTACTCCAGACTCAGTCCACTGCTTCCGCAGGTCCCCCAAGGTCTGGAATCGGTCCTTCTCCACAATCTTCCTCAGGGTCCGGTCACCTCTTCTCGTTGTGCTGCGTTTTCTGCCACACTTTTTCCTTCCCACAGACTTCCCACTGAGGTGCCTTGATACAGCACTCTGGGAACAGCCTATTCGTTCAGAAATTTCTTTCTGTGTCTTACCCTCTTGCTTGAGGGTGTCAATGATGGCCTTCTGGACAGCAGTCAGGTCGGCAGTCTTACCCATGATTGCGGTTTTGAGTAATGAACCAGGCTGGGAGTTTTTAAAAGCCTCAGGAATCTTTTGCAGGTGTTTAGAGTTAATTAGTTGATTCAGATGATTAGGTTAATAGCTCGTTTAGAGAACCTTTTCATGATATGCTAATTTATTGAGATAGGAATTTTGGGTTTTCATGAGCTGTATGCCAAAATCATCAATATTAAAACAATAAAAGGCTTGAACTACTTCAGTTGTGTTGTAATGAATCTAAAATATATGAAAGTTTAATGTTTATCAGTACATTACAGAAAATAATGAACTTTATCACAATATGCGAATTTTTTGAAAAGGACCTGTATATACATACATACATACATACATACATACATACATACATACATACATACACACACACACACACACACACACACACACACACACACACACACACACATATATCACTTATGTACTATATATATCACAATGTAATTACCATATATATATATATATATATATATATACACACACACATACTATATTGCTGTCAATCGACCCCCTCCCCCAATTACATTAATGCAAATAATATATTTTAATGGCCTGAAAAAAGGTCTCACCCTGCTCTCTCACAGGGAGTGTTGACCATTCAGTGTCTTCCTCCCTCTGAAGAGCAGAGATGAGAAGGTAGAGGAAAAAGGCAATATTCCTACGCAGCTCCCCCAGGACTTGACATTAAAAATTATTTGCTGGGGAAAACTAGATAAGAGAGACAAAAGAAAATCACAGCACCAATGCCAAGAAAGAGAAAGAACACAGACCTGTCTTCGTTTTTCCATTTATCTCCGTCATTAATATGCTGCCATTTTGACGTGTCTTGATAATTCCCCCATGGTTCCTTGCTCAACATTGCATGGGAAGGATGCTGTTGATTACAAGAGTCACTGGTGACCTTTAGGTGCCCTTTACCAGCCCCACACAATGAAATGGTTATCTGTAGTCAAACAGGAAGCGGGCAGTCTACATGGTGATACACTTTTCTAACTTGTACCACTTGCCAGATTACACGAGAGGGATGGTGGGGACTTGCAATCTCAATTTATACACTGAGAACTTGTGTAACATTTTGCTGCATGTTTAATACAGGAACAAAAGCAGTGATTAATATGCACAGGAACATAATAATTCTCCTTTTGTGTTGCAATAAACACAAAGTCCTCTTAACATAACAAATTAATTGTGCAATTAAACAAGGTGCAGATTAGGCCTTGACATTCTGGATTGAATAGCATTGGCGTGCACATTACTAGTGGAGTGTTATTTTTTTGGTCATTCAATAATTATGCTGTACATTTGTAGAGCCTGGATCAAAACTATTGTAATACACTGCCAACGTGTTCACACATTCTCTAATTAATCATCCGTTTATTTAGATGGACTGTAATTGTGGACCATTGCACTGAAAAAACAAATGTTATCCCATCACCAGGACATCTGGTTGTTTAATGAATGTAACTTCCTCTTCATTTTCTGTAATTGTGTCAAAATTCTACCCAGTGGTGGTGACTTATTTCTCACGGGCTGTATATCAGCCCGACTGGGAACGGAGGAGAAATTATGTTGTTAATGATTTTGTAACTGTCAGGGTTTTGTTGTGGGCAGATTTGCTAAGTGGAAACGGAAACAGTGGTCACGCTGTTGCCAGTATGTCTCTTAGGTGAGGCTCTTCTCTTCCTGTGGGACACTGGGCTACCATCTGCTTCCAGCTAAGAACTTCATCCTCTGTTAAATTCTTAATAACAGGCCAATTTAAAATATACAGCCATTCAGCACTGGGTGTTTCAAATGTAAAATCAAATTAATCACTTTTAATAGACTTTTAATAGAGGTAAGGGTGTACCATAACCGTATGAATCACAAAATAGTTATTTTAAAAACAGTTAAACATTCTAGTAACTTAAATGCTCATTCTTCTTCTTATTATTTATTTATTTATTATTTATTTATTTTTGAAGTTACTATGTCTGTATATACTCTAACTTAATTATTATTAGATAGATAGATTTTTTTTTTTTTTTTTTTTTTTCTTAAAGTATTTTGGAATTTGGACACCAATTAAATTCTTCTTTATTGGTGTTTATTTGCTTCTTAAACGATGATCTTTATGTAATTCTTAAGTGGAGGTCACACTAGACTGTAAGCATATAACATTTATTTTGAACCTCATTACGTATAATATGAGCAACAATATGTGATGTCCCATTCCAGAGCTTAATTTTTTTAATAGATTAACTATTTATTATCTACTATCATCTTGTTATGCAAATTACAGGTCAGAGGTTACCAAATGTGATGTTTTGCAAGTCGTGAAAAAGTCTAATTTGACCACTGCTTTAGAAATCATAATTTTGTAATTAACTCCTACCTGCTCATAAACGGTGATTTGTGTGTGATTTAATATTCATAACACAATCCAGTTCATTAAGGGACTCAAAGCTTTGTGTCAGTTGACCTTGCATTTATGACCTCTGATGGGTGAAACAATGATACTTTACAAGACGCTGTAAAATGGAGAGAACGATGTGTGTGTTGGGTGTTGTAAGACCAACAACCGTAGGCCATAATTAGACAGCAAAATCCATCATGAAAAATGGCTCCACGGCTATTGTTTCATTTTAATTGCTACAGCGCTTTGAATTGTTCTATTAAGTGCGGACCCTGGCACGATGGAAATAACGGTTTAATCAGGGGCCATTTCCACCTCATCAAGAGAAATAAACCATTGGCAGCGGTCCAGTGTTGTAGTCCCAGACTTTCATTGCTCAAGGGTTTTCTGAGTGTGTACATGTGAAAATTGAAGAGAGAGAGATAAAGGGGGGAGATACAGAGAGGGATGAGTAGCTGATCTCTAAGGTGGTATCTGCTGTCTGATTTACAGGTACATCTAAAAAAAAATTGAATATCGTGATAAAGGTCAATATTTTTTGTCACTCATTTCAGAAAGTGAAACCCATATATTATATAGATTCATTACATATAGAGTGAAATATTTCAAGCCTTTTATTTCTTGAAATTTTGGTTGCTTTGATAGCGGCCTTCAGGTCATCTGCATTGTTGGGTCTGGTGTCTCTCATCTTCCTCTTGATAATATCCCATAGATTCTCTAACGGGTTCAGGTCAGGCGAGTTTGCTGGCCAATCAAGCACAGTAACACCATGGTCATTAAACCAGCTTTTGGTACCTTTTGGCAGTGTGGGCAGGTGCCAAGTCCTGCTGGAAAATGAAATCAACATCTCCATAAAGCTTGTCAGCAGAAGGAAGCATGAAGTGCTCTACAATTTCCTGGTAGATGCCTGCGTTGACTGTGGACTTCAGAAAACACAGTGGACCAACAGCAGCAGATGACATGGCAGCCCAAATCATCACTGACTGTGGAAACTTTACACTGGACTTCAAGCTACATGGATTCTGTGCCTCTCCACTCTTCCTCCAGACTCTGGGACCTTGATTTCCAAATGAAAGGCAAAATGTACTTTCATCTGAAAAGAGGACTTTGGACTCTGAGCAACATTCCAGTTCTTTTTCTCCACAGCCCAGGTAAGATGCTTCTGACGTTGTCTAGCCCTTTTCCTGAAGACGTCTGAGCGTGATGACTCTTGATGCTCTGACTCCAGCTTTAGTCCACTCCTTGTGAAGCTCTCCCAAGTGTTTGTAGTAGTAGTAGTAGTAGTAGTAGTAGTAGCCCTTTATTGTCACAAGTCACAAGTACCATCGAAATTAGCCATCAATCGTTTGAATCAGCTTTACTTGACAGTATTCTCAAGCTTGCGGTCATCCGTGTGCTCGTGCAACTTTTCCTACCCAAATTCTTCCTTCCAGTCAACTTTGCATTTAATATGCTTTGATACAGCACTCTGTAAACAGCCACACCTTTCAGTAATGACCCTCTGTGACTTACCCTCTTTGTGGAGGGCGTCAATGTTCGTCTTCTGGATCATTGCCAAGTCAGCAATCTTCCCCATTATTGTGGTTTCAAAGAACAAGAGATACCCGGAATTTATACTGTAGAGATGGTCATTAATTGAAACTCAAATGTAAATATTCCAATATTTTGAGATACTGATTTTTGATTTTCATGAGCTGTAAGCTCTAATCATCAAAATTAAAACAAAAAAACTTTTGAAATGTTTTACTTTACATGTAATGAATCTAAAATATGAAAGTTTCACTTTTTGTAATAAGTTACAAGAAAAAAACTTTTTCACGATATTCTAATATAATATGTTTTAGTTTTTTACAACCAAACGGCCAGCGGCAGACAGTGAGATGAGCATAGGCTATGTTTGATCAATTTATCCTTCTCAAATCAACATGACTTGCCTAAAATAAAATCTATAGACATAAAACACCATGCATTTCACAATATTAATTTAAACATTTAGCCTAGATAAATGTGTGCTATTAAACGCATTTCCAAGCATTTGTGCGGATGGTGGATGGTGGTAGCTAAGATGCACTTTGCAGGACATGAAGGCGTCAGCGCAATCACTTGCATTTTTTTTTTAATAACAGTGGAAATACGCCATAATTTTTGCTCATGAAGGTGAGAGTAATACATCATTCAAAACTGCAAAGGGTCTACTTTTATATATGTGCACTCACAATATTAACAAAATGTTATGCTTTTGTAATTTTAAAAAGAAAACAAACAGGATGCGCTTTCTGCCATCTCTGTCTTAAGCCGGAGCACTTCACAAAAATGAACTCCGCGAATACTTGGTGAGCAACTTTGTTCAAAAACCTTTGAGTAAATTAATGACAGTGTTTTATTTTATTTTATTTTTAATGTGAATGATCTGAATTATATGGCTTTTATAATTTATAATATGCTTTTTTTTATAATGTTTGAATGGATCATAGCTGTTCAATATTTCACAAATGAAAGGCCTGGGTAGTTCAGCTGGCAGTTGAGAGTGATTTCCAAACCAAAAGTGCAAACCAAATGGAAGGCCACCTTTTTGAAGTGTTCGCTTTGAATTAATTTATCGTGGGTATTTAAGCGTCTTTAATTTCGAAATCATGCTGCTGTGGTGACTGTAGCTTTGTTAGTTGTACATATGTTTGCACTAAAACGTAGACCAAAAATAATTTACATCCAGAACTGTGGGAGAGGGAGAGCTCTTACATGCATATGCTATGAGATAATATGTTTGGTGGTTTTTAAAGGGGACCTATTATGCTCCTTTTTACAAGATCTAAAATAAGTCTCTGATATCCCCAGTGTGTGTATGTGAAGTTTTTGCTCAAAATACATGACAGATCATTTTTTATAGCTTGTTTAAATTGCCACTTTTAGGGTATAAGCCAAATCGCGCTGTATTTGAGTATGTTGCTTTAATGCAAATGAGCTGGTGCTCCTGGAGAAGAGGGCGGAGCTTCATGAGCTCAAGCTCTGGCATTAGCAGTGCTAGCCTTTGCAAATAAACATTTCACTATTAGTACAAGCCTGTTATCTTTACAGAAAACATACTCTGTTTAAAAGTCAGCCATCTGATACTGTGCATAATAAACTCGCTTTTGTGAATTACACAGAGAGGGAGCACAGTGCGATAAAAATAACAACATGGTGCATGGCATGCTATCACAAACTTTATGAGTCCCACTCGTGATTATGAGCTCAACAAACTGAAGCGATTGACTCACATTGCTTTCATATGCAACTTTTAACTACCACATTCCTATTCACGATCATTCATGGGCAGCACCAGTGAAAACAGGCAGATACGATAGTAGCTTTAGCATCATTAACCTTACAGAGTGCCAAGAAGCTCTTTCAGAAGGGCAATTTGGAAAACAAACGCGTGATACTTACTATGTCTGGAGCTGACGTTCACTCACGAAGCGTTGGTATTGATCCCTACACGTATTTGGGACTTCATCGTTTTTTTTCCAGGACATTTCCTTAGACAATGAATCTTAACCACAGTGTCCTCAGTGATTCTTGCATAATAGGTCCCCTTTAAACCATGTTTTAGCAAGTTTGCATCTCTGATTTGGTGCCATACTGTACCACTGGAACCGTAAGAGGGCTAGATGGCGATATCTCGCTCCGCGACTAGATACAAAACACAAATTACACCTGTGAGGGTTGCATTAGCTTGCACAAAGCAAGCCATGTGCAAATACAATTGTAATTAATAGCGTGAAAGTAGAGCATTATTAATTTAGTATCAAAGATCAGGGATGATGGTGAGTCTGAGCTCAGAAGGAGGTCAGCTTTGAAGCAGTGGCACCATTTGAATGAGGTTCAGCTGAACGGAAAATCTGAGTTTGTTCCATTGCTCTTGGGAAAGGATGGTTTCTGTACAGATATGGGAAAGCTATCAGAAGTTGCTAGTTCGAGGTTTGAAAATGGATAGTGGACAGTTGGAAATCATTCACTAACATGTGACCAAATCTGTGATTCTCAACATGTTCTGAACCTTCAGAATCTCCCATGATGCTCACTGGCAACTCTATATAATTTCCAAACTTGATAGAGCTCCAAATATGAGCTTCTAATCAAGGAATTAAAAGGGATGGTTTTATCAAGAAGGAAAATTCTGTCATCATTTACATGTCCTTCCAAACCTGACTTACTTTCTTCTGTAGAGCACAGAATGAATGGACATCTGTTGGTGAAATGTATTCTAACTTTAACTGCTCATTTTCATTTTCTAAGTGTACACAAATTTTTGAAAAGTAATGCACAATATATTCATACCATATCAGATACTTGCAGATAATAGTTATTTTTATAGATATTTAATTATTTAGACAAAATACCACAGCATTTTTAAAAGCCTTTTATTGGTCATAACATGTATAGTAAATAATTATTGGGTTATCGGTGATGGCCAGAATTTTAATATTACTTTATCCCTATATATTTAAGCAACTTTAACAGTAAAATTGTGGCAGCCACTATGATTTTACTGTTGTAAAGTTATATTTACTTTTCATCAAACCCACCCACATGCTTTTCTGTTCGGCTGTAATGTGTGATTTATTTTGTTGCATCTTATAGGTGTGCACACAAATTGCTTGTTTCTGGAATCTTAACACGTCATGTCTAGTTAGAACACAGTGTTAAAGTGACTTATGCCATTGTACTGTATTCACCCAAATAGATATTCCTTAAATGATCTACTTTTTTTTTTTCCTCATAAGACATACGTTTTTGAAACAATGAGAGAAAGAAGGTTTTGAAATGATACTGGCTACTAGTAAAGTGTCATGATCCATATCTGAAGGTTAATAAGTGTCAATAAGCACAAATCTGGATGTTCTAAAATAAAATATGATTGTCTTTTAAAAGAGTAAATTAGAATATGATGTCTATAGCCTTTATTATTACGATGAAAAGCTGGTGGACATATTAAACGTACAATGTTTGTGTAGGATGTCCACTGTCTGATCTCCAAAACTTGGATCAATTTAGTGGCCAGTAGTTAAAGAACATCCATGTCCATGTTTTTTAATAACTGAATAAAAAAAAACACATGCATAGAAATGGATTAAATCCCAAATGTTTTCCATGGGTTTTAGCAGAGTGCACAGGGCATGAAGAGACAGTTGTGTTTTGGCTAAGATGAGGTTGACTGGTTGGAATAGACTTGTTTTATTGGCTGGCAGGACTCTCGCAACTCTTGGCACACACACCGATGGCTGTTTGATCTTTCGAGTGGAACAGATTGTCAGTGTGTTGTCACTGGGAAAGATACTGTCTAGGGAAGCGAGAATGGACAATGTAACTGTTTTGAATAGACTCGCCCACTCCAAAATAAAGACACAAAGGTAAACATGAGTCACTAAAGCAGAACATGTTTGTGATTATTGTTCAAATGGGGTTTTGCTGTTTTTACACTCAGAATTTGACTTCCATTGCACAGCTTAACTGTTTATGTGCATCTCTAAGCAGCTTTTTTGAGTTTAGTCTTAACATTTTTTTCAAAGAGATTAATTGATACTGCAAGGAGACATTTATCATAGGGCTGTGTTAAGACAAGCATTTAGCGTAAACATCTGGACTAGAATGATATTGTAAAGTCAGCATATTCTGCATGCGAGGCTTACGTTCAGCCTTAATACAGTTAATAATGGCGCAAATCGGCTAGCATCCCATTTCCAATTACTTTGGAAAATAAGGAGGGGAATTCCCAACCAGTCATTACGTTTAAGTAAATGATGCTTTACCCAACATGATTATTTCCCCTTAGGGGTCAATAAAGTCCTATTTATGCCTCGTTCTCAACCCAGTTCAGTGCGAGGTAGTGTAGGGATGCGCAAACAGCAAAGTTTTATCACCTGTGGGAGTTAAACGCTAAATTCTAAAATTATTTAACTTACTTTTTAAGCCTGTGAGTGTTTCAGGCCTGTTGAGTTATTTAATTTTTCTTCAATAATGTCTGTTTAAAAAAAGACTTCAGACTTTCTTTTGTTGTTTCTAAGAAACTGAGACAAAAAAGAAACAAAGCAGACAGTATTTCTACTTACCTTATATCTAAATCTCAGATGTATGTGTTTGTGTATTTTATTTAGGCCTACACATTCAAAAGTTTGTGGTCAGTAAGATTTCTTTTTTTAACTAATAATTTTATTCCGCAAGGATGAATTCAGTTGATAGAAAATGTCAATAAAGCCTTTTAGATTTTTATAAAACATTTCTGTGTCCAATAAATACTGTTCTTTTGAAATGTCTATTCATCAGAGAATCCTGAAACAAATATACCATGGTTTTCACCAAAATATTAAGCAGTATGAAAGTGTTCAACATTGATAATATAAAGAAATGTTACTTGAGCACCAAATCAGCATATTGGATTGATATCTGGAGGATCATGTGACACTAAAGACTGGAGTAATGGCTGCTGAAAATGCAGCTTTGCTATGACAGGAATAAATTACATTTAAAAAAATACATTAAAATAGGAAACAGTTCATCTAAATTTAATAATCTTTCACAAAATTACAGTTTTTTTTTTTACTGTATTTTTGGTCAAATAAATAGTGAACACGAGAGATCTTATAAAAAAATCTTGCCAACCTCAAATTTAAATGCTCTGTAAGCACATTTTAACTGCTAACATAAGTATAACAAGCTAGCATAACAATATTTTTATGACAGCTTTTGCTGATATATATCAGTGTAGTACTTTAGCAGAGCAGTATAATAGTTTCACCCCAAGACTGAATACTCAAACACACTACAACTAGCACATGAAACATTTAAATTAGCCTTTAATTCGCCTGAAAACCCGAGTCCCAGTGTGAGTGTCAACTGCCGTTCCACCAACCCCAGAGTGCTTTAACCTGTGACCGTGGGCTGCCAGGAGGAATGCCAGTCAACTGCATGCTAGGAGGTTCACATGTGGCTGGCAAAGCAGAGAATGAAAGGTGGGGTTCAGTCCACATGGGCTGGGGCTTTACTTATTGAATAAATAAATGCAGAGAACTCAGGTCATCTGGAGTGGGAGGTGGAGAAGCAAACAAACCTGAATGCCCAAGGGAAGGCCAACAGCTCTATTTATAGTCTTTGCTCTCCTGCCTCCATTCTGTTCTTCACACACTGTAAATCAATGTGATAAGCACTCTGGACTCGGGGTGTACAGTACTTCTTTTGCTGATACACTCTACTTCTTTCAAACTCGCAGTCTCAACACCTCTCTCACTTTCTCTTGCTTTCTGAGGGATGAGAGATCAGTGTCACATTGACTTTATGTGCACCACACTTTACTGTTGACTGAATTGCTGGGAACTGGGCATTTTATGGATAGCTCTCAGAAAATGGAAAATTCTGTCCTTTTGGACACCAGTGTCCCTTTTCAGAAAGTCTTCCTTTGTGTTCTTTTGATTATAGAACTGCATCAAGCTTCTGAATTTGGAATTCTATATTATTCATAATTGTGTATGTCCATTTATGCAATGTATGTATTAAATATAATGTATAACTAAATGACCCTGCTTAATTTAAATGTTATTAATTCTTCTATAAAATCATCTTCAAAGATGTTCATTATTATTATTCAGAATTTATAAGTAATTGTTATTAGTAGTATTATTGGTTCAATGAATTTTCTGTCACATTTGTACAATTCTGTACAATTTTATTATGCATGTGTAACAGTCTACTTCAGTTTTTGGTAGTATTGCAGACATAGTATCTTAATTTAATCAGTGTTATTTGTACATTATTTCCCTGTGCAATTTTTAGAGGACGTATAATTTTGTCAATATTTCAATAATAATACTGCAAATTGTCTCTCCAGTTACATTTATGTGAGCATATGTTTGGAAGTAATTATGAATCATTCCAAATGAATCAAATTGGATCATTGCATGAACGCTGATGAGCATTAATGCATTCCCACCAGGCTTTTTAAATGTCACAGTCTGCTTCACCAACTAGACAAGCACCAAACCAGCACTAAGTAAAGATTCGATCCTATATAACTTAACATAATCAATGAGTGTGAAACTTGTCCTTGGTTGGGGAGAACCAGGTCTGATTGATTCTGTGACCCCTCTATAAGCTATAATGAAAGCAAGGGCAGCATTGGCAATTAGACATTGTATTTCCTAAGAACCTTGCAGAAATCCCAAGGAATCTGTATTATCCATTCAGTGCCTCTCTGAGCTTTCAGTGATCTAGAGGCTGAGCAACAAAGGGTTGTTTTACTTGTTTTCGAAAGCACAGTTTGCTATGTGAATTATAATGGAGGAACTTTGAGATCAATTAAGATAATTAAATGCCTTCATTCCCAAAGCTTCGGGAAAATCATTCTGAATTTTCTTCATATCACTCTGTGTTTTGTTCTCTTGATTATTAAGGCAGGAGTAAAAAATGACCACAGCGAGCCAAAGGGTTATTAGCCAAAGGGTCAAACAGATGACTTTGCTATCGCCAAGAATGCAATAAGGTATTCTTTTATCGTAATGAAAAAAGCCTTTAGGAGTGCACTGAATCCTCCAGTGTTGCTTTAGAAATGACACCTTTGGGATTCGTAGTGTGTCGTAAACATTAGACCAATACTTTACACCAAGACATTTCTTGTCAAAGATTCATTTTGCCAGGCCATTTCATTGGCTACTTTTCTCCCTCTGAATGTCAAATGCAAGCACTCCTCCCAAATGTTCAGCCATATGCGCTCTCTGACATGACCTTTGCTGGAGCTTACAGTATACTGTATGAATTGGACTGAACAGTAAATGTGACAAAGGCATTTTCGCTATGTCCTTTTCTTTAGAATCAAGGTTTACGGCCAGAGATACAGGGCCCAAAATGTGTTTGGATATTTAAGTCACAATTAAAACTGAATAAATGTCTTAAAGTTGCATTACTGTGGAATAAAAATAGCACAAGCACAGTTTTTCGTGTGTGAACATGAAAGGAACTACATATATTGGTTAAAATGTACCAAATTACCTGTAGGTTAAAATTGATTGAAAAACTGAGCTTTCTCATTTGTTTGCAGATGCCGCTCGGTTTGTTGGACTTTTTATCTAATGCAATGAATTCTGAAATGTGACTTAATGTGATTTAGTTGTGCAAAAGTATTTTTTGGGGCCACTGAATAAAGCATGCTGAAGTAATTAGCTATACACTACAGTCAAAAGTTTGGAGTCTGCAATATTTTTTATGTTTTTGAAAGAAGTCTCATATACTCACCACATATACTCACCACTGCATTTATTTGCCAAAAAGCTGTAAAAACAGTACACACACTGTGTGTGTGTGTGTGTGTGTGTTTGTGGTTTATGAGGACACAAATTTGTATAATGACATGGGTAATGACAGGGGTATTACAATATGAAGGTGGTTTATGAGGACACTGCCTATGTCCCCGTAATTCAAAAGGCTTAAAAAACATACTAAATGGTGTTTTTTTGAAAATCTAAAAATGCACAAAGTCTCCTGTGAGGGCTAAGTTTAGGTGTAGGGTTGGTGTAGGGCAATTAGCACACAGTTTGTTCAGTATAAAAACCATTATGCCTATGGAGAGTCCCCATAAACCACAAAAACCAACGTGTGTGTGTGTGTGTGTGTGTCAATGGATTTCGATCAAAGCAGCTCATGTGCCATAAATCAATGTTAAACTACATGGATATGCCAGCACTAAAAATGACTAATGATTTGATGTGCACTGGTCCATCCTCGGGCTCTCTTCACACACTTAATAGGACCATTACCCCATCTAGACACAGATATATGCACACTTAGGGCTTGGAGAGAGATGAGAGGCGGACGGCGATGGAGAGGAGTGAAGGAGGGAAGAGTGGCTCTCAACAAGACCTCATCCACCCACTGCATGGCTGGCATTATTGAGCGAGCATGTATGTCTGTGTGTGAGTTTAATAGAAAGACAGGACAGAGAATGAAAGGGGTGGGGGTGGGAGAAAGAAAGTCATTAGCAAAGAATGTAATCCAGAGAGTAATTAAAGAAAGGGAACATGGGGCTGGCCAAGTGTATCTCCGAAGGGTCGGATGAATCAAGGCTTTCCCTGGTGATGGTTTGTGTGAACAGGGTTTTAATCAACCCCAACCCATATCAGCTCACGCTAAAACTAAATGAAAATATTTTAAATGAAAGCTAAGTAATGACAAATGACAGTATGTTGGGAAAGTACAAGTGCTTCTGTACGCTTGAAAATGGATCTAGTTGTGCCTAAACATGAGGTTTTAGTCACAGAATGAGAGTTTCCCATAATTTTTTTTTAACATCGTTTAGTGGAGAACTGATATAGATGGGATAATATTGAGTCACTCTGTTATTACCAAATAAACCCACACAAAGTGATAAGGACCTTGACACAAAACTGCTGAGTGCTGTTGTATCATTCTGAAGGAGTTTGTTTTGCAATATTGACTGTTTTTCTGTAGATTATTATATGACTATTTGAAATATAAAGTAAATAAATCAATAGTTATGAATCATTGATTTAAGTAGATTTTTTTAATATCCTAAAAGAAATGGATCATAGAGATGTAAATGAAAGTATAATTACTAAATATTTGAAATTTATTATTTATAATAAATATTATATTACAAATATATATTTAATTTATCCTGAAAAAGGCATCACGGTTTTCACAATTTATTTTCTCCACACTGATAATAATAAGAAATGATTTCTGAAGGATCATGTGACACAGAAGACTCAATAATGTAATTGTCACAATCACAAAAGAGGATTCAGTAGCGAATGTGGAATATAACAATTTATTTGTGAGAGTCCAAGCAAGACATATAGCAAGAGTCAAATGAACCCTGTGCAGAATCACAGTCACTCTTGGCAGCGCAGGGACGCAATTGGCAGCTATGTATCTCCCAGGAGAATAAAGAATCCTCCATTTTCTCGTAACCAAAGATGAAGAGAGGGAACAGGGAACTCGAACACAACCAGTCCAGGAACACAGCGGGAGCACCGAACGATCTGACAACACAGGACAGAAAATAGGTCTTAAATAGCAGAGCTGATCAGCAACAGCTGGCACTGATCAGCCCGTCAGCAGCAATTACAGACACGCCTGCACACACACACACACACACACACACACAGCGAGAATGATTCAGTGAACCCATAAACCGTGACAGTAATGCCATTTTTATCTGGCTCCTATGTTTATGTTCAGTTATTTAACTTAAATGGCAATGAAAAGAGCCTATTCATTGTCATTAAAGTGAAATTGCTGAACCTACACTTAGGAGCCTGATCAAAAATGTTCAGTTTAGAAGAAAATTTCTATCATCTTCTGTATGCACTGACAATGATTTGAATCAAGAAAGTGAGTGGAATATATTCATTATGAGAGCTTTGAGAATTGTCATGCGAGGCATTGACCATGTAGAGGAAGATTAACAGTTTAATTTTAAGAAAGTGTGTAGAAATGCAGTACAATGCTGGGACTAGCAATGGGAGTGCCAACAGTGAAGCTCACATTTACCTCCTGGATACTGCATCAAGCATGAACACCTGCTAGCAACCAACAGCGCAGCGACCTGGCAACCTTCAGCAATTAAATTTCTGCGTGCCAAAATTGTCCTGCGTTTCTTGATGTTGAGCATTGTGCTAGTCTCGTTTGACCTTGAAGCTGATGAGCAAAGCTTTCAAATGTACTGTATATTGTGAGTAGATAATGTTTGAACAGATGCTTGGCTGGATTTGTCTGTTTTCACATGTGATCACTGTGGATATTGATCCGAACTGCTCAAAGGTGAAGATTTAGAAGTTGCCAGCAGTTCTGTCATGAAATATTAAAAAGCCAATTTGAGCTCTTAATTAAGATTGTGATTAGCCCTGACAGCGCGTTTACACAAATAATAATGGAAGTGTAATCAATCTTGATTTTTGACCTGATGACTTTTCTGTACTTCTACTTAAAGTTTTGTTTTCGTTGCCTCGATATGCCAAATAACATCTCCGAAACAGCAGGGAACTGCCGTCAGCTGTTGCATGACTCAACCATTATGATCTCCGATCTGTCTCTGGCTGGGTCCCATACAACACATCTAATTTGCGCTCCTTCCAAATATGAAACAGGAAAATGAATTGGTTTACAAGATGGAGGTCATCCAGGTCTCTGGAGTTTACCACTCATGCTCCTTGTAAACCACCCCACTACAAATGAATTTCTGCAGTAAGCAGTACAAATATTACATGGATGATTTCCTTCATTAGTCTCAAATTGGCTTACCCAGAACTCCCTTCTTTACACTCCCAGAGCTGATGTGAGGTGGTATTAAAAACATGGCACATCTGTCGGCCCGATGTAATACTTCCTTCAACACTTTCAAAGGGGAACTCCAAAGAGTTTAGGCTCTGCGGAGCTCGCCGCGTGATTACAGACCTCTGTGCTGGCGGAGCGTGAGGAGATGCTGCGGTTTTCAAGCTGTCATCTAGAGACATGATGGAAATTAGTTCACGGTTTCCATCCATCATTACCCTGTACATATACATCCGCATTGCCCGCACTTCCTATGCTGTATGGATTGACCCTTTTGCCCTTTCTCCAATTGAATCTGGAAAATGCATTTGCAGCAGCAGACGGAGTGGAAAATGGGTTTACCCATGACTCCCAAGCACTAAGTGGAATTTTACTTTTTTTCTTTAACCAGTGAATGTTTTTATTTTTTGTGTGCATTCATTGTGATGATTGTTATTATGTAATGTTCTTTCCCATTTGTGTTACAACTCATCTCATTTTGTCATTGAAAATGATCGCAGAACTCGTATCTGTATGTGCTGCCCACACATTATGTTGCCGCCGTCCTGCCCTATTGTGCTACACATTTAATTTGGATAAGGCATCATGGGGCTAATAGAAAGGGGAAATTTAAACGCCAAGTCTCAACAGGAACCGAGACTGCGGAGGGTAAATTGTTATTTCAGCTCTGATGGAGGAGAGAGATTTCGAGTGGAGAATCAGATCTGCTTAAAAAGAAGAAGAGGAAAAAAGAAAATAATGAAAAAAGAGATTGAGAGAGAATGGAATGGCGAGAGAAAGTTAGGCTTATCTGTCCGCAGCAGCAGGCTTGAGCACACAGCGTAACGGCATGTCGTTGTTGCTCCCAAGACCTGCGGGGTTTAAGTGATATCAGCTGTCTCAGGGTCAGAGTTCCGACGCTTTTTTTGTGGTCATTTTCCAAATCCCTAAAAGAGCCGGGATGGCCTGATAGAAGCACTGCCAAGAAAGGACCAGTGAACAGATTCAGTGGCAAGACAATGTCCTTTCTAGTGGTCTCCGAGTTATTGTGGCATCAACAGATTGTGTGTCAACTTTATCTGTGATTGTGTGGACGGAACTGCACTGTGTGTGACTACAATGTAGTCTCTAGAAGAAATTGTTTCCAAGGCTACTGCAAAACTCAAAGTGACGTGAAGACTGACACCTAGGAATTAAAAGACACAGTCTAACATCAATAATCAGCCCCTGTGTTAGCCTTGTTCTTACATCCTGAACCTTCAGCGAATTTCACAATTCAAATGTAAATGTATATTAGGATTAGCTACCCTTACAATAAATACCATAGGATTTACATAAAATATACCATAGACAACCATCACTTGCAAAAAACAAAGTAAAACAAAATACATTGATGGTATCAGATGGCAAGATCATGTTAATTCATTTATTTTATTCAAGTTCATTGTAGTTTTTTTTTTTTACCATAAAATACCATACCATAACACATACTACCATCTCATTAAAAAAAATATAATTTTATATTTCATGCCATGCCATACCATGCAATGTTTTTATTATTAGGTGAAATTGATTGCTTGCAATTAGTATGCCTTGGTAAAAAGACATCTTTTCACAATTCTTCTTCTTCATCTATAGTGCATACATATTTTATTGTAACAATTCCTTCTCAAGTGGGACGAGCCTCCTGAGAACGACAGCGAGGCTATCGATACACACAGTCACTACCTCATTCAAAACACTGTACTTGAGCACTGTGCTTTCTTGCACAATGTGATTCCAGCTCTGCAATGAGGCAATTACAAAAGCAGACAGTTATTCTTCCTCTCGCAGCATGGATAGATTCAGTTCTAAAAGTACACCGTGTCCTGTATATTACTGCTCCGGGGTTGGGGGCCTGCCCTGCTGGGTGAAAGTTATAGCAATGATAGCTTGTTGAGATGCAGGTGGAAAAAAGAAAGTACCGGTAATTTGTGTGTTTTCGCAGCCACTGATTCTGCCTCCTGTGTCTTGTTTCTTCCAGGAGAGATCTGTGCATTTAAGATTCATGGGCAGGAGGCCCCGTTTGAAGCTGAGGTGTTGAACAGGACATCTGGTGAAGGGGTGCTGAGGGCCCGGGGTCCCATAGACTGCGAGCAGCAGAAAGAGTACACCTTCATTATCCAGGCCTACGACTGTGGAGCCAGCCCTAGCGGAACTAACTGGAAAAAGAGTCACAAGTAAGTGGAGAGACCTTTTGTTGATCTGATGTGGTGTAGTTTATTTCAGCTGCTTCAAACTTAAGTCCACTGGTGGTCTGTGAAGGATCTGCAAATTGATTGACTGATTTTTTATTTAATTGATAAGAAGCACCAACATTTAATTTTACTAATTAAGAGATTTTAGGAAAGTGTTTTCTCACTCAAATTGCAATGCATTTCAAAATTTTTCTTGCAGTTTTTCTTAATTAGTTAATAGTTGGATTATTTAGATTAATTAGCTTAAAGTTGCAGTTCATAAAGTTAATTTCATTCAAAAAATCAGAGCAGTCAAGCTAAATTATGGATTGGTGACTTAAGACTTAAAAAATATGTGAAGTGACGTTTGTAAGAGAACTGTTGTGTGTGTGTCATGTGTTCCTGCCTCTTGTGCCCATATTTGGTTTGTTTCCTGTTCTCGTTTCATGTAATTAGTAGTTTATTCGTGTCCAGCCGTGTTCGTTAATTTACGTGTGTATTTATAGTCCTGTCTGTGTTGTGCCATTTTGTCTGGTCTACTCGTTACTCCCCGGTGTTCCTGTCAGTGTCTGCCTTGTCTTGCCCTGCCTGATGTCTAGTAAATATGTTATTTGAGTTTACATCCTCGTATGCGTGTTCCTTGTTCCTCCCTGCTGTGTGCACCGTGACAGAAGACCAGACCAGTACAGTAAGCGTCGTCCCTTCACCGCGTTTTGTTTTGTCCAGTTTTTCCAGTGTTTTGTTTGTTCCTGTGTTTTTTGTTTTACCCGCCGTTTGCGGGAGTCAAGCCCGCCGGATCGCCGCTGAGTCAAGCCCGCCGGATCGCCGCTGAGTCAAGCCCGCCGGATCGCCGCTGACTCAATGCCCGCCGGATCGCCGCTGACTCAATGCCCGCCGGATCGCCGCTGACTCAATGCCCGCCGGATCGCCGCTGACTCCAGCCCCCCGTTTCGCGGGAGATCACGCCGCCGTCCGCGGTTCACCGACCCCGCTGTTCGCGGGAGATCACGCCGCTGTTCGCGGCTCACCTAGCCCGCTGTTTCGCGGGGAAGGCCAACCCGCCGTCCGAGGTCACTCGGCCCGACACCGGTTGGGGCTGCCTCCAGCCCACCGGTCCCTGCCGTTGGGATGGTCAGCCGGCCAGCTGCCACCGTTGTTGTAGTGGCAGCCGGCTGCCGCCGTATTGACCAGTGACCGAGGTCTTTTTAACTTGTGTCTAGCCCCGGAGGGCTCCTAATACCCCCAACATCCCCAGGGAAATTTTTGGGGGGGGTAGTAGGGTTCCGGCTGTAGGGGCCGGGCCGAGAGGGGTCCGAGGCCAAGGCTCCGTAGACCATCTGCCTTGGCCTTCAGTGCTCCCTGCACCGCCATGGTCACCTGAGCCCCTGGCTCCACCATGGCCTCCTGGGCTCTCCTGGGTCTCCGCTGGTCTCGTCCAGCTCTCCTGGGTCTCCGCTGGTCTCGTCCAGCTCCGCTGTGTCTCTGCTGGTCTCGTCCAGCTCTCCTGTGTCTCCACTGGTCTCGTCCAGCTCTCCGTCTGTCTGTTCCGCTCTGGAGGTCCCTGTCCTGTGTTCCGGTCTGTGTCTGTCCTGAGAGGCCTCCAGAGCGCCCACCCCCCCTCCCCGATGGAACTGTTAAGGCTCGGGACGAGCCTTTCGGGAGGGGGGAGTAATGTAAGAGAACTGTTGTGTGTGTGTCATGTGTTCCTGCCTCTTGTGCCCATATTTGGTTTGTTTCCTGTTCTCGTTTCATGTAATTAGTAGTTTATTCGTGTCCAGCCGTGTTCGTTAATTTACGTGTGTATTTATAGTCCTGTCTGTGTTGTGCCATTTTGTCTGGTCTACTCGTTACTCCCCGGTGTTCCTGTCAGTGTCTGCCTTGTCTTGCCCTGCCTGATGTCTAGTAAATATGTTATTTGAGTTTACATCCTCGTATGCGTGTTCCTTGTTCCTCCCTGCTGTGTGCACCGTGACAATGTTATGTGATCCACAAATTTTGTTTTTCTCTAGAAGTGGTAGGTCACCTGGACAATTTTGGTCTAGTGGTTCAAGTATTGTACAATACAAGTAATTTTGTATAAAAGCTACAAGACTCTTCATAGAAGTTGCAATTTACAAGCAAGGGAAGCAATCATCTCTGTGATATGGACTGTGCAAGTTAAGGGACTGGTGTCCTGCTGTGCAAATGATCCATTTGTTTAATCATCTCATTATCAAAGTTAAAAGCAGAATGAAGCTTTGCCACATTTGTGGAAGCTTTTGAGGCAGACGAGCCATGAGGAAACCAACTGCTGTGCTGACAGCTCACCAGTCTTGTGTTTCATTTGGAGTAATTTTGAGGTTGCTAGACTTTATTTTTTATTTATTTTATTAATGTGATATTCCAAGGTACTTGTAAGCACTTTAACAAAATTGTGGAACACCTCACACCTTACATTACTGCAAAACTACTAAACTACTAAAATAAAAATTCAGTAGTGTACAATTTAGTCTTAAGGCTGGAATAGCTTACATCACGACTTTTAAATTTTGACATATTTTTAAAATGCATTTTCCCATGAAAGATGGTTACAAAGGTAAAACTAGACAGGACTATAAGACTTTCAAGTCGTTCTCAACACAACATACTCACACAGAGATGTGTGTCTTGTTGCTAGAAGACACATGGCAAATAAAAATAATGTTTGTTCTAAAATCAGCATATAACATTAAATGCAATCATATAATCTGCTCCTATCATACACTACACGATTTTCTGTGAATCCTGTCAACCCCGAGTGTTCAAAATTTGCAGACTGGCTCTGATTTTCAAGCAACTAATGTTGACTTGCCCAGACTATACAGATCGTCAGCAGAATTTGTAGTGTATTCTACCCTTTAGTTTATAAAACATATTTATATATTATGGAAAAAAAGTCTATAATTTTGCCAGACTGCTGTTTTCTTCCATATTTTGTTGAAAGGAATTAAATTGCTCCTTTAAGGTAATGAAGTGATTGTTTGCTAGCTGAAGTGTTGGTCTGAACGCTCACTTAAACTGACTGATTAGTGAGACAACAGAAACATTTCATCACAAATCAATACTAGCACAATCACTTAATTCACTGCTATGAGCTGATTAATCAGTTGATTAATTCATCGTTGGAGTTTTTTGTTAATTATAATTATTTTGTTTGTGCAGATCTATTTTATTATTATTATTATTATTATTATTATTATTTTAATCAGCCAGTATAGCTCTAGAACAGTTAAAGTTTTAACTATAAAGATTACTATAATGATACCAATATTGCATCCACACCAACGGACAATCATTTTCTGTTTGTTATGAGCGCAAGTTGCGATTATGTCACTTGCCGATGTATATGAAGTCTTTTTAACTTAATCAGTTGGAGAAAATCGTTCCAACTATGTCATTACCATTATAGCTGTGGTGTGGACTTTGCTATTCTCATGCAATTAGAATGATAACTAAACTTTATAGTTATAGTTATTATGGCTGGGGGAAAAAAAAAATATTGATTTCTTTATTTTAATCGATTCTCATTTTTACGAAACGATATTGATTCTTAAATCCCAGGAATCGATTAGTCTGTTTTCAGTTGAAGAACATTGAAGCGCACCTCCCATCCAATAAATACTGTAGCAATAAGCTTTGGGCTTTGTTACTTTTTCAAATTCTGTTAGTTTAATTACAATATTCAAATAAGAAATGCCATTTCGGCGCTGTTTAATATGTAGCGACAGACTGCTGTACCTCAGTTCAAGAGAATCGATATTGAATCAAATCAAATCGGATTCAGAATCAAAATGAATTGCAAGCATAATTGAATCAAATCATGAAATTTGTGTCAAAACCCAGCACTAACAGTTATTGCTATAGTTATCATCCTTGGTGTGAACCGTGGTGAAGTTTGTACTCCTCACCTCAAATCTCAAATCAGAGTGAAGTTCAGTGTACTATCCACAGCATTCTTTTGCTCTCTCCTTCCCCCATTCTTTTTTTCTCTCTGTCCCTGGCGGCACTCCGGCATATGAGTTGGCTACAGGCACACATACACACTCATATGCTTGCACACATTTGTACACACCCAGCCCTGGCTGGCCCTGCATTGATGACCCATCAAGATGTTTACAAAGTTGCCGGAAGCTCTGTACGTGCCCGACAATCTCTCTTACAATAGCAGCTTGCTGCAGCTGGAACACAGCTCTGATGAAGTACAGGAGAGAGCCGTGCTTCGGGCACCCACTGCTGTGTGTGTGTGTGAGAGAGAGAGAGAGAGAGAGATGAAGTGCTTTTGATTTCACAGCTTGGCTCTTTCTGATGAATGGCTCTTGACACTGCGATGGTGAGGGGTGTGTGCGAAGTTGCGAACGCGTGCACGCAAGAGAGATCACCGAGTACAGGATCTCAGCGGGATAATCTAAATGCAGGTCCCATTAACTTAATGTCTCAATTTAGGAAGATGTACGACAACACGTGAATTTATGTTTTTGTCAAAGAAGGTCACACCTGGTTTGACTGAACGGCAGACACTGAGCTGGACTTCTTTAAGATTTTATGTGCAGCTCTGTGTATCACAATGCATATTTCTCAGCTCTTTTTCAGGTTAGTTACCATACAAATGATTTGGAGTTGGAAAGGAGATTTAGATTTAAAAAGGCTATATGAATATGACTGCAATCTTAATTTCATGGGTGATGTGATCAGTTTCTTGGTATAACTGATAAATGAAATTTAAGTAAAAAAAAAAAAAAGATGTAAGTGTATGTACAGTATATAACTGCATTTGTGTAGTTTGACTCATTTCTCAAGTTAAACTAAACCTGCACCCTCAGATTTCAGATATTCATTTGTTTTTATTGTGAACTGTCAGGTATATTGCAGGCTAAAGCTTCACCTGTGTTTGTGTCAGTGTGCCGAACGCAGCTTGATAAACAACAGCTTAATGTTTGAGTAATTTTATTGTGATGAAACGTCAGGTAGGCAAACCAAGCCTGCTGCACCACACAGTAGTCTTTTTCATCAAGTAAACATATTAAAAATTCTTAAAATTAGATTAATTTAACCAGGACATTTTGCAGCCATTTTTGCAGTTGATTGATTGGTTGGTGTTTATGGATGTTTTCATCCATTTTCCACTTTTTTCTTTGGGAATTTCCCCAGACATGGTACAGGCTGTTTTTTCTTTCACGTGGTGCGCTAATAGATTTTTCATTAATGTAAATATTTAGTCAGTCCAGTCTCAGTACAGTGCTCAGAGATTAACTTCTTTCTGTCTTTATTAATTTTCTAACGTGTAAAGCTATTCACAATTCACTCACAGTTCAGAGGTGTTATATCTGTGTCTCTCAAGTCTATTAGCACCTCTGTTCTATAAAATTAACAACTCTTCTGTTCCTCACCCTGATTGGTTGTTCTCTGTCATCCCTCTGGTTCTGTTGCAGGGCGGTGGTTCATATCCAGGTGGATGATGTAAATGAGTTCTCCCCAGTGTTCAGGGAGCCATTATATCGTGCCTCTGTTACCGAGGGCAAAATCTCTGACAGCATACTGCAAGTTGAGGCCTGGGATCAGGACTGCTCTCCGCAGTACAGCCAGATCTGCAACTATGAGATCGTTACACAGGAGACACCTTTTGCTATTGATCGAAATGGTAAGTCTTCGATTCAGATAAGTACCATAAAGTGTGCATTCTGTCTCAGAATTAGTAGTGGTAGACTAAATAAACAAATACTTGAATTTTTATTTGCATTTAAGTAAACCTTTCAAAGAAATTGAGTATAAATGTAAACTTCATTAAATATATTATTTTAGTGAAGTTTGTTCACAAAAAATCCTCAGACACAGTTAAACAAAACTTTGGGGTCAGAATGTATGCATTAATATTATAATATTGTTTAAATACAACCTCTATGAGCATAAAAAACTTTCTACAAATTATTTTTTTTGCATTGTATAGAGTGAATGTTTGTCAAGTTCACTAATCATTATATGGTCATAATTCAACTACATTATTGCTTTATTTTTAGATTGAAATAAAACTACTTCTAGCTTTTTTATGTAAGGTAAATCATTTATTTTTAGACCTTCAAAGTAAATAGTAAAAAGTTAAATGTTTGATTTTGTTTTTTAACATGTTTTTGAGTTCGAGTACATGTATTTGTTTTCAGTATTGCTTGTTACGAAAACCCCCAAATATTACTTGAGTAACAATTCCTGATGTACTTTCCACCTCATTTCTGTTCTGGCTGGGCTGTCTTGCTTTCTACCTGTCTTTCTGACAGTTCTTTTTTTTTCATTGCATAAATCGTATGAAAGTGATAAAGACAAACAAATCATTTTCTCACTTCTGTACTTCACCTGTGATTTCTCACTTGGGTGAAGAGGATTGAATTTGATTTGTTTTAGCTTCCATTTTCTGTATTCATCATTCACGAGTGCAGAATTGATGTCTTATTTGGTTATCGTTGAATGCATGAGTGAATTAAACGGCTCATTGGCCATCTGGACGGTCAGCGCTCCAATCTTTGACACTTCCGGGCACATCTGAGACGTGCTGGAGGGACAGGAGCTCACGGATCACATTCGCCACGCTGCTGCAGATCAGACAACCGTCTCTCCGTTGTGGCTGTCTGCCTCCTTCTCATATTCTCTGGTGGGGTGTCAGCTGTCTCAAAGAGCTGCGGTCTCTTTCAGGGGCGCACGTTGAACTCAGAGCTCCTGTCTCTTTCACTTCCTCTTGCTGGTTTGGGCCCTATCTGCGTCTGCAGTGCGACTGGCATTGACATTGCTTGGTTAGTGCCAGGCGAGTGCTGAGTGATGCATGGGCCGCCCGAGTGGATTTTGTTCTGAGGGCTTTTGGCTCCATCATTTACTGTGGATCAGAGGGCAGAGTGAGTTATTAAATACAACAGGCCCACTGGCACGGTGTTCTCTGGTCCAGGGAGAGGAGGAGGAAGAGGAGGGAATGAAAGAGAATGAGATCAGGAGAAAGAAGTACAGAAAGAATGATAAATAGTTTGAGCATAGAAACATGCACTAATGATGTTAGGTAGGAGGGAGAACGGTTGGTTTGTGTTGGTGGCGGTACCACATGATTCGTTTTGAAACCTAAGGTAATTTACTAAAGAACTTCTGTGAGATTTCATTGTTTTTGTGCACCCGAGAACTATGAGCGGAAAATATTCCCAACATTGTTTCAGCCATAGAGACAGCACGAATGAAACGAGACACAAAGAGGCAATATTTGACACAGACATTTTATTTGATACTCTCTTCTGAATGGAATTTGTTGAGAGAAAAGGAGAGCAATAGATAAGAATAGGAAGAGAGACAGAAATAATAAAAACAGAAAAAGAGTGGGAATGTGAGAAATAAAAGATATATCAGGAGGTTTTAGATTGAATTTACAGCATCGGTAGTACTAAAATGCTGGAGGCCATTAAACGTGTGTTCATTGTTCTTTATGCTTTTATCTATAAGAACAGAATTTCAAACACATGCAGAGGCACATGCTTAAAGTTTCAATCAGAAGTGGCATGCCTATTCAAACTGAGGCACGCGCCCCCTCAGATGTTGAATGTAACTTTCAAAAAAAAAGTGTCTATGATAATTATGGTGCGTGATTTATTGTTGATAAAAGTGTGGAACGTTGTGGCAGAATTGACTGACTTGTCTAAATTGTCTAAGTCATTCAAGTCTAATTGTACATTCCGCATATTATTTGCTTTTAACTGAAAATTCCATTATCAACCCTCATGACTTTTTTACTGTGGAAGAAAAAGAAAACATTTTAAACTGTTTTTAAACAGTTAACAGTGAACATTAATAGGGTTCAAAATGTTAGACCCCATTAAATTTCACTGTATGGACAAAAGCATTGAGAGATTTTTGTTCCATAGAGGAAAAGTCATATAAGTTTATGATGAAATAAAGGGGAGTAAATGATAAGCTACTATGTTGAGCTGCAATTTTGCTTGGTTTATTAAAAACACAGGTATTAATACATTCATTCAATAAAAATGTCATTAATATATTAAAGGATGGGATAAGAAAACTAACTAGTCATTGCATGCCACTATTTTCTGCTTGATCCACCAAAGGGCTTTTCACACTATGCTTAAGCCCAGGTTATCATCATACTATCATCATACTAGAGCAGGGTTAGCACCACTTTTACCCCACATTGTTAACCCTATATTGTGGTGCCAATCTTGTACAGTGTGAAATGATGTGGTTTTGGAATGTTATGGCTAGATGCTTAGCAGCAAATTCATATTTATGTGCCTTGAAAGACACATTGTATAAACAGTCGTTTCAGCGTTTCAGAGGAAACATGTCAAATAGTGAGAGAAAATATGCATCAATTGGAGTAAAGAAGAGACCGTTTCATTTACAACTTTATAGTCCAAAATGTCTATTCAGGAAAAACTTGATACAGTCTGCAATATTTAATACAAAGCTGCAAAGCTAGAGCCATTATATAAACAGGTCGCATGCAGCATTCACGAAACAAAAAATTAGCAAATACAAATGTTAACCCAGGTTTTGGGCATGTACTGTGTGAAACTTCATCTTATGAATACCCAGGATTAATTGTTAACCCTGGGTAAATTATGAGCAGCATGAAACGTAGAGCAAACTAACCCAAGATTCTGCTAACCCAGGGTTTAGAATGACCCAGGGTTAATTATTTCAAATATAAAAAGCCCTCAAGTAATCCAGGGCAGCCATTTGTGCCACCTCATTAAAAGATGCATGATGCCTCTGTCTCACCCTCTTCATCTCATATTCTGTTACACTCTTGTTTTTATCTGTGCCGCACAGACAGAGGCCCATTGATAACTCACTGGAGGAGAACTGTTCCTTTTAAAACTCCACTGCTCTTAATCATGCCGCCTGACATTAGTTGCCGTAATCAGCTGCAACAACTGAACTGGCTGTCTCACACACACACACATACACAAACTCATACCTGTGTTTGTTGAAGTATGGCTTTGAGGGTATTTCAAGCCACACTTTAGCTTTGTAGCTCTGAGGATTGGTGCAGACTTGGTCTGGGAGCACAGAGCGACTGACCTCTATTCCTCATTGCTGTCTCCTTGACAGCACGGCTAGTCTCATTGAAATGCAGCCAGCAGGTAAAAATAACCACAGGCCTACGGACGTGTGAGAGCATCAAATCACTAGCTGCTAGTTCAGCCTCATATGAACTCTGTCACCACAGAGTACATCCAGACTCATCGCCATACACCAAGCATCAACCTAAAGCCGCCTTTAGCAACTGTGGGCGCTAAATGCTAAATTACACACATCAGTCCTGTCACAAAAAGCACTCATTACTCAAATGACAGGTACCAGGTAGAGGATCTATGTCATTATGGTTCTTTAACCTGGAGATCTGCAAGTGTACAGTCTGTGGTCTGCTGACTTTTTTCAACCAACAGTGCCAGGCTGGCTCTTCTCAAGCTGCCGACCAGGAAGAATGCTCATCTCTGAAGCATGGCCTGGCTTTCCGCCAGAAGTTAGAAAGTCAGAATGTACCTTTAGCTCTTAGCTGATAAAGACTGACTCATACAACAATGTCAGATCTGTACATCGTGTCTGTGCAGAGGTCCGTGTTAGTAATGATTGATTATGTTATATATGTCTTGATTGAAGGAAAGTGCGTCTTAGTGGAAGCAGAAACAGTTGCCGAGTATATATATGTTTGTTTGTTACTGTACTTCAACGATATAGCTTGTGGGTGTCTCTCTTGCTCAGTACGTGATCTAAAACAGTTTTTTAATCAAAAGCTGATGAAGAACTTTTCTTACCAGTTAGCACTCTGCTAAACTGGTAGCTTAATGTATCATTTGACTACTTGGATCTTCAGTAATATCACGTGAACACTAAAATTATACAGTATATAAATGCTGTTCAAAAGTTTGGGCTCAGTAAGACTTTTTATAGGAAATTAATACTTTTATTCAGCAAGGATGCATTAAATTGATAAAAAGTAACTGTAAAGACATCTGATGGATCATGTGACTCTAGAGACTAGAGAAATGGCTGCTGATAATTCATCTTTTCTATAAATGGGAATAAATTACATTTAATATATTTTGAATTGCAATAATATTTCACAATATTACAGTTTTGATCAAATAAATGCAGCCTTGGTGAGACTTAAAACATTAAAAAGATAATACCAATCACAAACATTGATTTTTAATCAGTACCCATGAAGTTGGAATGGCTTTGTAGAAGGTGGATAAATTTTTCAGTGACACCAGAAATACAAATACATTTGTATTTGAAGAGGGTGGTTACTGTTGAGCTCTATATTCTGAGTAAATTTGTATTCAAAGTACAAAGTCAACAAGTTTTATTAAGCATATTTCCCACCTACATTATTTTATTAGCCATGAATGCAGATAATAAACCACTATAAAGCCTTGTGAAATGCTAAATGTAGAGGTTAAGTGAAAGTGAAGTGACATACTGCCAAGTATGGTGACCCATACTCGGAATTCGTGCTCTGCATTTAACCCATCCAACGTGCACACACACAGCAGTGAACACACACACACCGTGAACAGCCATTTATGCTGCGGCGCCCGGGGAGCAGTTGGGGGTTCGGTGCCTTGCTCCAGGGCACCTCAGTCGTGGTATTGAGGGTGGAGAGAGCGCTGGACATTCACTCCCCCCACCTACAATCCCTGCCGGCCCGAGACTCGAACCCGCAACCTTTGGATTACGAGTCCGACTCTCTAACCATTAGGCCACGGTTAGATGTCTTTTATCCTAATAAGCAGCACTGTAAACAGTCTTGCAGATATAATTTGTAATTGCTGAAACAGGAACACTTACACAGTTGAAATTACTTTTGTGATTAAAAACATTTGGCCAGAGCCATTGTAAGGGAGCTTAATTATTGTTTAAAAGCATATGTTGTGGTAGTATCTCAGTCTGGCAGCTGCAAAAATTACAAATTGCTCTCAAGTTTTACTTTCCTCGTTCCACTTAGCGTGTCTTTAATTTTATTTAGCAAATTCTCTCACAAGTAATGGGCTTGTTTTTTCTCTTATTCTTCTCTCCAGGCAACATCAGGAACACGGAGCGACTGAGCTATGACAAACAGCAGCACTACAAAATCATGGTGACCGCTTATGATTGTGGCCAGAAAAGGGCGATGGAAAGTGTTCCGGTTCACATTGATGTCAAACCAGTGTGCAAACCTGGCTGGCAAGGTCAGTGGATACTACACACTGTTACCACAACTTTTACCTTTGCTCCATTCCTGGCTTCTGCCATTCAAATTAGCTGCTTATTCTGCTCAATTTTTTACAAGCAGTGGACAGTATTGCTATTATTTTGTAATAGTAATGTAGATGTTTATTGCAATTAATTTCTCACTGCTTATGGCTCAAAAAATCTGTGGGTGTATGAAAAAAAAAAGAGATATTTGAAATTATCATGTGGCAGTTGACCAACTACCATTGCAATGAATGGTAATGCTAACAGATAGCTTTCTCTAGGTATTATTGACTTTCTTTAGTTCTTTCAAGGTCATGTCAACTAATTGCATTTTCATTTTTAAATGTGTTATGTTGAGGAGTTCCTAGAAAATATAGTAATTTTCTAGAAGTAGTGCCACTGTGAAATACCAAAGAAATGAGCTGCAAATGTTCACAGAAAGAAAGAGCCGAATAGATTTTTACATTTATATTTATCTTGATATACAGATAAAAACTGTCTCTATTCACTTATCTTTCTATAATCTCTAAGAGTCCCTGTCGATTCTCAAGTCAGCTTTTTTTCAAATTCTCTCATCATTTAGTCACTAAAGTCATTCAAAAGCAGATATTTTGAAGAATGTTTCATCTGTTTTTGGCCATACAATAATAGTCAATGGGGTTTAAAACAATTGTATAATATATATAATATATATGGAGTATTTTATATCTTTTTGGTGACAATGGCAACATAATTGTTATTCTCAAATTGACTTGAAGAGTTTGACCTGATTCATTGAATAGATCTGATTCAAAAGAATGTTGTGTTAAAATCAGACATCACTACTTCTCCTGAACATTCAAAAAAGATTTTAGCTGGATATCAGGATTTTTGGTGAATAATGACTTAAATTGCAAAGTTTAGTTTCTATCTCTGCCTTATATCGACCCTCAGCCTCCATCCGTGAAATGGTCAGTATTGTGACCCAGCGGAGTAGTCTGTTCTCAGCGACCTCTGTGATCCCTTGTTCTGTTCTCCTCTCATCTGTGGCATACACTTTTAGTGGTCTTAACTAGACAGATTGATATCTGTGGAGTCTTCCCACAGGGACTGCACAGCAGCTTCAGCCTACAACTCGTCCGCACACACCCTCACTGACCCCTCTGAAAGAGCCCAGTATTCCTTTAATATCTTATGCCTACATGACAGGGCCAACCAATACATTTGCATATTCTGTGGTAATGGATTTGTTCTAAACAGTCAGTAGGCAGAGCTTTCAACATCATTAAATCGGAGAAAAAGACAAGGCAGCTTTTTCCACAGTTTACCTTCTTTCACACATCAATTGAGGCATGGAAAATATCTGCAGATGAATTCAATTCACAGGCTTCAGTTGAGCCATTAAAAAGCGGATGTCAGGGGCTGGAGAGACAGACGCCTAATCACTGTCATCTAAAATTGTCTTTAGAGTGTGAAAAGAGGGGGAAAAAGCTTTCATTCTCTCTTCAGCCAGGAAGAGTTAGACAAACCCAAGTCCTTCTGAGAAGAAACAATGTAGCTAATTCAATCGTGACAAATGTCAAACTTTGTAAAACATTCAGAGACTGTTTGAGTATAGTGCATACAATTAAAATAAATCTCAAGATTTTGCATTATAGGGCTATTATATATATATATATATATATATATATATATATATATATATATATATATATATATATATATATATATATATATATATATATATATATATATATATATATATATATATATACACATACATACATGCATGCATACATGCATGCATGCATACATGCATACATGCATACATACACACACAAATATACAGTGTATATATATAAGAACATTTATCCTCATATTGTTCCAAACCTGTATGACTATTTCTTCTGTGGAATACAAACTACGGAATTACACTTCTCGGTTTGTGTTCCATTGAATAAAATTTAAAGAAATTGTTCACCTAAAAATGCCAATTAACTGAAAATTTACTCACCCTCAGGGCATCCAAGATGTAGATGAGTTTGTTTCTTCATCAGAAACAGTTTTGGGGAAATGTATCCATTGATCCTCTGCAGTGAAAGGGTGTCGTAAGATTGAGAGTTCAAAGATCACAGTAATCCACAAGCAATCCACATGACTCCAGTCCATCAAGTCATGTCTTTTGAAGTGAAAAGCTGCTTGTTTGTAAGAAACAAATCCATCATTAAGACATTTTAACTTTAAACCATTGCTTCTGACACTATAATCTATAACAAACACTTCCTCCAGTGGAAAACGTCGATCCCATTAGAAATCCACTGTTTTCACTTGTAAACGGTGCTTGATTTGTACATCTTTCTTTCCTGAATCAGACAAGATTATATTTTCACTGGAGAAATATTATTATGGACTCATAATTTAGCTGGAAGCAACAGTTTGAAGTTCAAAACATCTTAATAATGGATTTGTTTCTTACAAACACGTAGCGTTTTGCTTCACAAGATGTTAGATGATGGACTGGAGTCATGTGGATTACTTGTGGAATATTGTGATGTTTTTGTCAGATGTTTGTACTCTTATTCTGACAGCACCCATTCACTGCAGAGTATCTATTGCTGAGAAAGTGATGTAATGAATAGCTTGAATAGCCTGAGGGTGAGTAGATTTCCAGCAAATATTCATTGTTGGGTGAACTATTCTTTTAGTAGTGGTTTGAGGGTGAGGAAATGATCTCAGAATTAATTAATGAACTTTCCCTTTAAAACACAGATAGTCTCTTTTACACATTCCCAGTTTTTAATTGAAGACAATTTTGCCATTTCAACAATATTCCCAGGTGTTGTCACATGTCTCGTCGCTGTATTTTGTCTTCCTTCTTTCACACTTGTCAAGGTGACAGCACAGAGAGTGTGAAACTGTTCCGAGAACAGTATCCTGATTGAACCAATTAGAGGGAGTCTGTTACACCTGTTTGTTAAGAGAATTTAGGACATGGATTTAGATGAGTTATTACCTGTTGAGAGGTACGCAGCTCTCTATGCAGAGAAGCGACTTATTCTATGAAAGGGCAGCTTCCAGTCTATGCAAGCCAAAATGTCAGACTTACGTATTAGCCACAAATCTTGTAAATCCTCAACCCTTTGCAATACAATTTTCATGTTGGGGTTTTGACAGTGATACAATTCACAAAGCATGTTTTGATTCAGGCTAATTCGGTTTCCTCTCACACAAAGCCACAGAGTTTGTGTTCACAAGAACTTTCAAATCACTAATTTTCTCTCTTTCTTGTTCAGTTTTCAGAGTCAGCAAAGATTTATTGGCATAATTATTTCCATGTAGAATATCGAAAAACAACCTTGCTTTGATATGAGATATTGTTAAGTGTTGCTTTTGAGAAAACAAGCTCTTTTTCATCATTAAAAAACATTTGTACTGTATCTATTTTATAGCCAATGAATGATTGAACTCTTCCCTGTGTTTGTTTTAGATGTAGAAAAGACAATAAGCGTTATTTGATATAATAATGATAACATTAAATTGAAAGGAATAATTGTGTTAAAAACATTGTTATTAAACCCCCCATAACATGTACAATTGAAAATATATATTTTTTAATAGTGCTGTCAAACGATTAATCGGGATTAATCACATCCCAAAACAATTTGTTTGCATAATATATGTGTGTGTGCTGTGTATATTTGTTATGTATATATAAATACACACACATGCATCTATTTATTTCAGAAAAAAATAATGTTTGTTTGTTTATTTTTATGTTTATATATTAAATATATTTATTTATAATATAAATTATATGAATGCAAATATAGACATGTGAATACATGTAAATATTTTCAAAATATATACTATACTGTATGTGTGTCTATTTATATATACATAAGAAATATACACAGAACACACAGAACATATGCAAACAAAAACTTTTTTATGCGATTAATCATTTGACAGCACTAATTTTTAAACCTAATATCAGGTACAATTGTTGGACATTTTTTGTCCCATGTCTCAATAATCAGTGTCTTATTAAAAAATATTCATTAAACAGTCTTATTAAAATCTTATTAAAACTTATTAAAAAGTTTCTTAGTATATATACAATATATATATATATATATATATATATATATATATATATATATATATATATATATATGAACAATCTATATTTAAAAAAAAAATTTTTTAGTTTTCTTCCTTTTCTCTGCTTTGAATTCAAGTAGTTTTATTGGCATAAAAAGTTATAAAATAAATGAAAAAAAATAAAAAACTTTGCCAATGCTTTCTGCTCTTTTTCTCTCTCCTCAATCACTCCTAGTTTGTCCCAGGGTCACTGCTGTTTCTGAGCGCAGGTATCATCTAAAGCATATGTTGACAGTCGCTGACAGGCTCCCATGCCCAGAGAAAAAGCAGTCATTGGCTGAGAGATTGCATGGCCTGTGTTGTCAGTGTGATTCATAAGAAGTGAGGTGGAAGTGAGGACTGAGGACTGACGATCATGACAGGCACCGCAGAGGTGAAGGGCGAGGATTTCTGGTTGTAATGCTTCCCGCTTGCATAAGCGTGTAATTGGGCAGCCTCTCTTTGTCACTGGTCAAATGCCGTCTGTCAACACTGATCTTTCCATCTCTCCATCCAGCGGCCCATCTTGCTGAACCATCCACTGAGAGTGACAGATCTCTCATTGAGTGCAGAACCCATAGAAAACTGGCACTGCCAATCAGATCTTCACTTACACGATGTACACGATATTTACGGAGAGAAAAATGCACGACTGGACTTGATTTTATTTGTTAGGAATAAAATGAACTTGGGCACAGCATAGGAATGAATCCAGACTAAACGCGAGTAATTGTCTTAATTGTTGTTTGGATATTTGTTAACATTACCCAATAGCCTGTGCAGTTTAAGTGACAGAGGAAGTGCAAGTTGTTAAGATGAAACGTGATATAGATTGTGAATATAAGCTTTATTGTTTTTAGTTTCTTAGTTTTTCATTTGCAGTTTTAAATAATAATTTTCCTGTTCTATGTGTTGGTTTTTGGATATAACCTACAAAGATGAATCATATAAAATGAAACTAGGGAATGTGCATTTAGAAACTAAATGCTTTCATGTTGAATTTTAAATCTCAATATTTTGTCTTGTCATATTCATTTTAGTCCATTTTACTGTGACTAAAGTATGCAATTTACTGACAAAAGGTTATAAAATAATTACTTTTGCCATTTATATCCTTATAATTTATTGGCATAAATGCAGTAAAGCAACTAGCGTTTCGAAATAATTATTTTCTTTCTGATTAAATATAAATTTGTTTTTAGAGCTTGATTTGATCCTTTTTAGTACAAAGTCATCAATAAATAATGATGATGATTTAGACTGAATTTTTTCCACTTTGCCTAGAATGTTTCCAGACTTTTGAAGGACAATGTAATTTACAGATGATAATGTGGAAAACAACAAAACAAATGTCAAACAATAACACACTTTGATCAACAGCACATTTTAATTAAAATAGTTTAATTAATCGTTTAAAACGTTCTCATTTAGCTAAAAACAGAGTTTTGGTTCAAATGCAGGCCTGCACTTTTTAAAAAATATCAGACTTTGCTGTTTGCAGAGCTTTGGTACTATAAGTGTTTTTGATATGTGGCAGCACAGGTTTGAATCTGACCAGCATCACATCCTGATCTTTTCCGCTTTTTTCTCTCTAATGGTTTCCTGTCACTCTCCACTACACTCCCTGATTAGATTTCAAAATGCACAAACATAAAATTAGAAGAACCCCATAAATATACAAATGCGCCACTTCCAGTCACTTAATTAGTATTACATTCATCCGTGAACATCTCAAGGCAGTCTTATGATGAAAGCTCTGTGACAGAAATGAGGTGTTTCCTGGCCAACTCATTTTCTGTCCACCTGTCAAGTAGCCCTTTTCTGCACCATGTCACCCCAAATCCCCCACTCTCCCATTATTTTTCCTTGCATATCCCAGTCTGTTCTTTTTTACTTCAGCAATTCCAGTGGCAATATAGGTCTCCGCGCTGCTCTGCCACGACTTTTTGGTGTCCGTGGCATTTGCGAATAAGCAATGAATGTTTAATGCCGCAGTTAATGTTAATCGTCACCCCGAGGTCCTGAAATGGTCTTTCTATTGAACAGAATGAGTCTGGCCTCTGGCTTTGGTGTGTTTGGATAATCGAGGGAATTATTCACTCTCCAGGGAGTAGATGAGTCATTCCGCTGCTCACACACAAGGTTGTTTTGATGCCGTGCTTCCAAAAGTGCTTTATTCCAAAGTCCTGTAGCACATGCTTCCTTTCTGATGCTGGATTTAAAGACGACCCACTGCTGTTTTAGATTTTTTTAGGTGTTTTTTTTTTTTCTGAAAAACTTTTTTGTTGCATATATTGTGTTTTGAAGTAAGTTATAAAGCTTCTGTGCTCAGTTTATCTGGGGCAGAACGACTACCTCAGATATTCATGAGGAACTTTTTTAAGACCTTTCCCTCAAAAAGAGGTAGAGATGGAGGCCTGTGGTACTGTACTGTTGCCCCATTTTATCCACAGTAGTGCCAATGAATAATGTAATAAGATATTCAGTTAGGGAAACGGGCTGAGGGAATATCTCTCTGCTGAGGTGAATACAAAGCACCTGGTTCTCTGAATTATACAGAGAGAGTCCATGAAGGCCAGCGAGGAAGAGTGAGATGTTTTATCTTAAGGGTTATTCTTACTCTAAGCTTCATGTTTTATAAAGCGCACAAGACAGAGTAATGTAACATGCATGAACACATACTAAAGCACACAGTAATGTTCCAGCCTTGACCAGGAGGATAACATGTGTCAGTAAGAAAATAATTCCAGATGGATTCCTTTTTCCTTTGACCTTGCTGTTTGCTTTTAACCATAGCTTTCATCACGATTGGTTTTACCTCTTCGTGTTTGCACTGAAAGATAAAAAGGATACAGTTCAAATGTAAATCTGATATGGGGCGACAACAGATGCTGTACTGACAGCAAAACTTTGATATGAAAGTAAATAACCCGTGTGTTAAAGTGATAGTGATTTTAAAGGGTGTTGAAGCATGATGGGGAAAAGTTGGGTAATTAATAATTAAGGTGGGAACAGAAGCATTATTACGGACAACAGCTTCAATAAATACAGACTATTCTAGTTGTTTTTTGTTATTATTATTATTATTAGTAGTAGTAGTAGTAGTAGTAGTAGTAGTAGTAAGTATTAAGCAATGAACAATTAAAATAATATATTTAAAAATACATACATAAATTAACCAAGTAATATGATTCATTAGCCTAATTGTAAGCTGATTGAATCAAGGAGATGTGTATTTATATTTATAGTTATATTTACACAGATTTTAGAACTGCATCTCTCTAACTCTCCAGTTTCTAATATGTGTTTTTCTTCCAAGGTTGGAACAAGCGTATGGATTATGAACCTGGAACAGGCAGCAAGCAGCTCTTTCCCAAGATGCACCTGGAGACCTGTGATGGCCCTTTATCTTCAGTGCGGGCCATGGTGGAACTGCAGACCAGCCATATTGGGAAGGGCTGTGACAGAGAGACCTATTCTGAGAAGTCTCTGCAGAAGCTCTGCGGTACGGTCAACTTCAGCATGGATCGTTTCAATCAGTCCAGATCTGCTTTGAGTTGGTTTGCTTAACTTAATATAATAGTTTAATTCAATTCACAAACTTTCACATTTGAATAGAGATGCCCAGTATTATAGAATTAATAATTTATTATTCAATACTGGACATTTAAAGTCTGAAATTGTCTTCCAAAATTTATGCACCTTAAAAAAATACTTATGACCTCACGTTGTGTCAATCACATGTACACACTGCATCCGAAACTTTCGTCCATCATAAAAAAAAAAAAAAAGAAATCAGATCAGGTTTGATTTTCTGTTTTCGCATCTGTAGCAAGCATTTTCATAGGAAAGGATGACGAATGTGAAATCCGCCCAGTCCAAACAATTATTGGTTTACTAGTATGGGGCAGAATTTTAATCAGTTCATCCCTACAATTCACCTAACCATATCTCATATACACATATCGCATGTTCAACACACTTTTAAATGGGTTATAAAACAATTTTCATGTATCTCAATAAATCAGTCATTCATTTTAATCTGATGAAAGACTCTTTGAAACTGATGCATTATGAAGTCAGAGCCACTCTGGCACACGATTGTGGTGTGATTAAAGCTCTGACTGATTTGTGAAGCATTAAGTGTGTTGATCTTTCCCCTGTTGATGTCAGTCGATTTTGCCTAACCACTTTGCACAGTTAGCTGAAATAAGTGTTTATTGTTTGAAAATAGGCACATTTTTTAAGTGTTTCTGAAATATACATCAAAGCTCCCAACCAAGTATAATGTATTTTTTTTCAAAAGCATTATTGAATAATTTAGATAAATATATGCTTTATGGAAATCGCAAAGTCCCAATGTGTAACCATTAGTGTACAACCTTGAAATGCAGACAGTTTATTCTGGACTGGACATTTGATGAAAAGAGCCGCCACTGAGACTTATGTAGCACTAGAAATTGCTTGCGTAATGTAATCTCATTGACCTGTACCTTTACGGTATTGCTGGAAATGGATTCTCTCAGAAGAGCTCAGACGCTCGCTTGGAGTCTGGCGGTGAATTTATCGTCCAATATCGATTGGCAGAAATAAATATTGCATACCTTAAAAGCAGCACCGCTGCCATATTCCCTCTCGCTCCTGTCTCTCTTTGGGCCCGTGGTGAAGTGAGTGATGTGGAGCTGTGGAATGAGAACATGTTGCTCTGACATCGCCGCTGCTCATCGCTCATTCTGTCCCTCTGTGCTGGCCACCCTGTCACCCCTGAGTGGGGAAAAAAGATTCAGTATCCTATCCTACTCCCAAGTAAAACACGTAGAGAATGGCTTGGGAGGGAGGGAGGACGACAAGAGGCTAATCAAAGATTTATAGGTGGCGCTGCTCTTGTATATTTAGGGCATATGTACTAGACCTGTCCTCAAAGTGAGTGTGAACACAATTAGTTATATTTCAAAGTTTTGCCTTTTTTAAAAGGATAGTTCACATATTCCTAACATATGCTTCCCAGTTGACGAGGTAGCCATACTCAAACTCTTTTAACCCACATGATCACCCTAGCTTAACGTGCCAGAGTGTTGCTAGGCCACATCCGACAGTGTCAATGAGTTTTATAATGAGACGTTTGCTTTTCAGAAATGACATTTCAGTCAGGGTTGAATGAGGGTATCGGAACCAAATGTTACTTGCTTTTCATCTCTAATTTGATTTGAAGTGTGCTGTATTCACAGTATATTTCAATGCCAGGGCAACTAACATGATTTTAACTCTTTGTGACACAGCTTGTAATTTTTCATCGCTGCTTCTTGCAGTAACCTGAACTAACCTCTGTGCTTTTATCTTCGCAGGAGCAGCCTCGGGCAGCACAGACCTTCTGCCGGCGCCAAGCGCATCCACCAATTGGACGGCTTCCTTGCTGACAGACAGCGGCCGAGACAGCGACCTCATCTTCAGATTTGATGGACGACAGGCGGCCAATATCCCAGAGTGGGTTGTGCCACAGAACTTGACAGATCAGTTTACCATAGCAACATGGATGAAGCACGGGCCGAGTCCTGGGCTGAGAGCCGAGAAGGAGACCTTGCTGTGTAATTCTGATAAAACTGGTGAGCTATGGTGACTCAGTAGGCATGTGTTAAACCTTTAAGAGGGACAGGGTCTATATATATATATTTTTTTTTTAAATAGTGCCTCAATATTTTAGATTATGTCTACAGTTTCCTGGTCTG